>NC_135234.1:160099024-160404365 GCF_051348905.1 Ranitomeya variabilis
GTAGAAGGCAATACCACTCTAACAAATGAATTCTTGGGGTGTTACAGTGAAAGGAAAGTTAGATTTAGAAACCTGAGCTGCCATCAGTTCTCTGTAACTTGTGATGCACCCCATCTTTCTTCTTATCCTGGTCACATCCAGTCCTGTCCTCATAAACTGTTAGGTCACTGTTTTCCACCCACAACATCAGCAAAGTTACCTCACGCTGCGGTGATCATTCCAGCGATCTGCAAGATGTTATGATGTTTTCATTATTCCATTTACGACGGCCTACTACATTTTTACAGCAGGCTGACATGGGCTTTAAACCTAAGCTCTGTAATTTTATAGTGCATGGGAATGGTGGCAGCTCACTGCCGTGTGTTGTCGTACATCTGTAGCAGGGCCGTCAATGACAGCACGAGACGCCAGAGACTTAGACGGTACGAAGAATAAATGGATGATTAGATAAGAAGGTCACAGAATAAGAGCAGCACAAGCAGAATGCTGAATTTTATATAGGAGATATACAAAACGAAAAGATGTCCCTTGGAAAAAAATAAAGGCTACATAGTGCGACAACAACACTGTGTTAAATATCTATGACAGCTCTGTGGATCCGAGGACACAGACGGATTCTGAACAGACCGTTCTCTAGTTCAAAATTAGTAAAGGAGAGAGGAGTAGGCTCTACTCTGAAACTCGTTGCAATAAATTGGAAGATTTTTATACTTACCACCTGGATTAACCTTTGTCAGCGGCAGCACTGGGGATTTACCACACTGCTCTCTCCTTTACTTGTTATGTCCTCTCCATGTGGTGTGAGTACAGCGACCAAAGCAGCAGCCACAATTGGATTATACATCACGCTTCACTTTGTTGTGCCGCGCGCAACCTCACAAGGTGAGCAACCAACCATCCAACGCACCCTTACCTGTTGCCCACAGTGTTACACAGGGAGCTCCCCTTGTTTTTATCTCTCTAGTTCAAAACTAAGGACAGAAAAATAAAGCTTACAACTGTCCAAGTGCCAAGTTGCCCATCATTTGCTAAAGTTAGAGGGGTAGCTGTGGGTTTTGTTTTTTTTAAGAGCCCAAGATCGTGCTCTTCACCCAATTGCCCTTAAAAAAGTGAACAGCGCCACATAAAAAAAGCCCAAGTATGCGGCCTATCGCAACCCATTCCCAAACGAGAAGGGCCCCAATAAACTTTTCTCCAACTCTCCTGCCCAAAAGTAGAGTAAGTGATCGATGACCTCCCCTCACCGAAGCTCAGGGAGAGCCAGTCATGGCCACAGTATCCACCTAGGCCTGCCATCCCAGTGGAACTAGGACCTCTGCCTCCTGGAGAAGGAGAGCTGGAGCTCTGCAGCGGGGAGTGGACCCTGATGGCCACACACTCCCACTCCAGACCGATAAATAATAAGGGATCCGCCAAGTTGTATTGATCCATTTATCGATTAGTGTGAAGTCCATTCAGCTGTGATTTTTGCTACTGGTTTCTGAAATTGTGGCAAAAATGCTGCAGTTTTGCAGCACTTTTAGAAAAGCACACAGTGGTTGCAACATGGATGCAAAGTGTTCACACAATCTAGAAGTTTTACTTTTTTATATGAACTTTACTATTTATCTTTGGGCTCATTTCCACTGGCGAGGAAAACGGACGAGTGCAATCCGATAAAAAATCGGATTGCACTCGGACCAATGTTATTCAATAGGTGTCTTTTCATTTGCGATTTTTTTCTCAGCCGAAATCGGACTGAGAAAAAAATCGCAGCATGCTGCGTATTGCTGCGATTCTCGGACGAGACTCGCCAATGCAAGTCAATGGGTGCGAGAAAAAAATCGCACAGCACTCGCACCATGCGAGTTCTGTCCGATTTTTACGCACCGGAGTCCTTTGAAAAGCAGGTAATTCAGCGCGGTGTACAGTAAAATCACACTGACAGGTTAGAATAGAATAGATATATACACATAGAATAGGTATATATACATATATATATATGTCAGTGAGACACCTATATATGTATATTTATATTTAATGCAGCGCAAGATAGCATTAAAGCCGCTAATTCAATTGCCGGCTTTTCATTTCTCCTTCCCATACCCGACATGATATGAGACATGGTTTACATACAGTAAACCATCTCATATCCCCCTTTTTTTTTGCATATTCCACACTACTAATGTTAGTAGTGTGTATGTGCAAAATTTCGGCGCTGTAGCTATTAAATTTAAGGGTTAATTGGCGGAAAAAATTGGCGTGGGCTCCCGCGCAATTTTCTCCGCCAGAGTGGTAAAGCCAGTGACTGAGGGCAGATATTAATAGCCAGGAGAGGGTCCATGTTTATTGGCCCCCCCTGGCTACAAACATCTGCCCCCAGCCACCCCAGAAAAGGCACATCTGGAAGATGCGCCAATTCTGGCACTTGGCCACTCTCTTCCCACTCCCGTGTAGCGGTGGGATATGGGGTAATGAAGGGTTAATGTCACCTTGCTATTGTAAGGTGACATTAAGCCAGATTAGTAATGGAGAGGCGTCAATTATGACACCTATCCATTAATAATCCAATTGTATGAAAGGGTTAAAAAAACACACACACATGATTAAAAAGTATTTTAATGAAATAAACACACAGGTTGTTTTAATATTTTATTGCTCTCTCAATCCATCCGGAACACCCTCGCTTGGAAAAATAATAAACCAACAATATACATACCCTCTCTGATGAACTGTCACGTCCAACGAGGTAATCCATCTGAAGGGGTTAAAATATTTTACAAGCAGGAGCCCTGCTAATGCAGCTGTGCTCAGTGCCTGTAAGCCCCGGGGAATGAAGGAAATGTAGGTCAATGACCTATAGTTACCTTCAGTCGCGGTGATGCGCCCCCTGGTGGATGTCCTCATGAACAGCAGCCTGGGAACTTTTTCCCACGCTCGAGGTCATATGAGGACAACCACCAGGGGGCGCATCACCGCGACTGAAGGTAACTATAGGTCATTGACTTACATTTCCTTCATTCCCCGGGGCTTACAGGCACAGAGCACAGCTGCATTAGCAGGGCTCCTGCTTGTAAAATATTTTAACCCCTTCAGATGGATTACCTCGTGGGACGTGACAGGTCATCTGAAGGTATGTATATTGTTGGTTTATTATTTTTCCAAGCGAGGGTTTTCCGGATGGATTGAGAGAGCAATAAAATATTAAAACAACCGGTGTGTTTATTTCATTAAAATACTTTTTAATCATGTGTGTGTGTTTTTTAACCCTTTCATACAATTGGATTAATAATGGATAGGTGTCATAATTGACGCCTCTCCATTATTAATCTGGCTTAATGTCACCTTACAATAGCAAGGTGGCATTAACCCTTCATTACCCCATATCCCACCACTACACGGGAGTGGGAAGAGAGTGGCCAAGTGCCAGAATAGGCGCATCTTCCAGATGTGCCTTTTCTGGGGTGGCTGGGGGCAGATGTTTTAGCCACGGGGGGGCCAATAACCGTGGACCCTCTCCTGGCTATTAATATCTGCCCTCAGTCACTGGCTTTACCACTCTGGCGGAGAAAATTGCGCGGGAGCCCACGCCAATTTTTTCCGCAAATTAACCCTTAAATTTAATAGCTACAGCGCCGAAATTTAGCACATACACACTACTAACATTAGTAGTGTGGAATATGCAAAAAAAAAGGGGATATGAGATGGTTTACTGTATGTAAACCATGTCTCATATCCTGTCGGGTATGGGAAGGAGAAATGAAAAGCCGGCAATTGAATTAGCGGCTTTAATGCTATCTTGCGCTGCATTAAATATAAATATACATATATAGGAGTCTCACTGACATATATATATGTATATATACCTATTCTATGTGTATATATCTACTCTATTCTAACCTGTCAGTGTGATTTTACTGTACACAGCACTGATTTGCCGGCTTTTCAAAGGACACCGGTGCGTACAAATCGGACAGTAATACGGATGTCATACGGATGATGCGATTCCAAAAAACGGATGATGCGATTAAAAATCGCATTGCACTCTCATGACACTCGCATGACAATCGCATACGCTACATCCCTTTTTTCGGTCCAGATTACGGACCGATTTGTCTCTCGCCAGTGGAAATGAGCCCTTTGTGTTCCAATCTAAGTGATATCTAGACATTCTGTATTTAGTATAGAAGCTATGGCAGTAGGGAGACAGAAGCGCAGAATTGCAGATTTTCTACTACATTTCCAGCATACGCATTAAACATATCACAAATGTAGAATCAGTGTTGGAAACATGGCCTCTGGTTTGCAGTACAATAGTGACATCATGTGGTGAGAATGGGTATTGCCAACATATTTTAAAGGAGAAGCTTCCACTTACCATGTGCTGCTCACTCTGCAGTAGTTACAAGCACACAGAGACATGAACGCGGAAACATGTATTTTGGCTAAATATGATTCTTATTATTTGCATAGTGCTGTATACTTGGCGTCTATTTATGCAGAGAAGTCGACCGAGTAGAGCGCCTAATGGGCTGAAAATGGTGGGTTGCTGAAAAAATAGGAGTGGTCTTTTTGACCAGATCAGACCTCAAATAATTTCAGACCTTAACTTAATTACCACTCATCGTTCTTGTGTCCTCTTCACTTTCATACGTTCCGGCACACATGTTCCTGGGCAGTTTCAAGACACTCTGTGTGGCTACACACTACATACGTTTTGCACGTCAGTCTATGGTATGTTTTCACGGGGCATATTGCTTGAGTATTTGCTGCGGATTGGACGCTGTGTACAGATGTTACAGCATAGTGGAGGGGATTTTATGAAATCCCATCTCCACTATATGTACAAACACGCAGGCGGTAAACCTGTGTATACGCACATGTGGCACATCTTTCTAGACCGCAGCATGTCTATTTATCTTGCCGAGATGCTCCGTCTCTGCAAGATAAATAACAGTCTATGTATAGGATGCGGTGATAATGAACACATGCGGAATTACCGTGCGTACAAAAGCCGGCAGCGCTTTGGGTGGAGCGGGATATCTGCTGCATCCAAAGCGCTGCCAATACGCCCTGTGGACACATAGCCTTAGGCTACTTTCACACTTGCATCGGTACGGGTCCGTCGCTAAGCATCGGCGCGACGTACCGACGCACGTTGTGAAAATTTGGCACAACGTGGGCAGCGGATGCAGTTTTTCAACGCATCCGCTGCCCATTGTAAAGTCCTGGGGAGGAGGGGGCGGAGTTCCGGCCGCGCATGCGCAGTAGGAAATGGCGGTTCCGAGGTACAAAAAAGTTACATTGAACGTTTTTTCGTGCCGACGGTCCGCCAAAACATGACGCATCCAGTGCACGACGGACGCGACGGACGGCTATCCGTCACAATCCGTTGCTAATAGAAGTCTATGGGAAAATGCAGGATCCTGCATTCTCAAAAAACGACGGATTGTGACGGAAGCTGAAAAACGCAAGTGTGAAAGTATCCTTAATGAATGGGGCTGCTAAAGTAAGATGCGTCTAATTAAGAAGCACATGCAATGAAATTAGCTGTATTTTACAACTGATGTGCACCGCCAACAGAAATGCTACTGTGCATCCGTCACACATCGAGCACTAACTAGTGGGTTTTTTTCCCATTTATACTATTCTATCCCAGATTCATTTAGGATTGCATCTGCATTATTTTCAATTATTATAGATACCGGTTTTCATCTCTTATGGGCATATGTTGATCCTTATATGGACAATATGAGAGGAGATAGACATATATTTTGTGTATGTATATAAAAGTGTTTCCCACATAGAATTTGACGCAGATAGTTCAGTGTCTTGAATTATGATGGATGCGATACCCATATAAATATAAGTTTATATATATATATATTTATATATATATGCAATTATTGATAACTGAGATTATGTTTATTTTTGTTATGGATTTTTCCACATATTTGTTCTTTTTCATTTTCTTTTTACATGGATTCACTATATGATGTGGGACATAAAATGTGATTTTAATCAGTTTATTTATGTCATTACAGATATAGGTATTTCTTGATAAAGGCTTAAACAAGCTGAAACGTTGATTTATATACCTTATTCACTTACAATATTTGGCCACCGAGTATTGGACGCATAATAAATTGCATCATCCCTTTTTGGAAAACGCGAAATAAACAGCATCATTTATTTGGAACTTTAAGTGTGCCAGAGTTGTTTTTTGATATCTATTTGCTATTTTTCTCCTGAGCACCTCACATTAAGCAGTGAGCACCCCCTATATTCTCTAACAGAAATGCTATGCCAGCCAAGGACTGGAGTACATTTCTGTCATAAGTCATGGATCAGTTTTGATGAATTTACAAAGCTGGTCTCGCCACACTCTGTCCCACCCAAGATCTGCCACTTTGGAGGCGCTAGTCGGGTCTGCTGTAAGAACACCGAAAATCACAACAGCAGCAGATCACCTTCAGTTACGTATGTGTTATGTAATTACATATATAATGTAAATGATAACACAGGTCAACAAAAAAAATTTTTTTTTCTGGTGTCCAAAATATTTTAATGAATTTGGGGTATTTTTGGGGTGCTGATTCTGAATATGTCATCAGTTTTGCCAGATTGGCTCAAGTTTTTTACATTTTTGGTATCTTATTTATAGCACTTGTTGGTAAATGCGACGCATCATCTCATTAATTTCTTTGGATTAGTACTTGAACTGAGCAGTTCTCAATATAGTTTTGTGTTAATTAGTGTTCTAAAAGTTTGTTCATAGCTTGATTTTTGCACTAACTTTATGTTGTTGTCTGTTTTCCAGTGAAAAGCATGAACTCATCAAGAAGAAGTTGTCTTAACGATCCAGACTCATTCTGTTACATTTGTGGTGAATACACACTGCCAAAACATAGAAGAAACATAACAGACTTCGTAAAAAAAAGTGTATTTTGCCTATTTTGGGGTTATGCTTGGGGACCAAGACAAGTTTTGGGCACCACACATAGTGTGCAAAGCATGTATCGAATTATTACGAAAATGGAGCAAAGGACAAAGAAAAAGCTTCAAATTTGGTGTTCCAATGGTGTGGAGAGAGCCAAAAAATCATCATGATGACTGTTATTTCTGTGCAGTGCAAGTGCAAGGATTCAATAAGCATAAGAAACGAAAATGGGAGTAACATGGAATCTGCAAGAAGGCCTGTCCCTCATTGTGAAGATGTGCCTGTACCTGTGTTTACCATAAATAACAGTCATCATGATGATTTTTTTGGCTCTCTCCACACCATTGGAACACCAAATTTGAAGCTTTTTCTTTGTCCTTTGCTCCATTTTCGTAATAATTCGATACATGCTTTGCACACTATGTGTGGTGCCCAAAACTTGTCTTGGTCCCCAAGCATAACCCCAAAATAGGCAAAATACACTTTTTTTACGAAGTCTGTTATGTTTCTTCTATGTTTTGGCAGTGTGTATTCACCACAAATGTAACAGAATGAGTCTGGATCGTTAAGACAACTTCTTCTTGATGAGTTCATGCTTTTCACTGGAAAACAGACAACAACATAAAATTAGTGCAAAAATCAAGCTATGAACAAACTTTTAGAACACTAATTAACACAAAACTATATTGAGAACTGCTCAGTTCAAGTACTAATCCAAAGAAATTAATGAGATGATGCGTCGCATTTACCAACAAGTGCTATAAATAAGATACCAAAAATCTCAAAAACTTGAGCCAATCTGCCAAAACTGATGACATATTCAGAATCAGCACCCCAAAAATACCCTAAATTCGATGAAATATCTTTGGCACCAAAAATGCTGTTGACCAGTGTAATCTATGATTCATTAAAGCTTTTGAAGCAGCACAGTTAGGGCTCCTTCTCACTTGCGAGCAACTCGGATGAGTGTCGCATGGTTAAAACCTGGCTCTGGTCCCGGCAGTCAGATCGCAACGTGCGGCCGCATAGAATTACATGCAGCCGCACACTGCGCTCCTCTGTGCTGGCAGCAGCGCAGGGGTATTGCTCATCCGAGTCTCGCACAAGTGAGAAGGAGCCCATAGAAACATTTCTGTTCTCAGCTCCCGGGAACATCTGGCATAAGAGCTGAAAAAAGTTAATTGTGAAAAAGCCGTGCAGATGCTGGAATGGTCGGTGGCCACAGAGGTCAAGACAAGTGTAGCTGCTTTACTACGAGCTCAGTGAGGGAACAGTTATGTGTATTTTACTGTTTTTTAAGGTAAATTTCACCACTACCAGGAGGCTTAACATCATTTGCCTGTGAAAATCCATGAGCAATGATCTGATCACTATTATCTAGTTTCAAAAAGGGTTTTATTAGTCAAACTTTACAAGTAGCTGTCCAAGACCAACAAGCTTAGGTTTTCCATGCAGGGGATAAAACCAACATTAGGTTAACTATGGTACTTGGAATCATAGAATGTTAGGGTATGTGCACACGATCAGGAATGGCTCAGTGTTTGTTCACGATTTGATGCAGGTGAAATCTGCACATGAGGTCACTGGCAGGTCACCTGCTTTTTTTCCGCATGCATTTTTGATGCGTTTTTTCATTGCATGCTATTTTTTTCTCAATTGAAATAAAGTTACCGTATTTTTCGGACTACAAAACGCACTTTTTCCCCCCCAAAAAAGGGGGGGAAATAGGGGGTGCGTCTAATAGTCGTAATGCAGGCTTACCCGCAGTGGTGTGGTGGCGGCGGCAGAGGTGCGGGGATGAGGAGGCGCAGTGAGCTGTATGGCGTGAGCGGGGTCCCTTTCACAGGTGAGGTGATGCAGCAGCCCGGTAAGCAGCAGAGGCGGGTGAATCATGTTGTGATCGGTGGTGGCGGCCATCTTCCTGAGGCCGCGCGTGCGCAGATGGAGTGCTCTGCTTCCCGGGGCTTCCGGAAAATGGCCGCAGGAGGCCGCGCGTGCGCAGATGGAGATCGCGGTGGCCATTTTCCTGAAGCCGAGTTCGCAGATTTAGATCTTGACTTCAGGAAAATGGCCACCGCGATCTCCATCTGCGCACGTTCGGCCTCCCGCGGCCATTTTCCTGAAGCCCCGGGAAGCAGAGCACTCCATCTGCGCACGCGCGGCCTCAGGAAGATGGCCGCCGCCACCACCGATAACAACATGATTCACCCGGCTCTGCTGCTTACCGGGCTGCTGCATCACCTCACCTGTGAAAGGGACCCCGCTCACGCCATACCGCTCACTGTGCCTCCTCATCCCCGCACCTCTGCCGCCACCGCAACCCTGCCGGTAAGCCTGTATTAACCTGGCTCCGCTGCGTCACCTCACCTGTGGAAGGGACCCTGCTCACGCCGTACCGCTCATTATCCCCACACCTCTGCCATCGCCACACCACTGCTGCAACCCTTACATGGACACCAGGCCGTGGCGTCACCCACCTAAGCAGGAAGGGACCCTGCTCAGGTGCACGCCGTACTGCATCACCGCACCTCTGCCGACACCATGCCTCCTGTGACCCTGCTCCGCCACCGCCAGCCCTCAGGTGAGATACCGTAAATTCGGACAATAAGATGGACCCCATCTTATAAAAAAATCTTTTTTTTCTGCAATTTTCCACCCAAATTTCGGGTGCGTCTTATGGTCCGGTGCGTCTTATAGTCCGAAAAATACGGTAATTGAAAGCTGGCTTCTGGGAAGAAAAAAAAAATGTGTTTTCCTGTTTGCAGATATATTGGGGTATGTGTCTGATGACCGGAGATAACCCTGTCCCCAGCGCTCACGTGCACTGCAGCTCTTGCTATCAGCTGATCGCGAGAACTGCAGTGTATGTGTGCTTCCGGCTAAAACAAAATTTACCATTATTTAAAATAGTACACTTGTAGTAAGCTGCGTTACCGCACTTAATACGCATGTGATTAGGAAGATAATGCGGTTTTACAGCATCTAATGAAAATCTATGGGTATTTTACGCAGCCGAGACTGAGCATTTCCGCTACATAAATTGACATGCTACGGTCTAGAAAGATGCGCTGCATGTCCTCCGTGGGTGAGCCTCGGGCATCAGTGCACACTAGTGATGAGCGAATATACTCGTTACTCGAGATTTCTCAAGCATGCTCGGGGGTCCTCCGAGTGTTTGTTAGTGCTCGGAGATTTAGTTTTTCTTGCTGCAGCTGAATGATTTACATCTGTTAGCCAGCATAAGTACATGTGGGGATTCCCTAGCAACCAGGCAACCCCCACATGTACTTATGCTGGCTAACAGATGTAAATCATTCAGCTGCAGCAAGAAAAACAATCTCCGAGCACTAAAATACTCGGAGGACCCCCGAGCATGCTCGAGAAATCTCGAGTAACGAGTATATTCGCTCATCACTAGTGCACACATAGTGGGCATGGGATTTCTTGAAATTCCATCCACTATGCTGTAACAGCTGGACACTACGGGTTGGACGCTGTGGATGTACGCAGCTTCCAACCCGCAGCGTTTACAGACCGTGGTAAAATACCCTTCGAGTTGAAAGGGACCTTCAGGGTCATCGTGTAGAACCCCCTGCTCAATGCAGGATTCAATAAACCATCTCAGACAGATGTCTCTTCAGCCTCTGTTTGAAGACTTCCATTGAAGGAAAACTTGCAACTTCTTGTGGCAGCCTGTTCCACTCATCGATCACCATCACTGTCAAAAAGTTTTTTCTAATATCCAATCTGTATCTTACCCATTTCAGTTTCATTCCATTGCTTCTTGTGCTTCCATGTGCAAATGAGAATAATGACCGCTCTGCACTGACATCCCCCTTCAGATATTTATAGACTGCTATTAAGTCTCCTCTTAGACTTCTTGTTTGCAAGCTAAACATTCCCAGATCCTTTAACCGTTCCTCTTAGGACATACTCTGCAGTCCGCTCATCATCTTGTTAGCTCTTCTCTGAACTTGCTCCAGTTTTTCAATGTCTTTTTTAAAATGTGGTGCCCAGAACTGGACACAGTATTCCAGATGAGGTCTGACCAAGGAGGAGTAGAGGGGGATAAATACTTCATGTGATCTAGACTCTATGCTTCTATTAATACATCCTAGAACTGTGTTTGACTTTTTTGCTGCTGCATCACACTGTTGACTCATGTGCAGTCTGAAATCTGTTAGTTTATCCAAGTCTTTTTCACATGTTCTGTTGCTTAGTTCTATTCCTCCCATTCTATAGAGGTAATTTTCGTTAATCTTGCCCAGATGTAGAATCTTGCATTTCTCCCTGTTACTATTTTATTAGTCACTGCCCATGGTTCAAACTTATCTAGATCCTTCTAAATCCTTTCTCTGTCTTCTCTAGTGTCAGCTATCCCTCCTAGCTTTGCATTACCTGCAATTTTGATTACTTTACCTTCACTTCCCTTGTCTAGATCATATATAAAAATGTTGAACAATACTGGGACCAGGACAGAGCCTTATGGTACCCCACTTGAAACACTATATTTTTCTAGTATATTATTTTTGTATTGCTTACTAGATCCCTGTTTATTTTGGCCTACGAAAGTGATGTAAGAACTCTGGAGCACAATGCTCTGAAGGAGATTCTTTACCAGGAGTAGATATATTGGGGTATATAACGGCCCTCTTGGAACAGAACTTATCAGTTCCCAGTTTTTGAAGTCCTAGCAGGTGCTGGACTAAGTTTGTAAAGCAAGGGTGGGGAACTTCTGGCCTTTTTCTGTGGCTCCAGGCAGATTCCTGGGGACTGAAGTGCTCGGGCTGCCAGCCCTTTAATCCCCCACTTGCACAGTGAGCACCACATGCAGCATTCACTACTAGAGATGGGCGAAAACAAATGTTCGGCTTGTACCGGACAGCGACTCTTTCTGCTGAAGAGAAAGAAAGAGAAAGAAGATCAGGTATCCATTATTTTCAATTGGATTCGGGTACTGTTCTGGTACAGGAACTGAACTTCCTAAAAAAGTTCAAACTCAGGTACCAGAACCTGAACTTCAACCAGTCCACCCATCCCTATTCATTACTAAACACTGCATGCGCACGCAATGAAGGATTACATTCTCATGCTGCCCAGTGTCTGAGATGTATATGCCCCCTAGCCCTCCCCAGTGATGTATATGTCCTCCAGCCCTCTCCAGTGATGTATATGGCCCCAGTGATGCATATGATTACCAGCTCTCCCCAGTGATATATGTGCACCCAGACCCCAGTGATATATATGCCCCCAGCCTCCAGTAATTTATATGCCTCTCAGCCCTACTCAGTGATAAATATTCCCCACAGCAATGTCTATGCCCCAGCCCTCCCCAGTAATATATATTCAATCCAGCCCTCCCCAGTGACGTCTATGCCCCACAGTGATGTATATGCCCCTTAGACCCCACTAATGTATATGCCCCCAGCCCGACCCAGTGATATATATTCCCCCAGCAATGTTTGTGCCCTCTGCCCTACCCAGTGATGCATATGCCTCCAAGCCCTCAGTAATGTATATCCCCCCAGCAAAGTATATGCCCTCAGCCATACCCAGTGATGTATATTCCTTCCAGCCCTACCCAGTGATGTCTATGCCCCCAGTCTTACCCAGAGATGTCTGTGCCCCTCACAGATTCTCAATTGGATTACGGTTTGAGCTTTGATAAGCCACTCTAAAACATTCATACGTTTCCTCTTCACTCGAGTGGTGCCTTAAGGTACCGTCACACTAAGCGACGCTGCAGCGATACAGACAACGATGCCGATCGCTGCAGCGTCGCTGTTTGGTCGCTGGAGAGCTGTCACAAAGACCGCTCTCCAGCGACCAACGATGCCGAGGTCCCCGGGTAACCAGGGTAAACATCGGGTTGCTAAGCGCAGGGCCACGCTTAGTAACCCGATGTTTACCCTGGTTACCAGTGTAAAATGTAAAAAAACAAACAGTACATACTCACCTTCGCGTCCCCCGGCATCCGCTTCCTGCACTGACTGAGCGCCGGCCCTAACAGCAGAGCGGTGACGTCACCGCTGTGCTGTACTTTCATTTTGCGGCCAGCGCTCAGTCAGTGCAGGAAGCGGACAGCGGGGGACGTGTGACAGAAATCAGAGGGTGAGTATGTACTGTTTGTTTTTTTACATTTTACACTGGTAACCAGGGTAAACATCGGGTTACTAAGCGCGGCCCTGCGCTTAGTAACCCGATATTTACCCTGGTTACCATTGTAAAACATCGCTGGTATCGTTGCTTTTGCTGTCAAACACAACGATACACGGCGATCTGACGACCAAATAAAGTTCTGAACTTTAATCAACGACCAGCGACATCACAGCAGGATCCTGATCGCTGCTGCGTGTCAAACTAAACGATATCGCTAGCCAGGACGCTGCAACGTCACGGATCGCTAGCGATATCGTTTAGTGTGACGGTACCTTTAGTAGTATGCTTTTGTTCTCAAATCACTGATAGACTGGAACAGGTTTTGCTCTTGAATAACCCTGTATTTTACACCATCCATTTTCCCCTCAACTCGGACAATTTTTCCTGTCCCTGCTGCTGAAAACATCCCCCCACAGCATGATACAATTTTTGTGTGGCCAGCTCTATGGAGTGTACAACTATTCTAGTCTCTGCTTGGAAACACTGCAACTTCTTCAGGGTTACCTTTGGTCTCTGAGCTACCTTGCCTATTAATTCCCTCCTTGCCCGGGCTGAGTTTTGGTTGGCGGTCCTTTCTTGACAGGTTTGTTGTGGTACCATGTTCTTTCCATTTGATGATAATGAATTTGATAGTGCTTCAGGGGGATCAGAGATTGGGATATATTTTTTTAATACAAATTCTCAACATTTTCTGACTTGTTTGGAAATCTCTTTGGTCTTCATGGTGTTGTTTGGTTAGTGGTGACTCTTGCTTAATGCTGTGGCAGCCTCTGTGACCTTTCAGAAAAGATGTGTATATTGACAGACCATGTGACACTGATTGCACACAGTTGGACGTCCTTTCACTAAGCATGTGACTTATAAAGGTAATTGCTTGCACCAGAAATTTATAGGGGCTTTATCGCAAAAGGGGTGATACATTTACACATGACAATTTTTAGATATTTGATCCCATAAATTTAATTTATGCCTATATGTTTCTCCCTCCACTTCACCAGACTATTTAGTGCTGATGCATCACACACAAATCGGATTCCAAAAATATTTAAACAAGTTATAATGTAACAAAATAGGTAAAAAGTCATGCCACTGTATATACTGCAGTCACAGTGTCTCCCATGATGTATATACAGCAGTCCCAGCATCTCCTGTGTGATGTATATGCTTAAAAAAAATTATTATCACAAAGAGTTCACTACGCTCCAGACCAACGCAAACCTGGAAAAGCAGTAGTGAGAAACAAAATGCTCAATATCGCCGAATATCAAAGCCGCACCAAAGAGGAGCAGCTTCAGCCACCACATTAAGAGGGGTAAGTTAACTAATTGTTTGCCCAAATATAGTAGGGTATTTTTCAGGTTTATAATTTTGTGCAGCACCCAAATTATGGTAGAAATTCCCAAATGGCTATTAGCAGAAAAAAGGTTCCCCACCCGTTGAAGAGGAACAGGTGTGGAGAAGGCATAAGATAGAAACAGCAATGAGGCTTGCATTTCATGTGGAGGCGATTTCTCCACTAGCATTTCAAGCAATCAACAGTTTGCTGTTTCCAGCCACCTGTGCCCCATAGTTTCATCCCAATGAGACTTCGCGCCATCAAAAGGTGTCTTTGCAGAAGCAGTGGAGCTTTAGGCCGGCGTCACACTAGCGAGTTTTACGGACGTAAGAGCGCAGAAAATACGTCCGTAAAACTCGCCAAACAAACGGCACAATTATTCTCAATGGGTCTGGTCCTATCAGCCGTATATTACGGATCCGTATTATACGGCTTTCTACGGCCGTACAAAATCGCAGCGTGCTGCGTTTGTCAGCGTATTGCGCAAATAAGACGCCAATGAAAGTCTATGGGGGCGAGAAAAATACGGATTCCACACGGACCAGCAGTGTGACTTGCGAGAAATACGCAGCGGTGTTAGTGAAAAGCCGATAATTCAATTGCCGGCTTTTCATTTCTCCTTCCCCAACCCGACAGGATATGAGACATGGTTTACATACAGTAAACCATCTCATATCCCCTTTTTTTTTGCATATTCCACACTACTAATGCTAGTAGTGTGTATGTGCAAAATTTGGGCGCTGTAGCTGCTAAAATAAAGGGTTAAATCGCGGAAAAAATTGGCGTGGGCTCCCGCGCAATTTTCTCCGCCAGAGTGGTAAAGCCAGTGACTGAGGGCAGATATTAATAGCCAGGAGAGGGTCCATGGTTATTGGCCCCCCCGTGGCTACAAACATCTGCCCCCAGCCACCCCAGAAAAGGCACATCTGGAAGATGCGCCTATTCTGGCACTTGGCCACTCTCTTCCCACTCCCGTGTAGCGGTGGGATATGGGGTAATGAAGGGTTAATGCCACCTTGCTATTGTAAGGTGACATTAAGCCATATTAATAATGGAGAGGCTTCAATTATGACACCTATCCATTATTAATCCAATTGTCTGAAAAGGTTAAAAAACACACACACACGTTATTAAAAAGTATTTTAATGAAATAAACAAACAGGTTGTTTTAGTATTTTATTGCTCTCTCAATCCATCCGGAAGACCCTCGCTTGGCAAAATAATAAACCAACAATATTCATACCTTCGGATGAACTGTCAGGTCCCACGAAGTAAATCCATCTGAAGGGGTTAAATCATTTTACAGCCAGGAGCTGCGCTAAAGCACTCGCTCGTGGTTGTAAAAACCCCGGGTGCTGAAAGGAAAGCAGGGTGATCTGTACTTACATTGAGTTGCGGTGAGGCGCCCTCTGGTGGATGTTCTCATGAACTGCAGCCTTGGAAAAGTTCCCACGCTTGAGTTCATGTGAGTTCATCCACCAGAGGGCACCTCACCGCGACTCAATGTAAGTACAGATCACCCTGCTTTCCTTTCAGCACCCGGGGTTTTTACAACCACAAGCGAGTGCTTTAGCGCAGCTCCTGGCTGTAAAATGATTTAACCCCTTCAGATGGATTTACTTCGTGGGACCTGACCGTTCATCCGAAGGTATGTATATTGTTGGTTTATTATTTTGCCAAGCGAGGGTCTTCCGGATGGATTGAGAGAGCAATAAAATACTAAAACAACCTGTTTGTTTATTTCATTAAAATACTTTTTAATAACGTGTGTGTTTAACCCTTTCAGACAATTGGATTAATAATGGATAGGTGTCATAATTGACGCCTCTCCATTATTAATCTGGCTTAATGTCACCTTACAATAGCAAGGTGACATTAACCCTTCATTACCCCATATCCCACCGCTACACGGGAGTGGGAAGAGAGTGGCCAAGTGCCAGAATAGACGCATCTTCCAGATGTGCCTTTTCTGGGGTGGCTGGGGGCAGATGTTTGTAGCCATGGGGGCCAATAACCATGGACCCTCTCCTGGCTATTAATATTTGCCCTCAGTCACTGGCTTTACCACTCTGGTGGAGAAAATTGCGCGGGAGCCCACGCCAATTTTTTCCGCGATTTAACCCTTTATTTTAGCAGCTACAGCGCCCAAATTTTGCACATACACACTACTAACATTAGCAGTGTGGAATATGCAAAAAAAAGGGGATATGAGATGGTTTACTATATGTAAACCATGTCTCATATCATGTCGGGTTTAGGCAGGAGAAATGAAAAGCCGGCAATTGAATTAACGGCTTTTCACATATATCGCGCTGAATTAAATATAAATACATAATATATATATGTGTGTCTCAATGAGATATATATATATATATATATATATATATATATATATATACACACACACACACACTGTATATATGTTTTAACGGACATTTGAGCGCATAAATCCATTAGATGACGGTTTTGCAAGCCTGCCAGAAAATATCGCAGTACAGATGCCATACGGATTACATACGGAGGATGCCATGCGCAAAATACGCTGACACACCCTGCCTACGGAGGACATACGGATCACTATTTTGGGAACATTTCTCCGTATTACGGCCATAAAAAACGGACCGTATTGTCTTACGCTGAGTGTGACGCCGGCCTTACACTTCACTAATGCACAATCATATCTGAAGACATCAACAGGACAGAAGTAGGACCGTGCTTTTCCTTTCGACTGAAAATGGGACGAAAAAAAATAGCCGGGTGTCAAAAATGATGGCCGAAGGTGAGGCTCATGGTGGGATCAAGAACATCTCTTGATTGATAATTTTCTTTTGCCAGAAGATAGCCATTACTAGTGTAACAATGAAGTAATAGCCATTACTGAAGGTTGAGGGGGATTAAGTTTTGGTTGGCTCTGATGTAGGGGGCATTTCTGGCCCCAAAATAACACCCCTTAGTCTCTTGAGGTCTCTTCTAACATCACCAGAAGTCTAGAATAGCTAAAAAGTATATTCATGGCCACGACTACTAGCAACTAGCTGTTTATTTATCAGTGGATGTAACAATGGAGGCCTGAGGTCCTGCAATGCCTGCATTCCTGCAATGCCTGCATATGAGGAAAGAAACATAGCAAACCAAAAAAATTACACTACACTTCTAATTAGAGGTATTTGTTACTATTATTACTACAACTACTACATATTGGGATAGGATCATGGAGCTGGGAATATCCCTTTAAGTAGGGGATTTCTGGCAGCATTATTATGTGCTTCACCTATATTAACCCCTTTCTGCCAGCTGACGGAATAGTACGTCAGCTGGCAGATCTCCTGCTTTAAGGTGGGCTCCGGCGGTGAACCCACCTTAAAGCCGCGACATGTCAGCTGTTTTGTACAGCTGACATGTGCGCGCAATGAGCGCGAGCGGAATCGCGATCCACCCGCGCCCATTAACTAGTTTAATGCCGCCGTCAAGCGCTGACAGCGGCATTTAACTAGCGCTCCCGGCCGCGCGGCCGGAAGTGCTCGCACCGCTGACCCCCGTCACATGATCGGGGGTCAGCGGTGCATTGCCATAACAACCAGAGGTCTCCTTGAGACCTCTATGGTTGTTGATGGCCGATTGCTTTGAGTGCCACCCTGTGGTCGGCGCTCAAAGTACACCTGGATTTTCTGCTACATAGAGGTGATCTGTACTTCACCTCTATGTAGCAGAGCCGATCGAGTTGTGCATGCTTCTAGCCTTGTATGGCGGCTATTGAAGCATGCCAAAATTTTAAAAAAGTGTTTAAAAATATAAAAAAAATAAAAAATATATAAAAAGTTCAAATCACCCCCCTTTCGCCTCAATCAAAATAAAACAATTAAAAAAAATTAAACATACACATATTTGGTATCGCCGCATTCAGAATCGCCTGATCTATCAATAAAAACAAAGGATTAACCTGACCGCTAAATGGCATAGCGAGAAAATAAATCAAAACGCCCAAATTATGTTTTTTTGGTCGCCGCGACATTGCATTAAAATGCAATAAAGGGCGATCAAAAGAATGTATCTACAGCAAAATGGAATCATTAAAAACGCCAGCTCGGCACGCAAAAAATAAGCCCTCACCCGACCCCAGATCATGAAAATTGGAGACGCTACGGGTATCAGAAAATAGCGCAATTTTTTTTATTTTTTTTTAGCAAACTTTGGAATTTTTTTTCACCACTTAGATAAAAAATAACCTAGACATGTTAGGTGTCTATGAACTCGTTATGACCTGGAGAATCATAATGGCAGGTTATTTTTAGCATTTGGTGAACCTAGCTAAAAAGCCAAACAAAAAACAAGTGTGAGATTGCACTTTTTTTGCAATTTCATCACACTTGGAATTTTTTCCCCATTTTCTGTTACACGGCATGGTAAACCCAATGGTATCATTCAAAAGTACATCTCGTCCCGCAAAAAATAAGCCCTCACATGGCCATATTGATGGAAAAATAAAAAAGTTATGGCTCTGGGAAGGAGGGGAGAGAAAAACGAAAACGAAAAAAGCTCCGGGGGTGAAGAGGTTGATATCTTTTTACTTGGGACTTACTGCATGTCCGCTATATTGTTTTTGCTGTATTTTGGTGTATTTTGTACTCAATAAAATGATATGTTTGCATTACGCAGGGGTGCTTGTCAAGAAGTAATCCCTTTTTTCTCTACTTATTTTTTTTTGGTGCATTAATGCTAATCCCAGCCAGCTTCACCAAAGTAGGCAGAAAATGGGCAGAATGAGAGCATGGTAATGTCCAACCATCTAATTTATGTTTACTCGTGGCATACGTTATGCCAGAAACCTGGCACACATCACTTGTAAGAGGTTCTTAATTAATTAAGTGGCATGTGCCTCTTAATTAACCAGGAGCCTCTTACTTTACCATGCCTCTTCATTGAGACTGGCATGTACAATGCCAGTCGCAATGAATCAGTGTGTATTTGCTGCAATCTTCCAATCAGGGGCGGCTGGCTAGCAAACTTTGGCCTGGGGGGCAATCACAAAGCAGTGGCCTTTGAGTTCAGCAGCCCATCTTTAGCTTGCTTATTTCTGGTACCTGCATTAAAGCACCAGAGGTAACAGGCTTTAAAGACAATGGCTGGAACATGAATATGGGAACAGAACAGCGCTTACTACATGGTGTTAGGCTAGGTTCACATTGGGTTAAAGCAGCCCGTTCAACACTTGCGATAAACGGGCTGCGTTAACGCAAGTGCTGACATGCCATCGCGCTAGCGCAGATAGAGCTAGCAGATGCTCTATCTGCGCTAGTGGTGATGGACCCGGGAAATGCTGCAGCCTATGTCCGAGGGTCCGTCACTCAATGACGGCACATTGCTAGGGCACACCCATTTTGGGCGTGCACTAGCGATGTGCCCGAAATAGGGCTTAATGGCAGCGTTAACGGACTACGTTACACTGTTATGCTGCGGTGTAACGCAGTCCGTCTAACGGACTGCTTATAACGTAATGTGAACCCAGCCTTAGGGGTTGATACGCTTAGCTGCTTACTCAGGTTTATTAAAGTCTCCATAGACCAAGGCAGGCTTCAGAAAACAAAACCAGAGTCTTCCTGGATTAACAGAAAAACAAAACAAACAAAGTTCAACAGAGTCCTTTCTCTGCTGGTTTCAACCTGCAGACACCACACACTGTCCTCAGCTCCTCCTTGGAGCTACATGGGAGTGTTTCCTCTCCCAAGACACCACTGACTGAACCACAAGTCCAGGTATACATCACATGTACTAGTCATGTGATCATGACATCACTGCAGGTCCTCATACACCAGCAGGTCCTGCAGGGAAAAGGGGTACAGTGAGCACCCTCCCTCCAGCACTGTGTGTGCTCACATAAAACCAGCCCATTAAACTCTAATACCTCTCAGCACCTAGTGTGCTGGAAACACAAAAATATTCCGGTTTCACATCACTGACTGTTGCATGCGCAGTGACAAGTACCTCCCTTCCTCCACAAAGCCAGTGACTCTGTCACAATGGATACTGCAACAGAACAGAGCTTACTGCATAGACACAAGAACAGAACGGATCCTACACAGATACAGTACCAGAACTGAACCTACTACATAGATACAGGAACACAACTGAACTTACTACATACATACATGTGAAATAAGTATTGAACACGCTACAAATTTTCTAAAGGTACATTGACATGAAATTCCCACCAGATGTCGGTAACAACCCATCCAATCCACACATGCAAGGAAATCATGTGTTACTCACTGCGCTTGTAACATCACCACTCCACATGCAGTTTGCCTACTTACAATCACGTGCCAGCTGCTTTGTCTCTATGCAAATTGCATAAGGATTGGTAATGTGATGAAAGCAGAGAGTGTCAGAACAGCCGAATCCTAATAGTGCTTAACACTGTGTTGGGAGTGATATCCGACAAGTGTCCTGGACATCTCTTTAAAGGGAACCTGTCCCTTCGAGAAACGCTATTTATTAGCAGATATGGGTTTAATCTACAGGTATTTAGAGTTTAAAGCCTGATTAGCTGGCTTACTGTGAAAGCGTTGGCTACAAAGAGAAAATTAAGTTTTATTCTCCCTGCTGCCATTCGCTTCCTGTTATTCAATCGGTGCAAGAAGCCCTTACAGTCACCACTCACTAGAAAGTGAGCTTGCTGTAATAACGTGCCAGGATTAAGGCTGGGTTTCATAAAACTACCAACATTGGCAGTAACATATGACAATCCATCAGCAACACGCAAATGTGTTGCGTGTGCTGATGGGAGCTGGTGAGTGTATGCAACAGCCATCTAAATGCCGCTATTAATGACTGACAAGGGCAATTCACTATTTCAAACAGCAGCAATCAAGGCGAGCTCTGATCACTGAACGTTACAGGCAGATGCTGGCTGTGAATCGCATCCATCTGCCTGGTATTGAGCAGACTCAGCTGTGTACAAGCACATCCCTATCGTGACATAGTCACGTCAATGTGCGCACAATGTGTGTCCTAAACTTGGAAAGACAAATGAAATTCCTTAACACTAATTTTGAATGATCGCTTATAGATTTAGTAAATGTGCCCTAAACAAATGAATGTTTTTACGCACCACAATACGCTATTACATACAACAGAGGCAGATCTAGGTTATCTGGTACCCAGGGTAAGAAGTCAAGTGGTTTGAGTAGCTGTCATGTGATCGCTTATATGCGATTTACATACTCAGTCATGTGCCAACTAGCTTCTTTTCAGAATTCTCTCATTCTTGTTCAGTGAAATACTACTGCCTCTGCTTCACTGAGAAAAGCATCAAGAAAAACTAGTGGTCACGTGACCGTAAATATGAAAATCGCATATAAGTGGTCATATGATGATCGTCGGACCCAGCAAGCAGAGCCAAATCCTCACAGTATATTACATGCTGTTAGGATTGGGCATGTTACAGTGCTTGTTTTATTTAAAAGGGGTTCTCCAGATTTGTGATTAAAGTCTGCAGTCACTGTCACAGTTCGTGTACTGCACACTTACAGAATGCTCCCATGCCAGTGGAAAAAGTGGACGGTCATGTGAGTGCAAGTATGCAATTTGCTTCCGGACACGTTCCAACAAAAGGTGTTCGACTTCACTTGTATTGAGCAAGGCATTGCATGTCTAGTCGGCAGAAGAGACCTCCCAGTCTCACGGTCGGCATCAGAGAATCCTGGCAGCATGCACTATGAGAATTCAAAAGTCAGAGTGACTGCAGACTTTCATCACAAACTTGGACAGCCACATTTCCAGTTTTTAGAGAGTCCTGTATTTCAGCTGATGTTATTTGTGGGCTTTTCTTTGTATCCTGAACAATTTTCCTGGCAGTTATGGACAACATTTTTGTTGGTCTACCTGACTGTGGTTTTGTTTTTACAGAGCCCCCGATTTTCCATTTGTTAATCACAGTTTGAATGCTGCTGACTGGCATTATCAATTCCTTGGATATCTTTTTGAATCCCTTTACTGTTTTATACAGTTCAACTACCTTTTCCCATAGCTCCATTGACAATTCTTTTGCTTTCCCCATGACTCACAATCCAAAAACTTCAGTGGCTGGATGAAAGATGCAAGAGTCTGTCTGGATCCCAGAAACACTCAGCTTTTATGCACACACTGATTACAAGCAAACAGGTCACAGGTGAGGATGTTACCTTTAGTAGCCATTCAAACCCATTTGTGTCAACTTCTGTGCACGTTATCAGGCCAAAATCACAAGGGTAAACTTTTGATCAGGGTCATTTGGATGTTTTGGGTCATGATTTAAAAAGAGAAAACACAGTAGTTTGACAAGAAATGGCTTCACCCAACCAATAACCATGGGTGGTGAAAAAGTTTTGGTGTTATCACTCACATTTTCCGAAAAGAGGCCAAGAAAGCAAAAATTCTGCCGGGGTATGTTAACTTTTGAGCACAACTGTACATGTGAACAAGTATAAAGATTTCAGTTCACGTCTACTTGCAAGTTAAGAGCATTATGGGGTCCGTGGTTGTTGTGTGAACGGGTGTGTGGCCACAAGGAGCAGATTGACCTAAAAATTATGCCACAATACGGATTCTACCTGAAGCCAATTGTAAAGTATGTCTTTAACCCCTCTACGTAAAAGATTAAAGCTAGGGACCTATATAAACGGTGGACGCTACATGTGGTACCAGCTGAAAAGGCTACTAATACCAGATTTAAGAGCAAAGTGCTATAAAAGGAGTGATTGTGAATTCTCATTATAAAGTTTTTCTTAAATCAAAGATTTTTTTTTTAAAATAAATGTGTTAATATTCCAAGATATATCAAACATCCTTTTTGATTTTGTTTAAGATTTCTGGTAAATTTGCTCCCTTCAATTATACATGGGAAATTATTTGGCTGATTGATCCTTGTAAATTGTATGATTTATGAATAGTTTAGACATTGGTGTCCAGCTCGATGATTCATTTGGCAAACATTCAGCAGAATGCTTCTATAAAACATAGAATACAGTTCAATAAGCAGAGATTAACTAACTGATTTACTGACCATCTCTGTATGCTGACTCTTAAGATTGTGGGGCTCTAGTCTACAATGAACATGGAATTGATCATTTCTTGCATGACAGTTCTGGATCAAAAGAGTGATTTGGTTTTTTTGCACAAGTCATATTTGTGTAAAAATGAGACTTACAATCAATAGATTCATAATGATAATACTTATGAGCCATGACGGTTAGCATGTATTCCTTCCTAAACACAACATGTTTCCCCTTGTTAGTCTCAAGGTTCATCAGGAGGATCGGTGGAGATAGGAATGTTCTATCACAAAGGCCACAAGGATGCGCAGAGCACATTATTATTTGAATAAAAATAAGTTCCATCATTGGATTTGTTTAAAAAAAAAATGTTCCTGTGCTGAGGAAGCAAGAGAGTATACAGACATAATACGGGATTGAAGCGGATTCTTTGAGGTAAAACATTGCTTAAAAACAGGCAATGAAATGTTTTGCCTCACAAAAAGAATCAGCTGTGATCCCATGCTGTCCTGTCTGTATACTCTTGCTTCCTCCCCTGCCCAGGAGATGTGCTATGATCAGACCATGTTCCTGCACCATCAGACACGGCCATTACACAATACACAGCAGGGGCACATTTATAAGATTATCTTAGCACAGGAACATTTTATTTAAGCACATCCAATTGTGGAACTTATTGTTATTCCAAGATCTATTGATTAAAATGCATTTGTTCATGGCAAACCCCACTTAATGCTTAGCTCGAAGCATATTAATATTCAGTATGTCCAATCCTTTGACTAAAATTTGCCTTCGGGGAACAGTTGAAGACTCGTTCAGATGCAAGTGATTTTTCTTGTGGGTAAAAAATGGTCTACAATTCATAGGTGTTTTGGTTCAGATTTTAGGCAGTGTGTCAGATTTTACCACCAGAGTCTCTTTATTTTTTCTCGTATGAAAAAAAACAAAAACAAAAAAACAGTCCTTGAAAAATGGACAGCACATGGATCGCATCAGAGTGCGGTCTGATTATTTTCATGGACTCAGACTTCAATCGGCAAGTTTGACCTGTGTCTCAGATCAAAACCTGACACTCAGTTTTTCTTCATGTGCTCCGCCTCTTTCTCCAATTTCTTCCCTCCTTTCCAGACATCTATAACCAACAAGTATAACCTGACCCCTCAGAGCAGACCGATTTATAGACAGATTTGAACAGTTTTTCAGAGTGAATGATCGTAGCAGGAGAAAATTAGTGTGGCGGAAGCATTTTTCTGTAAAAATATATATTACAAAGCTTTTCATCTTCGATCATACTGTTGATTTATAATAAAAAAAAATATTACCAATGTAGTTACTCTTTAAGGCACAATAAAAAGTTTGTATTACGATCAGTGTTTTGCATCAGTAATAATAAACCAAAACAGGGAATGAAACAAAATACCATGGGCTGTGTCAAGTATAAGCATATATGAGTTAATACTTATGGAAACAGTGACCGATGTCCGGCTGCAGCTCTAGAGTTTATAACAAAAAACTTCCTGAAATAGAACTAGAAAAAGTCTACTGCCCAAATGACTGTCACTTACTGTATGGAGTGCCAGGCTCGAATTTATGCTGCCCGTGGTTTGGGCACCATGTGTCACGACTCTGTTGTTGGGTGTCAGCAACGCTAGGGGTGACCTAGCTCACCCTGTTCTCCAGATTACTTCTGATGGTGAAGACACTAGGGCTACATACCTTGCCTTAGCTCCTGAATCCGCCTTCAGTCTGTACCCCTCTCCCACCCAATGAAGAGGGGAGTAGCAGTGTACAGTAATACACCAACCATAACAAGGTAATACGAAAAAGGATAAAGGAAAATACCAATCATACAAATACACACACAAACAACAGAGGAATGCACTAGGGAGTGGAGGATGCGGTTAAACCAAAGTAGGAAAAACAAGATGTAAGGGATCTCACAGGGGAAGGGGGGGGGGGGGAGTTGACTTCGCTCACCTCGAGGGAGGGGAGAGAAGGACCGAGCAGGGATCGGCTCTCTGGCGCCACCACTTGCCTCAGGTCAATCAGGGAACTGCACTGAGGGCAAATAGTCGCCTTATAGGTACGAGTTAGTGAGGCGCTCCCAGTGAGGGGGAATATATATCATCAGTCCAGCCTGGGGATATATATCTAAACTTCCCGGCCGTCACTGCCAGAGCTCCTCACTAAAACAGTATGGTATTTTGCCACCAATTTCTCATTTAAAATAAGCCCCATCCGACAGCAGGCTTATCCCAGGTCAGGAACCAACCCTGGGGTAGCGTATAACATGACCAACGGAGTGTGCAGACGTGGGGATTCGTGGATCGAGATAAAAGAGCAGCCCAAGATTAATTTTATATTTATTCGCCGAAGAGGCGTACTAGAAAATACAGCTATACATACAAGAGCAAATATATACAGTCAGGAGTGTAGTACAAGGATAGGGTATAGACAAGATGCAATTACCGTGTTATGTAGCATGTGACCACAGGGAGGCGCTGATGGATCACAGGTCCAAATCTTAGTTACAGGCTTTCCGGGCTGCATCAGCAAACGTAACCTCCGGCCATCAGAAAAACGCAGTCCAAAATGAGGGGCTGCCTTATATCTCCTAGGCTGCTACCTCACACATCTGCTCCCACCCCTGGGTGGTGCAGCCTCTCTCCTCCCATGTCTGAGAATATGATTTTCTGCCTAGAACTGTGGCTGGCCCATATCTTTGCGCCCGAAGCTCTATATGGGTTGGTTGTACCGCCACTGGGTTCTGCTGTATTTTATCTGCGCATAGAGACTAAATATGACTACAGTATGTAATTATTGCTAGCTATACTTTATAACTACATGATCCAGAGTGCTACAGGTGGCTAACTAATATGTGCACGTGGGAAAAGGAACGCCGATTCAGAATATGTGCTTGGTTCATCATAGACATATTGCATTCTGTTATAAGTTATTTTCCATATTTAATAACTCATAGCTTTGCTGTGCCATGTGCTTGGTCACACAAAGAGGTTCAGGTTTCTATAGTTGCAAAAGAGTTCGCACCCTTGTGTTAACAGCTTTAAAAGAGCTTCTCCTAGCTCGTTTAATTAAAAGAAAACAAGGAGCCTGTGGAATCCAAAGGGTGGGGGGCACATTCAAGATGTCCTGAACTTAGAATCCAAAATGGATTGTCCCTTGTCCCTCACACAAGGGAATTATTACACACTCAAAACCTAGCAAACGTCTCAGATAAACCCAACAAACGCGTTCTCAAACAACCACCAACCTCCAGCCATGCAGCATAAACTAGATCTGACAATGAGTGCTAGACAGGGCCCAGATTATATAGGAGATGGGAGTGGCTAACCGTGCACAGCTGAGAGCTTAAATGATCCCAGAGCTCTCAACTGAGCAGATTAACCCCTGCACTGCTAAAATAAATGTATACTGTTTAATATGAAGGTGAAGTGCTTGCTTCTAATCAGTGCAGGAGTCAGAACAATCAGATGCTGCAGTCTTCTGGCTCCTCTCTGTTGCGGTAAACCAGTGATACCATGAATTAAATGACAGGTTACCTTTAACAGGTAAAATTCTGAACACACTATTGCATAATGATACCAAAAACTGCAGATCTAATTAACAAAAATTCGGCAGTGACATGAGGCCACTTAGAATGTATAAAATGACTAGGACGGTATGAAATCAAATGTTTTTTAAGGTAGGTTATAAATAAAAGTAACAAAATATTTCTTTGTAGTTCAGTTTATTTATATATTTATCACAAATGCTCACAATATCAAAGCATTGTCCTCAGCATGCTAGATGGAGACATTATAAGAAAAAAATTATCATATTTTCTAATTTTATATTTAAAAAGGTCTGAACATTTCCATTATCTGTCCTTACCCAAGTTTTCACACTTTTCTGAAAATATCAATTTGGTTGCTATACTTCCAAAGCAACATGTGGGGAACAAAACTGGAGGAACATTAGGTAGGAATAACGAAAGGAATCGGCATGACGGCACAATTGAGGTTAGCTGTACACTAAAGGATAAAAAAGCATCAATATATTGCCTTCACAGTAAGCAACAACAGTTTAGTAACAGTGAAACACAAAAATTTGGAATCTGAAGCAAATAATTCACTAGACAAAGATCATTAGCATTAGGCATACAGCACAGAGTAAGAATCCAGGGTGCAGCCTAGCTTTAGGCCTACTGGATGCCATTCAAAGCACAACATAGCTCAACATGACTCTTCAAGTATTGTAATATCACAGATTTATTTTAAGTAATGTGGTATATGGCAAAATAAAAAAAGAAGTATGCCTTGTAAATAAATATATAGAGATATATATATAAAAAAGATTAGATAGGCTATATTTGTTTTTCTCACGTACTGATTTATATAAACGTATAGAACATTTAATAAATCGTTGGTAAGGACGTCTCCGTCCCTTCGCTTGTATCAGCCACTGCATGCACAGCCAGGTCGAGGCAGTTAATGGATTATCATAGTAACAATACAACTACAGTATGACTAAAGAACACACATAGTGCCATCATACGAAAAGCCTTCCCGGGAGGAAGTGTGCAGTTAGACACTATATAGGCTACTCTTCATGGCACAACTTTACTGGAACGGATGGTTACACTACAAAATGGGAACACGGAGTGCTTGGTAAATGTGTCGTGTGCTCTAACATTCTGTAAATTCCTTCTTGATTCCTTCAGCTTCTCATGTAATAATGGGTGGATCCTGGGAAGACAAAGAAACAATGTATCACATACTTGCCACTAAATATATTCAATAACTTGCCTTTTTTTTAACAAAAAGAAAAAACAACACAGGCAAAAGGAGAACCACACTTTGGACTCATGCACATAGCAGAACTCAGGGTATGCCATGCAAGCTTTGTGGGCTGTGTGTGGAAGGAGATATTTCCTCCTAGACATAAGCATCCAATGAAGCCTGCAGTATTTTGTTTCTGTTGAATTAGCATAAAATCTGCCTGAAAAACCCCCCCTCAGAACGCCTTTGCCTCAGGTACAGTAGAGGCCCCTGTATCTGCATGTCCTGTGCCCCTTATCGGGAGCCATGGTCACATCCACGCTCCCGCGCACTATGGACCTGATGGCCGGGTCACGTGGATGCGCAGTGGCTGGCGGGGCACGTGTGTGCCGATATAAATTAGTCCCATTGGCTGGTTGTCGGTCACAATGGCTTCCCATGTGACCTATTATTCTGATTCCAAAAAAGTTCTGTCATGTAATACCATAAAATGTCCTCTTGAGAAAGCTGTATGCATTGACTACGCGAAACGCGCGACAGGGTGGTTGCTCTCTGTGTTTTGGTGACCACCCAAGCCTCTTTTCTCCTTGTGTGGGTATAAAGGCTTCTATCATTAACATG
This sequence comes from Ranitomeya variabilis, assembly GCF_051348905.1. NCBI lineage: Eukaryota > Metazoa > Chordata > Amphibia > Anura > Dendrobatidae > Ranitomeya > Ranitomeya variabilis. The sequence continues at coordinate 160,127,867 of NC_135234.1, forward strand.
TTGATCAAGTCTGAATGGATTTAAACTATATATTGGAAAGGTTTGACTTACTCCTCTGGATATCGCATGGGATGTGTCCATTTTATGTGATGCGGAGTTAATCTTAACATATTATACTTATTGAGTAGACAATACCCAGATATTTTAGATGCTTCTTAAGACATACCAGGGAAGCCATCTTTTTTGCCCACTATTTACATTTGTATGGTTATATTTGAAATATTCTTCTGTGGCTTGTATCACTTGTTGTCTGTCTTTTCTATCTTTTTAAATATTTAAAAAAAAAATTCTTTGATATTCAATAAAATTTACCAATTTTGAAACATGCATACTCTGTATTCTAAGAGTGACACTGTGCAGGGGACAAGTATAAAAGGGCCGCACTTGTTATGGGTCAAATACCCCTTTTGGACTGAGTGCACCACTGGAAAAATTAAAAGTAAATTATAAACTTGTATATTTTCCCTATGTTTGGCAATCAAGCAATAATGTTGTATGTAGAAAATTACATTAACTCTATTTTCTATTTTATAGATGAAAAAAGCAAGCGCGCATGAGCAATATATGCAAGTGCCTCACTCGCACCAATAAGGCAGACTGATTAGTTTTAAATCACAGCAATTTTAAATCAAATACAATTCAGGGCTTGTAAGTGACGGAGGGTGCCGGAGCCTCATGCTAGACAGAAAGAAAAAGGTGCAAATTTACCATGTTACACCATCTCGTATTGATTTGCAGTGATGAACCGGGAAAGACAGCACGCCAACAGCATTCCAATCAGCTGCAAGACAAAAGCATAATCCATACATTAGGCGGCAATCATGAACCACTTTATCTTAATAAATGACATCTAGCTTTCAGTGCACGAATTATTGTTTACAACAGTAATACATGTAAAACTGCTTATTAGTGGAAAACCCCGTAACATGTATTTTATCTAGCATCCAATAAGTCATTTCCACATATTCCAGATTGTCGGAGGAACATAGTTAAAGACAGTCTAACGAATTTGAATGAGGCATCAGTTGAGCACGTGTGATGCCACTCTACTCATAGATTGTGGCACTGACGGAAACCACTGAGCACAATGACCAGATCTCCACTAATCTAACATGGATAAGCCATTGTCGTTTTAGGCCAGGTGCTGACGAGTCTATGAAAATTCGCCTGTTTTTATCCAGAAAAATGGCCGATTCTCTTCCATATGTCATCTGTGTGACCGTATTTTACATTCATGTTACATGTTTTTATACATCAAAACGTAAAAAAAAAAAGTACATGACCAAATACAATCGCCTACGTCAATTGTAATAAAGCAGTAAAAAAACGGATATAAAATGGTTTGTGTTTTTGGGCTTCGATTTTTTTTTTTGTTATATTTTCAAGCACATATCTGATTTTAACATGGACATAGCATGTACGTAAAATACACCGAACCTGCCCATAGATCTTGAGTAAACCTTTAAAGGGGTTGTCTGGTATAAAATGAAAAGTCTGCAGTCACTCTGTGACTGCAGACTTATAAATCCTCCCCAGTGCACGCAGTGTGTGCTGTAAGGATTTGCCCGTTTCTAAGCCAGGAACAGCGGTGATGTATGCGTAATGCATATTCCTGAACAGAGCCCAACTAGTGGGTGCGACCTCGCTCCATAGCTTTGGATTGAGCGATGCCATACCCATTAGACAGGGTGCGGCCTTGCTCTATTCATGTGTATGGAGCAGGGCCGCACCCACTAGATGGGTTTTGTCTGGGAGTATGCATAACGCATACATCACTGCCATTCCTGGCTCATACACCGGCAAAACCTCACAGCACACTATAATAATAATTGTATTTATATAGCGCCACAGTGCACTACAGTGCCTTGCGAAAGTATTCGGCTCCCTGGAACTTTTTAACCTTTTCCCACATATCGTGCTTCAAATATAAAGATGCCAAATGTAAATTTTTGGTGAAGAATCAACAACAAGTGGAACACAATTGTGAAGTTGAATGAAATTTATTGGTTATTTTACATTTTTGTGGAAATTCAAAAACTGAAAAGTGGGGCGTGCAATATTATTCAGCCCTTTAACTTAATACTTTGTTGCGCTACCTTTTGCTGCGATTACAGATGCAAGTCGCTTGGGGTATGTTTCTATTTGTTTTGTACATCAAGAGACTGAAATACTTGCCCATTCTTCCTTGGCAAACAGCTTGAGCTCAGTGAGGTTTGATGGAGATCGTTTGTGAACAGCAGTTTTCCGCTCTTTCCACAGATTCTCGATTGGATTGAGGTCTGGACTTTGACTTGGCCATTCTAACACCTGGATACATTTATTTGTGAACCATTCCATTGTAGATTTTGCTTTAGGTTTGGGATCATTGTCTTGTTGGAAGTCAAATCTCCGTCACAGTCTCAGGTCTTTTGCAGACTCCAACAGGTTTTCTTCAAGAATGGTCCTGGATTTGGCTCTGTCCATCTTCCCATCAATTTTAACTATCTTCCCTGTCCCTGCTGAAGAAAAGCAGGCCCAAACCATGATGCTGCCACCACCATGTTTGACAGTGGGGATGGTGTGTCCAGGGTGATGAGCTGTTTGGCATTGTTGCCAAAAAGTTCGATTTTGGTTTCATGTGACCAGAGAACCTTCTTCCACATGTTTGGCGTGTCTCCCAGGTGGTTTGCTGCAAACACTAAACAACACTTTTTATGGATATCTTTGAGAAATGGCTTTCTTCTTGCCACTCTTCCATAAAGGCCAGATTTGTGCAGTGTACGACTGATTGTTGTCCTATGGACAGACTGTCCCACCTCAGCTGTAGATCTCTTCAGTTCATCCAGCATGATCATGGGCCTCTTGGCTGCATCTCTGATCAGTCTTCTCCTTGTTTGAGATGAAAGTTTAGAGGGACGGCTGGGTCTTGGTAGATTTGCAGTGGTACGGTACTCCTTCCATTTCAATATGATCGCTTGCACAGTGCTCCTTGGGATGTTTAAAGTTTTGGAAATTATTTTGTATCCAAATCCGGCTTTAAACTTCTCCACAACAGTATCCCGGACCTGCCTGTTGTGTTCCTTGGTCTTCATGATGCTCTCTGTGCTTCAAACAGAACCCTGAGACTATCACAGAGCAGGTGCATTTATACGGAGACTTGATTACACACAGGTGGATTATATTTATCATCATTAGGCATTTAGGACAACATTGGATCATTCAGAGATCCACAATGAACTTCTGGAGTGAGTTGGCTGCACTGAAAGTAAAGGGGCCGAATAATATTGCATGCCCCACTTTCAGTTTTTGAATTTTCCAAAAAAATGTAAAATAACCAATACATTTCGTTCAACTTCACAATTGTGTTCCACTTGTTGTTGATTCTTCACCAAAAATTTACATTTGGTATCTTTATGTTTGAAGCACGATATGTGGGAAAAGGCTGAAAAGTTCCAGGTAGCCGAATACTTTCGCAAGGCACTGCATGAATGCACTGGGGAACATTCATAAGTCTGTAGTCACACATTTTAGAAAAAAAGATTTTCTATTGGGTTTAGGTCTGTAGACTGGCTACGCCAGTCCAGGACCTTGAAATGTTTCTTATGGACACAGTGGACCTACATACACCAAGTACCAATACAGTACCTGGTTTAAAAACAACAGTATCACATGCTTGATTGGCCAGCAAACTCGTCTGACCTTAACCCCATAGAGAATCTATGGGGTATTGTCAAGAGGAAGAGGAGAGACACCAGACCAAACAATGCAGATGAGCTGAAGGCTGCTATCAAAGCAACCTGGGCTTCCATAACACCTCTGAGGTGCCACAGACTGATCACCTCCATGCCACGCCGCATTGATGCAAAAGGAGCCCTGACCAAGTATTGGATGCATTTACTGAACATACATAGATTTTTCTGTATTTTCATGACTATGAACATTGTAAATTCACACTGAAGGCATCAAAACTATGAATTAACACATGTGGAATTATATACTTAATAAAAAAGTGTGAAACAACTGAAAATATGTCTTATATTCTAGGTTCTTCAAAGTAGCCACCTTTTGCTTTGATGACTGCTTTGCACAAATTTTTCCAATTTTCTACATCAGTAATGCAATTTAAAATTTCATATATATTCATGTTCGTATGCTAAAGCGCTACAAATGGCTACTTTATTTGTTGGTTATGACAGGTTAGCCTACTGCCCAATCAGGGCTGGCATTGCTGTCTCCGCCTTTCGAGAAATAGAACATCAAGTGGAAGTGAGAGAGCACCAGCAGCCCTGACGTCCTCTTGATGTTCAACTTGTCCAAAGGTGGGGACAGTGACATCGGCGCTGATTGGGCGCCAGGCTCATGTGTCAGAACAAGTGCATGAGTACCCTGGAAACGTGAGTGCCGACACAGGTAGCGAGTATAACCTTTTTTATTTTTATCAGGTCCAAGCAGCAGATCTTGAGATGGAAATCATAATATAAATGTAATTATTGTTTCTTCAACCAATGCAATTTACAAGAAAAAACAAACAAAAACAAAATACTTTAAAGTACTACTACAAAAAGGATATAAAAAATTTATATCGTTACGTGATACCCCATATTAACACCTATTCTCATGAAAGTGGTGGGCTATAGAAGATGAGCAGTCATACCACCAATTAAAGGAGAGACTACTTCCATGACTATGGGTTTTACTTCAAAACATGTTAGCACACATAAAAAAGATACTTTTCTAAATATAAATGTAAGAAATACATGTATTTTTGTTTGGCATAGACTATGCAGGAAATATAATTCCACACAGGAGTTGGGTTCCAACATCTGGGCAAGAGCTCTCGTCATACCCAATGCTGCTCCCAGAATCTTCCTGGCAGTATATATCTTCAGATTAATTTTTTTTCCCACAATCTTTTATGTATACTGCTCACATGTATTTTTTGCAAAGAATGAGATTAAATTCTACGACTGTAGTATATAATCAGTATGACCGAGAAAAAAAATTCAAAGCAAATCTTTATTCTGTTACACCAGATGGAACTAATTTCCACTGGTCGGAACTAATCGATTTTTATTACATGCACAGAACATTAATCCCTAAGGATTGACTTTTCAGGTCACATCAAACAAGTTTTGTGCATGGCCACTTAAACAGAGATCAGGAGGTTTTGGAGAATTTTCCTGACATTTTGTAATTGCATCCTACTTTATCAACGTTAAAAACTGCGGAATTTTTCTTAGTATATACCCGAAATCGTATGGACCCTTTTATTCTAAAGATTCATACATGAGGGAAACTTGAGAAAACCTAACAGAGAAGCCATAAAAACATCTGCGGTAGCCTCAAGGAGGGGGGGTTTGTGAAACATCTGGCATTACTACAATCGGACATTATTACACATTCTGAACCTTTATGTATGGATAAGATTTCAAGATGTAAATCATTTCAAAGAAATTCAGTTTTAACAGGTCACTTCCAGACCAAATAACGAGCGGCTTTTTTCAGCTCCGGGAGTAGGAATAAAAAAGCAAAGGAAATATCATTATAAATAAATTCCTAAACATTTTTAATTAGCAAATCACAATTGTTTTTTCTATGAAAGTAATCATAGAATTAAAATTACTTTCTTTATGCTGTCCTAGACAGTTGCCCGAGAGTGTGTGCAGTTGGAGCTCCACTTTGACTTGAAGATACACATTTATTGTTATTCATAAAAGACAGACAGACAAGGTAAACAGCAGTGTGAGCAGCCTCTACTTACCTCAGCACCACTGGTATCTTTAGTATTAGACCAGACAGACAGGGTGAACAGCAGTGTGAACAGCCTCTACTTACCTCAGCACCACTGGTATCTTTAGTGTTAGATCAGACAGACAGGGTGAACAGCAGTGTGAGCAGCCTCTACTTACCTCAGCACCACTGGTATCTTTAGTGTTAGATCAGACAGACAGGGTGGACAGCATTGTGAGCAGCCTCTTCTTACCCCCCCCCCCCACGCCAAAATATTTTCCTCCCAAATTCATATTTTCCCTATTCATTTTGCACACTATAGCTTTATTGCAAAGTTGTATAGTGTGACCTCAGTTGAATAACTATCCGGTGCCCCATCCTGGGATATATTTGTCCCCTGTACTACCATTGTTATGTAATGTATAAAAGAAAATAAACCATTATACTCATCAGGGGTTAACATAGACGTCATGGGGATCCATATAAGAAGTATAATGCACCCCCATAGTCCTCCTTATAGTATAATACACTCCCCATAGTCCTCCTTATAGTATAATACACTCCCCATAGTCCTCCATATAGTATTGTACACTCCTCAGTCCTCCATATAGTATAATACACTCCTCAGTCCTCCATATAGTATAATACACTCCTCAGTCCTCCATATAGTATAATACACTGCTCATAGTGCTCCATATAGTATAATGCACCCCTCATAGTCCTCCATACAGTGTAATACACTCCTCAGTCCTCCATTTAGTATTATACACTCCACAGTCCTCCATATATTAAAATACACCGCTCAGTCCTCCATATAGTATAATACACTCCTCATAGTGCTCCATATAGTATAATGCACCGCCATCGTCATCCATGTCGCACAATTCACTTCCCACAGTATAATGCACCCCATAGTTCTTCATATAGTATAATATATTCCCCATAGTCCTCGATTCAGTATAATGCAGTCCACACATAGTATAATGCAGCCACCCCACAGAGTATACTGCAGCCCTGCCATACAATTCAATTTAACCCCCATAGAATATAATGCAGCCCCCCTCATAGTATAATGCAGCCCCTCCATACAGGGGCAGTGAGAAAGACACGAGCAAATGGTGAGGAGGGGGCAGGGGTGAGGGCACAAGGGGGCTAGGGGAGACAGGCACAAGGGGACACATGGGGGCTAGGAGGCAGGGGAGATGGTTACAAGGGGACTAGTGGGCAAGGGAGACTGACACAAGGGGCACACGGGGACTAGTGGACAAGGGAGACTGGCACAAGGGGACACAGGGACTAGTGGGCAAGGGAGACTGATACAAGGGGACACACGGGGACAAGCACAAGGGGACAAGGGAGACAGGCACAAGGGGACACACAGGGACTAGTGGGCAAGAGAGACTGACAAGGGGACACACGGGGACAAGGGATACAAGCACAAGGAGACACACAGGGACAAGTGGGAAAGGGAGACTGACAAGCACAAGGGGACAAACGAGACAGTCACATGGGGACACACAGGGAATAATGGGCAAGGGAGACTGGCACACGGGGACAAGGGACACAAGCATAAGGGGACAAGGGAGACAGGCTCAAGGGGACACACGGGCCCCTGACGTGCCAGAGCCGCTTGCAGCGGCGACCGTGGTAGTTACGCCCCTGCCTCACTCACACACACACACACACAATACAGATATCACACACATACTACAGATATCACACACACACACACTACAGATATCAGACACACACACACCAGATACCAGCTCATATACACATCTCACACTCTAGTCTCTGGTACAGGGGAGGCTGATATAAACCTGCAGCTCCTCAGCTTCTCCTGCTTACAGCAGCTCTGTCCCGCACCTCCCCCTGCTGTCGCCTTCTGTCCCGGGGCTGCAGAGCAGGAGAAGCTGTCTCACCGTGCTGACTGGAGCTGCTTCCCATCTCTCATATACCCTGGCTGCCCCCTCCCCCTAGATACGCCTCGGACTGTTGCCGTGCAGGAGGAATCTCTTGCACTGCAACATGGTGTTGGGTGCCTCTGACCCAGAGGTGTATCTAGCCTTTCCTGCACCCGGGGCAAAGGATCAGTTTGCCCCCCCAAAAAACCTCCCCCATTTGAACCTTAACTCTACTGAAACTGTATGACCAAGCCAAGGTACATTCCTGAATCTGTGACATAAATTCCCCTTAAAATTCTTAAATATTTTATTAGAGTATATAATAAAAATACCACTTCCCAGTGTAAAACAGAAAAAAGGAAAAATGTTGCAAAAAAAGACTCAAAAAAAAAAAAACTCTACTACTAGGTGCACCTACCCTAGTAATATCCCTTCACTCTCCTGCTATCCCTGCCTGGCAGTGGAGGTTGGCACCCTGATAGAGTATTTGGCGCCCCCACTCCGCGGCGGCTGTGACCTGCTGACCCTATAATATATCTAGCCAGCTGCAGGTAAGAAAACAATAAGCAAATAAAAGTGATGAAGAAAGCAGGAGTGAAACAAATTAGGTGCACACTAGGAGAAAAAAGCTATCAATCCTTCATATCAAACAGCCCCACTCAGGACAAGAACACTAAGGATGTAAGGCCAAACTGGCTAATAAACATTAGGTACTAGTCCTCCGCACCATCCAACAAGCACATATAGGATGGTGTATACAAAGGTAGTGGGTAAATTGAAGGATAATTAAATATAGTTTAAATGACCTGGTTAGGTCCAAATGGAAAACTGTACATGCCCACGCTAGCTGACATATATTATTTAATACTACTCAAAGTAATTGCATGTAGAGATAAATACATAATATTACAGGGGCGCCTGCATTGAAGAACAACAGATAGGTGCCGCAGGCAGTATTAGCAGGTAGTCAGCATCTACGTTTAGACACAGTACAGTGGACCCATACACATAATTGATACACAAGACAGCCAAGAAAGATAAAGGTGTTGTCCCCAAAACAGGACACTTAGCTGTCAGTGGAACGCCCCGACGCGTTTCCCCGTCATACGGTTCCTCAGGGGGCAAAGAATGGATACAAGACAACCGGAGGTCAATGATGCAGGTGCCCTGATAACGGTCTGTCCCGTTATCAGGGCACCTGCATCATTGACCTCCGGTTGTCTTGTATCCATTCTTTGCCCCCTGAGGAACCGTATGACGGGGAAACGCGTCGGGGCGTTCCACTGACAGCTAAGTGTCCTGTTTTGGGGACAACACCTTTATCTTTCTTGGCTGTCTTGTGTATCAATTATGTGTATGGGTCCACTGTACTGTGTCTAAACGTAGATGCTGACTACCTGCTAATACTGCCTGCGGCACCTATCTGTTGTTCTTCAATGCAGGCGCCCCTGTAATATTATGTATTTATCTCTACATGCAATTACTTTGAGTAGTATTAAATAATATATGTCAGCTAGCGTGGGCATGTACAGTTTTCCATTTGGACCTAACCAGGTCATTTAAACTATATTTAATTATCCTTCAATTTACCCACTACCTTTGTATACACCATCCTATATGTGCTTGTTGGATGGTGCGGAGGACTAGTACCTAATGTTTATTAGCCAGTTTGGCCTTACATCCTTAGTGTTCTTGTCCTGAGTGGGGCTGTTTGATATGAAGGATTGATAGCTTTTTTCTCCTAGTGTGCACCTAATTTGTTTCACTCCTGCTTTCTTCATCACTTTTATTTGCTTATTGTTTTCTTACCTGCAGCTGGCTAGATATATTATAGGGTCAGCAGGTCACAGCCGCCGCGGAGTGGGGGCGCCAAATACTCTATCAGGGTGCCAACCTCCACTGCCAGGCAGGGATAGCAGGAGAGTGAAGGGATATTACTAGGGTAGGTGCACCTAGTAGTAGAGTTTTTTTTTTTTTGAGTCTTTTTTTGCAACATTTTTCCTTTTTTCTGTTTTACACTGGGAAGTGGTATTTTTATTATATACTCTAATAAAATATTTAAGAATTTTAAGGGGAATTTATGTCACATGTTCATTTTGATTTCCCTTGTGTATAAAAATTGTTTTTCTTTATGCTTTACATTCCTGAATCCCCATAATGTTAAAATAGACACCAATACAAGTAAAATTAATTGAGACATCAGTAGGTTAAGTGTTTTTGAATATCCATATTGAATCAGGAGCCCCATATAATGCTCCATACAGTTCATGATGGGCCCATAACATGCTCCATATTAAAATATGCCCCATATAATGCTGCATAAAGGTTAATAATGGCCCCATAAGATGCTCCATAGACACATTTGCTCAATATAATGCTGCAGAAACGTTGATTATGGCCCCATAAGATGCTCCATATGGACACTTGCCCCATATAGTGCTGCACAAATGTTATGGCCCCATAGATGCTCCATACAGACACTTGCCCTATTATAGTGCTGCACAAATGTTATGGCCCCCATATAGTGCTGCACAAACGTTATGGCCCCATATAGTGCTGCACAAACGTTATGGCCCCCATATAGTGCTGCACAAATGTTATGGCCCACACAAATGTTACGGCCCCCATATAGTGCTGCACAAACGTTATGGCCCCATATAGTGCTGCACAAACGTTATGGCCCCCATATAGTGCTGCACAAACGTTATGGCCCCCATATAGTGCTGCACAAACGTTATGGCCCCCATATAGTGCTGCACAAACGTTATGGCCCCCATATAGTGCTGCACAAATGTTGTGGCCCACACAAATGTTATGGCCCCCATATAGTGCTGCACAAATGTTAAGGCCCCATAGATGCTCCATACAGACACTTGCCCTATTATAGTGCTGCACAAATGTTATGGCCCCCATATAGTGCTGCACAAACGTTATGGCCCCATATAGTGCTGCACAAACGTTATTGCCCCCATATAGTGCTGCACAAACATTATGGCCCCCATATAGTGCTGCACAAACGTTATGGCCCCCATATAGTGCTGCACAAACGTTATGGCCCCCATATAGTGCTGCACAAACGTTATGGCCCCCATATAGTGCTGCACAAACGTTATGGCCCCCATATAGTGCTGCACAAACGTTATGGCCCCCATATAGTGCTGCACAAACATTATGGCCCCCATATAGTGCTGCACAAACATTATGGCCCCATACAGACACTGGCCCCATATGCTGTTGCTGCGATAAAAAAAATAAATAAAATCACATACTCACCTCTCCGTCGCACAGGCCCCCGGCACTTTCAATATTCACCGCTCCTCGTTCCATTCGCCGCTCCATTTTCCGCCTCCTCTGCACTGACTGTCAGGCAGAGGGCGCGCACTAACTACGTCATCGCACCCTCTAACCTCAGCGTCACAGCAAAAGACGGAGCGGTGGCTGGAATGAGGAGCAGGTGAATATCGCCTTTATACTCACTTGCTCCTGGCGCGGTGCAGTCCCCGCTTCCCCGGCGCTGCTTCTTCCTGTACTGAGCGGTCACCGTTACCGCTCATTACAGTAATGAATATGCGGCTCCACCCCTATGGGAGGTGGAGCCGCATATTTATTACTGTAATGAGCGGTACCATGTGACCGCTCAGTACAGGAAGAAGCCGGGGTGCCGGGCAGCCAGGGACCTGCAGGGACTGCGCCAGGAGTAGGTGAATATTATTAGACAGTCCCCGCTCCCTGGCCCTGCCAACCCCCTCCTTGGACCGCCGCATCATCAGGCGGCCCGCTGGCGCCCCCCTGTCAGCTGCGCCCGGGGCACATGCCCCGGCTGCCCCCGGATACGCCACTGCTCTGACCTGCCGGGCCCCTGACCTGCCGGGTCCGGTCGCAGCGGCGACCGCGGTAGTTACGCCCCTGTCTAGTACCCCTTTGCCATGTTTTTTGGGAGTCGTATAGGCATAGGCAGCGACTTCGATGACAAAACTCTCAACATACTGGTGAGCTTTTTCATTCCAGTCACTGCCAATGAGTAGCAGATGACAAATCAACAAACTAAAGTTTTTACTACTTTTTTATCCTTAATTAGGATTAGAATTAGGAATTCATTTAAAGTTAGGATAAGGGCTAAAAGGTAGGATTAGGGCTAAGGTAATTAAATAATTAATTATATAAGAAAAAGACAAATGTAATACAAAAATAAGCAAAAACTTAAAAATTACAATTAAAAAAATATATGTCCAACGGTCCACGGGTTACTGGACCCCAGCTACTTGCCTTGCCACTGTAAATCCACGCTACACCACTGGTTGAATGAAGTTGGCATAAAATGACTTTGGAGGTCAGCCAACTGATTGTAAATAAAATGGCATGGATTTTGTCAACTACAAACAATAGAAGCATTGTTTTCTCTACACACTAGCGTCACACTCACTAATCCAGGCTTGCATGCATGTAGGAGAATTTTTGAGATTTTAATTGGCTATTAGTGATGAGCGAGTATACTTATTTCTTGGGTTTTCCCTAGCATGCTCGGGTGATCTCCGAGTATTTGTAAGTGCACGGAGATTTAGTTTTTGTTGCCTCAGCAGCATGATTTGCAGCGGATAGACAGCTTGAATACATGTGGGGATTCCCTAGCAACCAGGAGATCCCCACATGTAATCAGGCTGACTAGCAGCCGTAAATCATGCAGCTGAGTCAACAAAAATGAAATCTCCGAGCAGTTACAAATACTCGGAGATCACCCGAGCAACGAGTATACTCGCTCATCACTATTGGCTATACTAAAAACGTTAATGTCTAATGTGAGTAAGGTGAATTAAGGAGATTAATCAAGATTTAGTTCTTTCTTTGCAATTCTTTAGCCTTCCCCAATGATAAATATAAGCAGAGTTGTCAGGCAGCGGTATACCTGGCTCCGACTACTGAACTACTACTGGGTAGCCTCAACAATCCAGAGACTATATGAGCTGCAGTGCCGATTTAGTGCCGTGGCCTCCTGACAGGTTTTCCTGTTTTATTGTAACATCACTGCATTAAAGAGAAGGATAGCATCAGGGGTGTCACTGTGCAGGTAAAACTGTATAGGTGTTGCAGTGTTCTAGCTAGGTCTGTGGGCCCTTTAATCAGAGAGATATATATATATATATATATGTTATAGGGGTCCTCAAAGTTGGATGTCCAGCAAGTGATTGTCTATCCTGGATAATTGTAATCACTTTCTATGATGAAAAGACCTGTCTGATAATTAAATTGTCCAAATGTCTATGACCAAAAAAGAAAATTTTGCTGCAAAGTCCGTCCCTAATTCAACATCAGAGGAACATGTTACCAGACAGTATATTAAACCTAGGATATAACAGGATGGAGTTGCTGTTTCCAGACGTCCATATTGTGCCTGGTAATGGGGAGTCGATTATTCAGCTGACAGCTGCCCAATTCCAATGATGAGCTTTAGGTAAATGGTGATATGGACCTAAACAGCGTTGACACCGTGATTTACAGATAAGGCTTCCATATCTTCATACCGCGTGATGAATTGCTGACATTACCACCTATATGGTGTTGGTGCTAAATTATTCTCTTAGCATACTGCCATGAAATGCAGGTGAAGTGACAAGTAGTTGTGGTTCACTATCATGATAACCAAATTTAACCTCAAGATAGTATCTATATTATAACCACAAACAGAACCATACTGTTCTGTAAGAATTCACAAGAGTTCCTACTAGATATCGTTGCCTTCAGCGTAACGTGGCGATGGCTGGGGCAAAGTGGTGACATGTGCTGCGCGACAGTAATTCTTGAACATGTCATGTGATCAAAAACATTTGCGCAACTTGTCACATGGGACTTATATTGGCTTAATGGCAAGTGAGTCACATATAATTTGCGATCAGTTACAGAAAATGTAACACATTTGGAAATATTTGCGACGGTTTTGCAGCAGGTCGCAATTCGTCACTATAGGAAATAATTGCATGTGATGAAGCAATTCGACACCGAGATTTCTATATAGAGAGACAGGTGTCACCAGCTTTAATGTGGGACATGGATCTCCTCTGGTATCTGCAGTCTTATAATATGGATTTTTGTTGGACTCTTGATAATTTTGAGATCTGTAAATATGGGTCTATCAGCTGTTCTTATTCATGGTAATTGCATATAATGATTTTATCTGATCACTATTACAAGGATTCAACATATAAACCTCAACCCCTTGTAACTGCATTGAAACACTAGATTAAGACAGAAATTGGCCATAGAGTTGACTCGCAACCTGAGGGTTAATTGCTAGTTGAGATCCAGCTCTGTGAAATGCGCTGGCCAGGAAGATCTGATCGACCATGGAAGAAGATGTAGGATTTCACTCCTAAGTAACTGCCACAGTGGTCTATCTAAAGTCTGTTTTACAATTATGGAGCGGAACAAAGGTCGTTTCCACTCCGGTTACAGGTAATGTGGACACCACAGGTCACCCACTCTGCCTGCCCGTGGATCAATGCTGCCTGCAATGATGAAGCACATTGTCTTCTTCACTTCAATATTTTTTTACTGGATTATTCCGGCTCTGTACAGAGGCCCAGCACAAAGCAAACTGCTGCCCCTGCACTGTGGTCGGTGTAGCCTTGGGTATTATTAACCCTTTGTTGTCTAGTATTTGTATCATGTCTCAAGAGAAATACAAAAAAGGATTCCAAAGGAGCCCTTTCATGATATCCCAACAGTATGGCTTGGTGAAAACAAACAAAAACACGGCCTAGCTATTAGTGGCACTTCCACAATTGAATGCATAACTACAAATATACAGGAGCAGATGCCAAGAATTTAAGAAAGTACATAAATCTTTACTGAACAGAAATATTACATAAAATAAAAAGAAAAATAAACAATTCAATGGGAGACAAGTTACAAAATGGATCTGCAAACACAGGGTAGTTATATAATGTCCTGGATATCACCCTTGAAAGCAATTAAAAAATATATATTTTTTTAAAAGAATGAAAAAGGTGATGAAAAAAATGAGCAAAAAGAATTTTGTGAACAAAATAATATATAAATGCGCAAGAAAAAAAATATAATATACATATATACAGTATATACACACACACACACGTATATCAAAAAATAAGGGGAACACTAAGGCTATGTGCACACGTTCCGTTTTTTTCGCGATAAAAACTCATTAAAAACGCATACATTATGCATTCTATCATTTAGAATGCATTCTGTATGTTTTGTGCATATGGTGCGTGTTTTTCTGCGAAAAAAAATGCATTGCGGTAAAAAAAGCAGCATGTTCATTAATTATGCAGATTTTCCGCGTTTTTCCCACGATTCTATGCATTTGGAAAAAAAACGCACAAAAAAAGCATCGAAAACTCTGTAAAAATGCGGTAAAAACGCATGCGGATTTCTGGCAGAAATGTCCGGTTTTTGTCAGGAAAATTTCTGCCAGAAATCCTGACGTGTGCACATAGCCTAAGATCACACATCATAGATATCACTGAATTAAATATTCCAGTTGTTAATATTTACTCATTATATAGTGGAATGTGTTGAGAACAATAAAACCTAAAAATTATCAACGTAAATCACAACTAATATCCCACGGAGGTCTGGAGTTGGAATGATGCTCAAAATCAAAGTGGAAAATGAAGTTACAGGCTGATCCAACTTTAGTGGAAATGCCTCAAGACAAGGAAATGATGCACAGTAGTGTGTGTGGCCTCCACATGCCTGTATGACCTCCCTACAACGCTGGGCATGCTCCTGATGAAGCGGCAGATGCTCCTGATGAGGCGGCAGATGGTCTTCTGAGGGATCTCCTCTCTGACCTGGACTAAAGCATCTGCCAACTCCTGGACAGTCTGTCGTGCAACGTAACGTTGGTGGATGGTGCGAGACATGATGTCCCAGATGTGTTCAATCGGATTCAGGTCTGGGGAACAGGCGGGCCAGTCCATAGCTTCAATGCCTTCATCTTGCAGGAACTGCTCACACAGTCCAGCCACATGAGGTCTGGCACTGTCCTGCATTAGGAGGAACCCAGGGCCAACCGCACCAGCATATGGTCTCACAAGGGGTCTGAGGATCTCATCTCGGTACCTAATGGCAGTCAAGCTACCTCTGGCGAGCACATGGAGGGCTGTGCAGCCCTTCAAATAAGTGCCACCCCACACCATTACGGACCCACTGCCTAACCAATCATGCTGAAGGATGTTGCAGGCAGCAGATCGCTCTCCACGGCGTCTCCAGACTCTGTCACATGTGCTCAGTGTGAACCTGCTTTCATCTGTGAAGAGCACAGGGCGCCCAGTGGCCAATTTTCTAATCCTGGTGTTCTGTGTCAAATGGCAAGCGTCCTGCACGGTGTTGGGCTGTGAGCACAACCCCTATCTGTGGATGTTGGGCACTCAGACCATCCTCATGGAGTCGGTTTCTAACCGTTTGTGCAGACAAATGAACATTTGTGGCCTGCTGGAGGTCATTTTGCAGGGTTCTGGCAGTGCTCCTCCTGTTCCTCCTTGCATAAAGGCTGAGGTAGCAGTCCTGCTGCTGGGTTGTTGCCCTCCTACGGCCCCCTACACATCTCCTGGTGTACTGGCCTATCTCCTAGTAGCGCCTCCAGCCTCTGGACACTATGCTGACAGACATAGCAAACTTTCTTGCCACAGCTCGCATTGATGTGCCATCCTGGATGAGCTGCACTACCTGAGCCACTTTTGTGGGTTGAAGAGTCTGTCTCATGCTACCACGAATGTGAAAGCACAACCAACATTCAAAAGTGACAAAAACATGAGCCAGAAAGCATTGGTACTTGGATGTGGTCTGTGGTCCCCACGTGCAGAACCACTCCTTTGAGTGTGTCTTGATAATTGCCAATAATTTCCATCTGTTGTCTATTCCATTTGCACAACAGCATGTGAAATTGATTGTCAAACAGTGTTGCTTCCTAAGTGGACAGTTTCATTTTACAGAAGCTTGATTTACTTGGAGTTATATTCTGTTGTTTAAGTGTTCCCTTTATTTTTTGAGCAGTGTATACATACACACACACACACACACACACACACACACACACACACACACTTCCCTTATATGTATTTAACCCTTATTCATTAGACAAAAATACTTGTATGTTTTTAGACTCTCACAGAACGTATAAGAAGAGAAGCAATTTTCTAATACTAGTGAGTCTAAGTATAATTAGACCAATGTGATTATTTAGGCTGAATAAAATATTTTTGGGGGGGCCTAGTAGCAGTTTGAACAGCAGATAGTATATATCTAAATGGACACAAATTGAATGCACTAATGCAGAGGGTCCAATTAGAGAGGACACTAGTGTGAGATTCAACACCAGAAAGAAGAAAAATGGGTATTTAATCAGGACATATTCACTATCGCAGTTGGTGCTCATGAATTTGTTGTATAGAGCAACCTAATCCTCACTAAAAGTAATGCATACAGATGTTATATATCCAATATGTTTTTGAAGGTACAATTTACAAAGCTCAGAGATTCCAAATGAAGTTAATGGCAGTAAACTGTATCTGGGATGAGTCCCATGGTATTAGGAGTATACATAGTACTAAGGTGCATAGTGCCACTATGAGTGCTAGCCGGTTAGGTAGATGGTGAGGGAGAGAAGGGAGCTCTTAAAAACAAAAGGCATACATGACCTGGTTGCAGATAGGTGCCCCCTGCTTGGTGATGTGGCAGGTGAATTTAGGCAGATATCAAATTTAAAATGAACCTATTTCAGTGTGTTACCCATTTTTCCCAAATGAGTTGCTATACTGTCATAAAAGTATTTTGAGGATATACAAACATTTATTTTCCCAAGATGTCTGATCTTTTAGTAAGTCTATAGAATTAAAGTCATAATGGATGGATATCGTATACCAAATAAGAAAGCAAGGGGGAGCCAGGTGGGGCTTGCTAAGATGTTTCCGTAACTTGGTAAGCCCGAAATGGGGTGAACCACCTATGCCGGACGCCTCCAATTAGTTTGCTACTGGATGCATTCACGTCTGATAGATTTGCTTTCAGAATGGGGGTCAGGTCATGAACCCATTGAGCACATACTGCAAGATACCCTTTAATAGAAATCTAATTCAAGCCAAGAATAAAAGTAAAAACAGTGAAAATGTCCCAAATGAAAAGGAGAAAAAAAGGCCTGCTCTCAATCTTTTACACATATTAAGGAAGTTGCTTCTGCTTACATAAATAGCACATAAATCAATCCAGAGCTACATTTAAGATTGACAGTGAACCAATATTATTATGTACTAGAATGCCAGGATATATACAATGAAGACTCTGGGTGTTACTAGCTGGGGGGTCCTGGATTACTGATGCTGGCCAATCAGCGCTAATGAAACAAACCCTTTAACATGGAGAATGGCAACACCCAGATGCCGATGTTATTCATACATGTCAAGGTAACAGGGGCACAATGCAGAGTTAATAAATTAGAATATATCTAACTCTCTATATATATTCCAAAAGTATTCACTAAACCAGACACAACGTGTTCTCTTTAGGAACATCCTGTACAGATGTCTACGGTTCTCGCTGCACATAAAATGAATTTATTGGCTAAATGCAATTAAATACTAATGCTTTATACTTAATTAACAAGGACTCCAATTAATGCTAACAAGTGGAATCAAATTAAAGACAAACCTGCCTGCTAATACATCTCATTGCTCCTTCGTTTAAAGCCACAACATTTCTATTAGAGAGAAATATACTTATACTTTTTACTAGGGACCATTTTTATCTGTTTAAGTTAATAATTACACATAACGATAGGGCTGTACAGGCAATACGGTTGTGAGGGTCCCAAATTAGGGGCTCAAGTCTCCTGTGAGTTGCCAGCAGCCCTACACCCACCTGTTGCTAAATAATAGGGACAAAGTTGGAAATTATATTCTCTAATTGCAAATCATTTTATTTTTGATGTTGCACATTATTATGTCTGAGCTTCGGTTAACAGCATTTAGAGATACACTTTACAGCAGCCAATTGTCTGGGGATGTACATCGACCTCTAGGGAAGAGATTTCTAGGCACAGTGTGTGATCCATGCAGAGGTCACTGTGCATGGAGGGGATGAAGGGAGCGGTGACCATCACCTTTTGTGAATGGTGGATATTATATATATATATATATATATATATATATATATATATATATATATATATATATATATATATATATATATATACACACCTCTGTCACGTGCAGCGAGTAGAGATGACTACACCTCAGCTTCACCGAGCTTACTGCTCTGGGCTGACATTTTGTTCATATCCATAGTCTTACCTTTAATTTTGGTTTTCCGTAATAAAAAAAAAATGTGTCCGGCTGATTTTTACAATGTTGCTTAAAAAACAACCCAACAAATTGACAACTCTGCTACTATTACTATAAGAGGTTATCAGAATGTCACTTAAGGAGTATGTGAAGCTTTTTAAGAGAGATGGGGAGATGGTGGGGGGGACAAAGAGGTGAAATTGAAATTGCTCATGCTTGCTTGCTGTGAAATCAATCATTCCTACCTGTGAAAATGCAATTCCAAAAGCCACTCCAGCTATAATCCCCATATTAGTCTCCATGAAGTCAGTGACCAGTTCATAGCACCCCTAAAAGCACAAGAGATTTATTTAGAAATAACCGGGAATCTTTATTTATTATGTTCAAAAAAACCTTCTAAAATGAGAGAAGCAAAGAGGGCTTTAAAAGTTAAAGGGAACCTACCGAGTGAAAAAACGCTATTAACCTGAAGATATGGGATGAATCTGCAGGTTATAGCGTTCCGAACCTGCCCAACAAGGGCTCTTACACCCCCGCTGCAAGGAGGAACTTAACTTTATATCTCCCAGTATTACAGCCATCATCCCTTTTTTGATTGGGCAATCACCTTAGCATATTGGTACATCAAGATGCATTAACTGTTTATGTTCCCTTGAAGTACTAATATATTAAAAGGCAAGGTATATGGAGATTATAAAAAAAAAAAAAATACATGGGGTACTGAGCCACATTCTTGGATCTTTCTTTTCCCAACCTATATCCTGCTGATCGTGTAGGAAACCACATATTATACGAGGAGTACTCACCCTCTGGTAGACTTTTGTAGGAGCGATCGTCATGTTGCGCATATCTGCAGGATTGCAATCGCTCATGTTGGAGCAGCAGCTAGGTGGGATACCATTTTCATGAAAATAAATACTGATAGTCCAGTTGGTGTAGCTCTGAATTCCACAGCAACTCAACTGCAAAGAAAGAGACATATGAAGCCCATAGACACTAGGTCATCATAGTGATGAACAGGGGCATAATGATCACAGATTCAGAGGTCGCGGTTGGGCCCATGCAGGTGGGGGGCCCACCGATACCAGCACAAATTTCAACTAGATGTGCGTCCTTGGCCAGCAGCTGATGTGCACGTGACAGGGGGCGCATGGCAGTGACATCATGCGATCCCGACACTGAAGTGAGCTGCCGGCTTCAGAAGAGGATGCCACGAGGCGGGGGAGTGGAGGGAAGGTGAGTAGAATATATATTTTTTCCATGCATTAAAGGACAGCGGCAAAATGGGGGATATATATACCACAATGGAGCCAAAATGAGGGACATATAAACCAGGATGGGGGACATATATACTAGGATGGGCCGAGATGAGGGATATATACGAGGAAGAAAATCAAGATGGTGCAACTTGTACAGGCCCTTCTCAAAAAATTAGCATATAGTGTTAAATTTCATTATTTACCATAATGTAATGATTACAATTAAACTTTCATATATTATAGATTCATTATCCACCAACTGAAATTTGTCAGGTCTTTTATTGTTTTAATACTGATGATTTTGGCATACAACTCCTGATAACCCAAAAAACCTGTCTCAATAAATTAGCATATTTCACCCGACCAATCAAATAAAAGTGTTTTTTAATACCAAACAAAAAAAAACATCAAATAATAATGTTCAGTTATGCACTCAATACTTGGTCGGGAATCCTTTGGCAGAAATGACTGCTTCAATGCGGCGTGGCATGGAGGCAATCAGCCTGTGACACTGCTGAGATGTTATGGAGGCCCAGGATGCTTCAATAGCGGCCTTAAGCTCATCCAGAGTGTTGGGTCTTGCGTCTCTCAACTTTCTCTTCACAATATCCCACAGATTCTCTATGGGGTTCAGGTCAGGAGAGTTGGCTGGCCAATTGAGCACAGTAATACCATGGTCAGTAAACCATTTACCAGTGGTTTTGGCACTGTGAGCAGGTGCCAGGTCGTGCTGAAAAATGAAATCTTCATCTCCATAAAGCATTTCAGCCGATGGAAGCCTGAAGTGCTCCAAAATCTCCTGATAGCTAGCTGCATTGACCCTGCCCTTGATGAAACACAGTGGACCAACACCAGCAGCTGACATGGCACCCCACACCATCACTGACTGTGGGTACTTGACACTGGACTTCAGGCATTTTGGCATTTCCTTCTCCCCAGTCTTCCTCCAGACTCTGGCACCTTGATTTCCGAATGACATGCAAAATTTGCTTTCATCAGAAAAAAGTACTTGGGACCACTTAGCAACAGTCCAGTGCTGCTTCTCTGTAGCCCAGGTCAGGCGCTTCTGCCGCTGTTTATGGTTCAAAAGTGGCTTTACCTGGGGAATGCGGCACCTGTAGCCCATTTTCTGCACATGCCTGTGCACGGTGGCTCTGGATGTTTCCACACCAGACTCAGTCCACTGCTTCCTCAGGTTCCCCAAGGTCTGGAATCGGTCCTTCTCCACAATCTTCCTCAGGGTCCGGTCACCTCTTCTCGTTGTACAGCGTTTTCTGCCACATTGTTTCCTTCCAACAGACTTACCATTGAGGTGCCTTGATACAGCACTCTGGGAACAGCCTATTTGTTGAGAAATTTCTTTCTGGGTCTTACCCTCTTGCTTGAGGGTGTCAATGATGGCCTTCTTGACATCTGTCAGGTCGCTAGTCTTACCCATGATGGGGGTTTTGAGTAATGAACCAGGCAGGGAGTTTTTAAAAGCCTCAGGTATCTTTTGCATGTGTTTAGAGTTAATTAGTTGATTCAGAAGATTAGGGTAATAGGTCATTTAGAGAACCTTTTCTTGATATGCTAATTTATTGAGACAGGTTTTTTGGGTTATCAGGAGTTGTATGCCAAAATCATCAGTATTAAAACAATAAAAGACCTGACAAATTTCAGTTGGTGGATAATAAATCTATAATATATGAAAGTTTAATTGTAATCATTACATTATGGTAAATAATGAAATTTAACACTATATGCTAATTTTTTGAGAAGGACCTGTATGTCCTTGTAGGATTTAGAATGCTACGAGGGTGCACACATCTGACCAACATGCCGGGTGGTAGAGGGCAAGGTCTAAAATTTGCATCGAGGCCCCTCATACTCTAGTTATGCCACTGGTGATGAAAAGAGCTCACTACCACCGCAAATCCAGCTTACTGCTGTGCTTTAGAGGGGATCTAAAAAGACCATCAGAAAGCAAGGGACCCACAAACTGTGACAACTCCAAATAGACAATGTGGAGTCTGCTTGAAAGACATGTCTGCAGAAAGGCAAATGGGTCATAAAAGATTAATTTTCAAAGCAACATTAATAAAGTGCATATATTTAATACAGTAAGGGGATGCAATGTTCCAGTGACCCAAAAGTAGTTTTTCTATGGTAGTAAATATTTTTGTAGTAAAAAAAATAGCAAGTGGTAATTGTGTTTACTGTACTTTTCTAATGTACCAATCATTTTGGAACCATAATAACTATAAAAAAAAAAAAAAAAACATTACCCAGGGCAGAGTACTGACACAAACAAGGCTGTATAAAGTGCAAGAACGAAACGGTAATAATAATAATAATAATAATAGCTAAAATAAACAAACACATGTTGGTGGGTAAATCAACAGGGAAGCCCCCAAGAACACCAATCGCACATTTCACAAAGGCTTTTTTTTTTTTTATATATCCTTAATAACCAATCCACACTATCCCCAACTCAAATATGTAATACATTTTATATACTCCTTTGTCATTGATGCCCAAATATCCAGTCTCTCTGGAACGAACACTTATATATGGAACTTACGCTTTTTTGAACATCATCAACTGCGCGACTTCTTTCATCCTTGCCGTTGTAGTTCTGGATCGCTTCGGTGTAAGTTCTCAGGAAAGTGTCCTTGATCTTTAAAAAAGACAAAAGGTGTAAGAGTAAACATCAATTTAGATAACCTTGGTATAAACATTAACAGTGTTAATACGCTTTCACTAGCAAACAAAGGAAAATTAACAATCATTTAAGGGCTCTGCTCACACCCGCATTGTGGTTTCTGGCAGAACCACGATTCATTGCTGGACAATGGTGGCAGCTGACAGACCTCACTGACTCACAATGGGGTCATTTGGGTTCTACTGCAGTGTTTTCCGACAGTGCTGTGCACCGGCTCTAATGATTTGTCACTCCTGGCCATCTCACTACATCTAGTGCGGAGCGGTACTGTGCGATTCAAGAGTAACGCTAAGCAGTTTGCTTACTGTAGGTGGAAAAATGATATATACCATATACTACTGGTCATGTGAACGATCAAGGAATCGTCTATTTGGAACTGATCCAGTAATCAAGAAATGGATGAAAAACTGACGTCTAGTTATCGGATCAGTTTTCAATATTAAAAAAAGGATCCAACTGAAACCAAAAATGTTGCATCTGCATAATGTTTTTGTCAACACATTGCTGCTGGATCCGTTCTAACAACTGAACATGTTAACAAAGCCAAATGGCGACCAAACATGTTAAATCAATGTCTGCTGAGCCGGCCCTAAATTCAATGAGACCGGCCAACCTTATAATGTGACTCCTGATGTTCAGACTCTCCCAGATAGCAGATGTCAGGGGAAAGAACATTTATGCTTCTTAGATTTTTGGTCCCACAAGGATAAGAGATGGGCTGTGAGGCAGAGCGGCTTGCGCCCACCATCCTAATTAGTACACATGCACGCTCAGCCAGGTGCGCGTGTCCATAGCCGAGAGACGACCAGAGGTCCACTTGTGCAGCCGACAGTTATCCAAGACCCCCTAAGACTGCGCCACCAATTTGTGCCACTAATTACATGCCATCTCAATCCCAAGGAATTTGCAGATAACAACTAGTTCCGGGGAAATAATGAGGAGCATATTTCCTACTGTTAATAGCATTTTAGGAAGAAGATTCCCTTCACAATCGTTGGGAATATATTTTCTGTACAGTGCTGCAAAATATATATGGCCATTATATATTACAGATAGATAAAACTTCTGAACTACCATAACATACGCTGCCATATTGTCATATTTTCAAGCATTTCCTATAGTCTGTACATTGACTTTTTACTAGATTACAGTTTTCCAATCTTCTCAAACAAAAATTATCCAGAATTAATTTTCCCAGTGAGATAATCGTCTGCGTCCGCACTTACCAACAAGATTTCAAGGTAAAATAAGAGGGTTATACAGGCAACGAACATGGATTTACATCCTCGTAGCAGTGAAGAAATAAATTTACAACCATCGCCACCCTACGGCTGACCCAGGGAGATTTCTTTTTGCACTAGACATATGAAGAAAGCTGTATATGTCCTTGGCTAGTTCTCAGTGCCGTCAAATTTGTATGGAGCAGCGGGGCATGTGCCGAAGAGTACAGGGGGCACAAATCCTGCAATCAGACAATAGTTGGGGGTTCCAGCAGTTGGACCCACAATGATCTAACACATATCACCTATCCTTTACCAATTATTTCTTAGTTTTTTGCATGCAGTGAGAAGACTTTGGTGTCCTACCCCCGTAAAAAGGGTATTTAATATGGTTTTTATCCCATGGGCTGATAGGGAGAAGTTATATTTTTAATTGTAGGTGGAGTGCTTGCTTTAAAGTGGTGTAGATTGGGCGTAAATATACTTGCTGATAAAATTAATTTTCACTTACCTCATGTCGAAACACAAAACCTGAGATTCCGGCAATCAGTTCAGCCAGGAATACCAAGGATAAAAACATTGCATACTGCAAGAGAAAGACAAAGTTACAATGATTATCATACATCACGGATAACATCCATTAGAAATTTACAGACGTGGCCAATGATGAAAGCCACCAGGGATAGAGGATCCTGGAAGTGTGTCTGATGTGTTATATGTCTCATGGATGCTCCTAAAACTGGCTAAAAAAAGTCTCTACGTCAGAGAAAAAAAGGTCTAAAAATGGCCATAAACATAAGCTCAATGTCATAATATCACATTTTGGCAGGTCATCAACAGTCTAAAGTTGTAAAATTGTGTCATAGCTCTTCTCGCGTAGCTTGAATGCTGATTTTTTTTTACGCAGAAAATCTGCTGCATTGAAACTGTCCAAGATTTCATGAAACTCATCCCCTCTTTGCTTTGAAAGACCCTAATTCATGATGCGTTGCTTTTTTATAGGTTTCTATATGGAGGCTTGGAAAAAAAAAAATTGTAAAAAAAGGCATTTGCTTTTTTAGATGTAGAATCAAGATTTTGTGTAGTAAATGAAACAAACGCAAAATACTGCTTCAAATCAGCATCGGAAATGCATAAAATAAAAGGGGAAAATGCATAGAAAAAAACATCAATAATCAGAGAAGATTGTTTTTGTGTATTTTTGTAGAAAACATAAAATGCACATAAAAAGCAGCAGAAAGTAAGCAGCATTTATGCTACATGTGAACACAGCCTCAATGGAGTTCTCAATGTTCTGCAGGATCCGTCATATACGGTCATGGCCGAAAGTGTTGGCACCCTAGAAATTGTTCCATTTTTGTTCCAGAAAATTACACAAAAGAAATAAAAAATAGGTGTAAGGCAAATTGGACAAAATTTAAACACTAAACCCCAAAAAGAGGCCTTTCCAAAAACTGCGAGTAAACAAATTTGTTTCAAGCATGTGATGCTCTTTCAAACTCACCTATGACAAGTAACAGGAGTGAGCAATATGAAATTCACACCTAAAACCATAAAAAGGGGAGAAATGTACTCAATCTTTGCATTTTGTGTCTGTGTGTGCCACACCAAACATGGAG
This sequence comes from Ranitomeya variabilis, assembly GCF_051348905.1. NCBI lineage: Eukaryota > Metazoa > Chordata > Amphibia > Anura > Dendrobatidae > Ranitomeya > Ranitomeya variabilis. Next base: position 160,153,597 of record NC_135234.1, read on the forward strand.
AAAAGAAAGAGAAGAGAATCGTCTGAGGACTTGAGAGCCAAAATTGTTGAAAAATACCGTATGTACAATCTCAAGGTTACAAGTCCATCTACAGAGATCTTCTTGTTCCTTTGTCTACGAAACACAATAGAATATAGAAGTTTCCCAAGGCACTGTAGCTATTCTCCCTGAACATGGGCAGCAGAGAAAAATTGCTGAAAGGTTGCAAAACAGGATAGGGTCTGGTTATCCACCATCCAGACTATCAAGTTCCAATGAAATTCAAGCTGTCCTGCATGCTCAGGGTACATCAGTGTCAGAGCAAACTATATTTTGATATTTAAATTAAAAAAAAAAACGCTATGGCAGGAGACCCAGGAGGACCCACTGCTGACAGAGACATAAAAGCTAGACTGAAGTTTGCCAAAATGTACTTAAGTAAGCCATAATCCTTCTGGGGAAGCGTCTTGTACGTTTATTGAAAATGGAATGAGGCCTACAAAGAAAATAACATAGTACCTACAGTCAAATATGGTGGAGATTCAAATATGTTTTGCTACCTCTGAGTGCCACTGGGTCCCTTTCCTGAGTGCAAGCCCTCATGAAATCTGAAGATTACCAAAGGATTTTGGGTTGCAACGTGGTGCCCAGTGTCAGAAAGCTGGGTTTGTGTCCTAGGCCACGGGCCTTGCAGCAGGACAATGATCCCAAACATACTTCAAGAAGCACCCAGAAATGGATGAAAACAAAGTGCCGGAGAGTTCTGAAGTGGCCAGCAATGAGTCCGGATCTAAATCGCATTGACCACCAGCGGTGAGATATTAAAATTTCTGTTGGGAGAAGGCATCCTTCAAACATGAGACACCTGGGCAGTTTGAAAAAGAAAAGTGATCCAATATTCCAGCTGAGAGGTATAAGAAACTTGCTGATGGTTATAGGAAATTATTGATTACTGTTATTTATTCCAAAAAGGGTGTGCAACCAAATATTAAAGGGAACCTGTCACCCCCAAAATTGCGGGTGAGATAAGCCCACCAGCATCAGGTGCTTATCTACAGCATTCTGTAATGCTGTAGATAAGCCCCCGATGTATCCTAAAAGATGAGAAAAAGACGCCTCCCATCTTCATCAGATGACGTCCTCTTCTGGTCTTCACGCTGCGGCTCCTGCGTAGGCGTACTTTGTCTGTCCTGTTGAGGGCAGAGCAAAGTACTGCAGTGCGCAGGCGCCGGGCCTCTCTGACCTTTCCCGGCGCCCACGCACTGCAGTATTTTGCCCTCAACAGGGCAGACAAAGTACGCCTACGCAGGAGCCACAGCGTGAAGACCAGAAGAGGACGTCATCTGATGAAGATGGGAGGCCCCGGACCTGGACCGCGACACCCATCGGACTGGACCGCCCCTGGGTGAGTATAATCTAACCTCTTTTTCTCATCTTTTAGGATACATCAGGGGCTTATCTACAGCATTACAGAATGCTGTATATAAGCCCCTGATGCTGGTGGGCTTACCTCACCCCCGATTTTGGGGGTGACAGGTTCCCTTTAAGTTGAGGGTGCCAACATATTTCGTCTGGCCCATTTTTGTGGTTTTGTGTTATGTCCAATTTGCCTTTTTTCCGTGTGTTGTTCCAATACCCACAAAGGAAATAAACATGTGTATAATAAAAAAAACTTATGTAATTGCAATAATTTTCTGGGAGAAAAACAATTTTCCGGGAAAATTTCCAGGGGCGCCAACACTTTATTTCAATAACGATATTTATTAAACATGCATGTTCAGCTGTTCTAAGCATGCATGTTTATGGAGAGTCAATAGAGATAGCCTTCATCTGAAAACGGCTAACTTATGTCTATGGGCAGCTCCGAAAACAACTTGTTATTATTGCAGAACTTGTAAGTCTACTTCACACTCAGTGATGCAAGAAAATATCACAGCTGGTTCTCTGCTGCAGCTCCCACACAATGTACTGGCAAAAACTGCACAAATTAATTGGTCCATCACTGCTTGGGAAAAAAAAGTGCTCCTGCTGTTCTTCCATACTATAAAAAGATATTTCTCCTGGGAGCTGCACGACATAAAACCCCCTCAGAATAGGATGGCTTTACAATTCCCTTAGCAAGGAGGAAATCTTTTCTATGGAGGCAAGACAAGGAGAAGCAATATCCGTAAGCAGAATAAGAAATCCTCTTGCTGAATACAATGAGAAATAAAGCAAAGGAACATCAAGATAAACTGGCAGCTGCGTCTCCGTACAGGAAATCATGCCTAAATTGGACGGATGTCCTGACGGGAAAACCAACAAGCGGTTTACGTAGACTTGAAAGAAGCGCAAAGTTCTGCATCAGACACCACAATATGTACACAGTAGTGATGAGCGAACAGGCTGGGATAAGGAGTTATTCGAGCATGCTCGGGTGATAACTGAGTGTATACGGAGCGCTCGAAAAACATGTTCCAAGTCACTGCCTCTGCATGTCTCGCGGATGTTCGAGACATGCAAGGATTGCCCGTTTGTTGGTAGTCAGCTAAATAGCCAGGCAACCACCCTGGAAGGAAGGGTGACACCTGGATGAAACCCAGAGGCCCGGCCTGACTGAGCTGCTGGGCAATAATATAACAATAGCCGAGCACGCCTCTACATACTATACTATCCATAGTGTGGCTGAGCTGTCACTCATTGCATCCCTAGGACACAGTGAGTGGCGGGATCATGACCGAATCCCTTATAATTCTTATTTTTTTCTACAAGGGTCACTCAATGAATTACATCAGATCGGTCACCAGATTTCACACTATAAACTTATTCTTTATGAATTAGATCTCTTCAGCCTGATGAGAATGGTGTATTTACTGTGAAAATATATATGTCAGAATGGCACTAAAATCCACATGATAGGAAGATGAACACATTTGGAGGAATCCAGCTATAGAATAAAACAGGCACTACACACACAAGCCTGAATGACAGCTGTAGCTTGTACTGAGCAGTGTGAGATCTCAGCAGCAGGAGGGACATTGAGGAGCTGTCAATCTGGTTAGGTAGAGATTTTGTTAAACTTTCAGAAAGGATTATACAGCAAATTTGATATGAACTTTTCAAAATAAACACACCAGCCTCATTAGACCTGAGACATCTATTTAGTAGTGTACGCAGTTTGTATTGTGAAATACGGTAACAGATTTAAGGAGCTTCCTCATCGCACATTTATAGTGTAAGGCTATGTGCACACGTTCAGGATGTTTTGCGTTTTTTTCACGCAGCATGTTCATTCTTTCTGCGGAATCGCGGGGATTCCGCACACATAGGAATGCATTGATCCGCTTACTTCCCGCATGTGGCTATGCCCACCATGTGGCAAGTGGGGTAATAGGGTTGGAGTTAATGTCATCTTTGTATTGTCAGGTGACATCAAGCCCAGGTATTAGTAATGGACAGGAGTCTATGGCGAGATCACTCTGTTCTCAACGTGACTTGCCAGTGACACGCACTGAGGCTAGTCTTCTTACAGCGTTGTCTTCCAAGAACGTGGATTTCCTTAGATTGAGCTGTTCAACCAGAGTCAGAGGTGGAGGACTAATCTCCTCCCAAAAAAACCTCTTCCTCTCTTGGACCATAAGTATGCTGAGTGCCAAAATAGAAAATAGAGCACATCTCCACTACAGAGGCACTAAACAAAAAACATCGGAAGTTTCAGGGCAGAATGGAGATTTGGGAGAAAATCTGTTTTTTTTTGTACATGTGTTAGGTTCTCTTTATGTGGTTATAAAATAGTGCAAGCAAAGTTCCAGCAGGCATAACACAAAACTAGAATAATCTAAACACTGTAAATGGCCTCAATTATATAATGCAAAATGGAATTAAAAAAAGTTACAAAAGCTCCTTACCAGTTTCAGCATCCATGGGCTACCACGGCAAGTGGCAAAGCATCCAAAGAGTCCGAAGACAATGATTGTAGTTCCAGTTCCGATGAGGACATAGGGAGCATTGGTGGAGTTTTCAGCGATGAGAGAGATATATGTTCCTAATGTAAGTTTTCCCCACACTCCCACCGCTAGTAGGATGACACCGGTAATCTGCAATGCAAAAACATAGAAGCATTACAATTAACTAAGTGTAAGTGCATCTCCTGCTTTAGAGGCAGAAACAGTTAGTGCCAGGACATTACAACCATTTCATTAACCATTACAAGAGATTACAACCATTTACATAACCATAATTATTTTGTAATATTAGTCACATGATCCATGGCTGGCGTACAAGAATTCTGGTTCTAATGATTCACCACCATTTAAAGGTCTAGTAAAGGAGGAGATCACAAACTATAAAAGAGAAAACAGGAAAGTGCTTCAAAGGGCAGGAATCCGGATACACGGGTTATTGGTCTCCTTGTGCCCCTATGTGTCATCTCTCACCTTTTTCTGCCGTGTTTAGGACACAACACCTACAGCCTTTGGACAGTAATGAAACTGCCACTAGCAACACTTTTCCCAGATTCTATATGTTCCATAATGGGAAGCGGGGGATTATTTGCATTCTGTAAAAACGTGAAGGGTTTTAAAATGCCGCCATGTTCCCAGCCAGTAAACATTAAATGTGGCGCTCATTTCAGCAGTATTCTTTATTTCGAGGTTAAAATGTCAGTGGACATCAACCCCTTCTTCAGGACCTCATTATCAGGGCCCTGAGAAATAGTCCTAATGCAGGGTCCGTACAATCCAGTTTCAGGATCCTGATAAAAATTCCCGATGAAGTGGTTGGTACAATCCATAAACGGGTTGGCATTTTACCCACAAAATAAAGAATACTGCTGACAAGAACACAACGTCCGGTGTTAACTACCTGGGAGTGGCGCAGTATTTCAAAGTCCCTCAAGTTTTCACAGAATAAGATTCATATTAAAGGAGGTATGCGGGGGAGGGGCGGGCCGAAATCCGGGAGAACGCGCCAAACCCAACAAAATAAATCTTACTAATCCAAGCCAGTTTACCCTACCATCCTCAGCCGAAAACATCTTACTTCACTCTGCTCCAACGGGAGAAACCCTCTGAGCCCATTATTGTGTCGCTGCAGCCCCACCATCACCTGAGGCCTATCCATGGGTCCGAAACTGTGGCCATCATCCCTGCAGCCCTCCTTAGCAACAGGACTCGGAGCAACAGTGGGGCTTTCGGGAGGTAGGAGGCTCACTGACCCCCTAACCGGGTCAATACCCCAACGGCACACACACCGGAAGGTTAGGACCTAGTATGGACTAGCTGGCCAAGATACGAGCACTCCTATCAGACACAGCGCACTTTACTGAGGAGGGAATCCAACCCTCCCCCTGCAACCTCTGCGGCTGCAGCCAACAGCTTCTTTTTGCCCAACAGTCTCCCACACATTCCTCACAGAGGGACTAGAGGTGCCAGCGGAGCCCATACGTGCTCCTACTATCCTTCCCCGCTAGAGGAAGACATCTTACAGACAACTTGGTGGGGCAAATCCAGAGGCCGTTGTGGCGGCCCCATAAGAAGACACCTAAATCTCATTTATTCTATTTTTAAGGAACAACTCCTGTAGACTGCTCCCCCAGTAACTCCAAATAACCATTATAAGGCTGAAGGGGGAAAAAAGAAAAAACCTTCCAATTTATTACTACACAATCCAGATAAAACAGCCACTGAATCCATAATTCTTTACTGACATCTGGTGGCTGTTTACAGAAGTGCATAATGTTTTTCAGAAATAATTGCGGTCACACTTTTTTCCCCTACTTGATGCTTTGAGCTGTAACAAGGGCCTCATCCAACATTAGACCACCACCTAACACAAAGTTCTGCAGTTTTTGTCTGTAACAACTATTTAAAAAGGTGTAGCTCTCACCGGTCTCCCCGACTACAAATAAGGCTCAATAATACTCAGCCTTTAAAGAGGCAGCTAAGAAGTTGGGCCTAGATACAAGCCCTTACGAGATGCAGGGAAAATGCACATGACTAGCACCACATGGGCCTAGACACCTGACACGGACTCTATCTATACACATATGTTTGGAGATGCCCAGAAAACACCAAGACTACACAAAACTAGTCCTTCTTTGGCTAAAATGGCACCAATACCCAATACGCCAGTCAGCACATGGGGAGACGACCTCATGATGCTGCTCCCAAGACCGGGAATGATATCCACTTCATCATCCGCATCTTTGGGCACCTCCCCACGTGTCTTACATGGAGGACTCTGGCTCACTACAGACTTTGCAGAAAAGCCTGCAGCGGCCGACGGTCTCCCCCACCAGCAGCCGACGGTCTCCCCCACCAGCGGCCGACGGTCTCCCCCACCAGCGGCCGACGGTCTCCCCCACCAGCGGCCGACGGTCTCCCCCACCAGCGGCCGACGGTCTCCCCCACCAGCGGCCGACGGTCTCCCCCACCAGCGGCCTTCAATATACGTTCTATGTTAAGGTCCTAGACTTGGAATTGGTGAAGGTCTTATTTTAGCACGGTTAGTTCCTTGTGATTGTTCCACTTGTTTCTTTTATAAAAAAAAAAAAAGATAATTTTAAAATAAAAATAGGGAGGTCAATAGGGGAAATACGAGGGAATACACAGCCTAGCCATGGCTCCATTCATAGCCAACAATATCTAATGCTGCACCAACGTAACCAAACTACAGAGAAGGAGCCTATGTACCGTATTTGTGATAAATTTGAGTTTTCATGTTCAACTCGTTGAAAGTAAGACCTTCTCTGACCCCAAAGACCCTCAAAAACATTTTAAAATTTGCCCTTTTGTGTTATGTAAAGTTGAAATCTAAAAAAACTATTTTTGACAGTAGATCGACACCATAAGGACCCATCATTTCACCATTACCAAATCACAAAAGGGACATTGAACTGACAAAGATTGCCACATCTAAGGCAACTAGAAAAACTTAAAAAGCAAATAATGTCTCTTAAGATCAAAATTGTTGACATGATTAATGCTGGCTTGATGAAGAGACACCGTTTATTTATACGGTTTCTGATGAAGAGACGTCACCACCACAGATGTGGGGCAACCTACCATGTGGGAGAAAGGACGCTCTAATAAATGGCTTTGGGCAATTAAAAAAAATTGTAAGTACTTCTTTACAGCATCTGTAACCTCATTGCTAAAAGATGAAAGTGTCCACAAAACTCTTTCCTTTTGGGCATGAGGGAAAAAAATGACTGATCAAGAGGTGTCAGAAGTTAATCTCAATACGTTTTGAGAGATCGAAGCATCCTGCCAGCTGGAGGGCTCCTTGGTGGGTGCAAGATGCGCCCAATGACTGAACCTTACCAATGAGGACAGATGCTCTTTTAAACTATCAATTTCTGAAGTAGACAACATTTCAGCCTCATTTATGCTGCCGTCAGCATTGACCTAGTTCTCACAGGCTGCCTTCCAAGAGCGGAGGACATATTATCACAACTACCTTTGGGCCAAGTACAAAGGAGAATATTACATTTAAAATGGAATCTATAACTAAGGCATGGGACATATTTCCATCTATAGAAATCCATCTTTAGCTTTGACAGATCTAAAAATATTTTTAGCTTCAGCCAATTACAGCCCAGGGTTTCAGGTCATTCATGTATTTGTTTCTCAGTAAAACCATCTTTGATTGGACAGAACTTTGTGCTCCTGGGTGTTGGCGTTCTCTCACCTCGTGCCTCGCCTAGTGCTTACAATGTATTTATAGGCGCTCACTTCTCGTCTCTGCAGGATTATTGTCATGTCCTTGAGAAAGGCTGAAGATTCAGAGACGCAGGGTACAAAATGAAAACTCACACCGCACCCTGATGGATCCTGGCGCTGCCCGTTCTTCACTGACTGAAAGGAGAAGGCCGAGAACCCACCATCGTTTATTATTTTCTATAAGCGAAAAAATGATGAAATACTGATGATAAAAAACGGACACTGACCAATTTTTCATAAGACTATCAGTGTTTTTTCGCACTAAAAAAAAAAATAAATAAATGGATGCGTGAAAGCGGCCTACGGATGGATGCTCATATAGAGGGAAAATCAATTTGTGCATTTAGCTGCAAATCCACAGCAAAATCCACATGTGCAATATGGTGACTGCTGTGAATATTAGATTTCCCCACTATGTGCAAAGGGAGTCAAAACTGCAACAGAAATTGACGTGCCGCAGACTTCTGGTCAATTTCAATAGTCTAAAAGATTCCACAGCATGTGGATGAGCGTTACTTAAAAAAAATGCATCACATGGCTTGTACTATATTCCACTGTGGCTTTTCTGTGTGTATATCTGTCCCTTGTGGATGTACTTTAACTCCCTTATCACAGGAAGCCCTAGCGGTGTTACTTTGGAAGCATAAAATGCGGGAAATTGTATATAACCCGGGTTGGGACTCTATGTACACATATGGTGTGTGAAAAAAGTAAAAGAAATGTATACAGCACAGACAGGGGCGTAATGATTGTGACTGAAGATGTGCGACCGCGACTGGGCTGGTGCAGGAGGGCCCTCCAACACCAAGTTCACCTGGATGTGCATCCTGGAATGGGTCAAGGATGGGGGGCACTATACCAGGAAAGAGGGTCAGGATAGGGGCATTATACCAGAATGGGGACATTATACCGGGAAGGGCCCAAACTGGGGGAAAGTGTAATAAGATTAGGAAATGGACCAGGATGGGGGGACGCATTATCACTGGAAGGGGCCAGGATGGGGACATTGCTTCCCATACAATAAACAGATGACTTATAGGATCTAGAACAATACAAGGGTCCATACATCTGACCAACATGTATTTTCTCTTTCTCCCCTTCGCTGCCCCTCTCTCCCCTACTCTAAGAGGTCCAAATATTGCACTGGGGCCCATCAGACTCTAGATACAACACTGAAAAACAATAGGATTTGTGTGCTCAATGGGAATAAGACATGTGAGAACACTCATGGTGTCAGCAGTCTAAATTCTTCCTGTAAGATTAGTTTCGACAAAAATAATAAATGCAGCATGCGTATTCTTCAATCTGGTAATAAACTTTTTATATCTTAACCCTTACAGTACTTGGATATTGGATAATGGATTGGACAATTGAAACACAAAATGCAGCATTATTCCAAAAGGTTTCCCAGAGGACTATTTTTCTCTTTACAATGAGACTAAACCACAGATTTAATTAAAAAAAAAAAAAAAATTATATATATATCTCAACTTTCCATCTCTGTTGTAAGAGAAAAAGGTGCCCCTAATTTAACAGCCAAGTGTGGCTCCATCTGCATCGAAATAGTCCATGTGTGCTCACTACTAAGAAACGAGACGCACAATTAGTGATCCCAGTAATCTCCTTTATGGTTGTTCATTTTTTTTAAAAATTTTAGACTATACGTCAGAAATAAAACTCTGATGTACATGCTACAAATGTCTGTACGTCTTCACTGATCAGAGGGGCTAAAGAGCGTCTGATTGCCTCTAACTGGTCAGTATACCGAAAAAAAAAAAAAAGTGGTGAAGGGTGCGATCCCATCCCATGGAGGTCCAGTAAAAGGTTCATCGCACAGCATGTGTTTTAACATAAGAGCCATGGACGCCACTCTAGAGCATCCGTCACAGGCATCCATTAAACATACAGTATATACATATATTTGTCATCGCTTTTAGCGTGATGTATTTGGTGAACTAATCCTATTTAAGCCTATGGCTGACAGATCCCCAACAATGGCATCCATAACCCATAGGCTTTAAAGGGACTGTCAGCACAGAATCACTGTCCAAACTACGGTAAGTCCTGCCTACTGCTGGGTGCTTCACAGTAAGGGGGCAATTATTGAAATACACCCGCTACCTGCTCCTTTCCCCTCTGTCTCCAGCCCCCTTATTTGATTGACAGCTCTGGCTTCATAGAGCTAGGGGAGGGGAGATATTATTTATTATTATGCTTTGCCGATATACTGCCATTATTTCCACAGCACTTTATATACTTTAACATTCCAAAATTTTGGGGGCGAACTTCAGATTTTTTTTTTTAATCACCACTAAAATAATAAAAGAACTGGATAGGTTTGGTATCGTAATCGTATTGATGGAGAGAATCATATTGCGTGGTCATTTTTACCACACAATGTAAACTGTAAAAACGATACCCAAAAAAAAAGTCAGAATTAGTTTTTTTGTTGTTTTTTTTTTCACAATTTCAACTTGGAATTTTTTCCTGTTTGCGGACACTATTGTGGTAAAATGAATAGTCTCATTGAAACGTACAACTCGGCTAGCAAAAAAACAGGCCCTCATATGTCTATGTGGACAGAAAAATAAATAAAAAAAGAGTTAAGGCTCTGGGAAGAAATAATAGAAACAAAAAAAAAAAAAAAGTTGTGAAGGGGTTAAAATGGTTGCCGAGCTAAAAATATCGATAGCTTATTATTTATTTTTTTTAGGATAGATCATCACTATTAGATCTGTTGGGTCTGACATCCAGCATCCCCAAAATCTGCTGTCATCAGTACCAGAGACAGCTGGATATAAAGAGTGGACAAAGTTCAACAGAACAGCTTCACCCGCTGTGTTGTGGATGCTGCCAGGTACTGCAGCTCGGCTTCTATTCTCTTGGAAGGAGTTACCTGCACACACCCTCCGATCCTCTCAAGATCTCCTTCTCTACTCCCCTCTCATCTCTTCTTCCCACAACCGCATCCAAGACTTCTCCCGTGCTTCCCCCATACTCTGGAACTCTCTACCCCAACGCATCCGACTCTTGCCTACCACTGAAACCTTCAAAAAGAACCTGAAGACTCACCTCTTCCGACAAGCCTACAGCCTGCAGCAAACCTCAACCTACTGAATCGCCGCACGCCCAGCTCTACCCTCTCCTAGTGTATCCTCACCCATCCCCTGTAGGCTGTGAGCCCTCGTGGGCAGGGTCCTCTCTCCTTCTGTACCGGTTAGTGCCTTGTATTTGCTCATGTTTAGTTGCATTTGTCTATATTTGCCCCCTTTTCACATGTAAAGCGCCATGGAATAAATGGTGCTAAAAAATGTATAATAATGATAATAATAATAATAATAATAATAACTATAATAATAATAAAAGGAGATATCATTGACCTGACTAGCCGCTAACAGTAACGTCATGAAAAACTAATGACCAGCTAATCTGGGCGTTCGTCACAGTCTTCATTGAAGGCAGATGTTGGGGCTTTTCTGGCCGTGCACATGCTATACAGTAATTAGTAGGCACACACTGTTACCAAGTTTTAGCTTTTTAGGCATTTCTTTGCATTGTCCCCCCTTCGTGTATTCTAGGATAGCTCCACAACCTGATAATTTTTCATGTACTTTTACCGGGAAAGGTCTCGTTTCGCTGCCTCGGACCTAGCGGAGCACACACAAACAGCATGGCCATTACACAATAATTACCAGCCCGGACTAATGTAGAAGCGGTGCTTGCTGTGGTTTAGGTTTATGTAAGCAGTCACGAGGCATCACGTGCAGGCAGGATGGAGGGAGAGGAATTAGACCGCAGTACCTTTCCCTTTTGCTGTGCTTCCACTACAAACATTTCCTGAGGAACACATCAATGTGAACATCTCAGCGTGTGTAGGTGTAAACAGGTCACCGAGCTAATGCTTGGCTACAGTCAAGACGTCCCTTTAATGCGGGCAGGCTCTGATGCAGAGCCTACAATTGGAAGTGATTACATCAGGTTTCCACAATGGTACGTGCAAGGTAAGCAGTTCTGGCCTAGCAGCTAGAAAGCCTGTTGGTGGCTTTATCCTTATTTTACCTGATTTATGCTACAGCTTGTCAAAGCCTGTAGGGTTAAAACAGAATTTCCACCTATGTGACCTGTACGTAGCTTCTATATGACGTATACTTGTATATTAGATACTGGCTGTAGTCTAGAACAAGCCCACTCCTGAGAACTGAGCCTCGTATAGTACCAGCAGAAATTAACATTGGTAATTAAAAAAATTACCAATGTTATCAATGCAGTTACCAACTCCGCACAGTGTCTGCCGCACACGACTTTTGTCCAGAGGTGTTGGGCAAAACAGAGGCTTCCTTTTCAATCCCACCGAGTGGGTTATTGGGGTGTAATATCTGAGAGTCCGCTAGCTAATGGTACATACATCAGTGACACCACTCCGGCGCTTAAATAAAAATGCAAAAGTGTTGTATTAAAAGGAAAAAGCCAATTACCAAGTTTTCCCACTTGTGATATTGACGACTTAGGTCTACGATAGGTCACCAATATCCCATCGGTGGTACCCGCATTGATCAGCAGATAGAAGGGGTTGTGGCGCTTCGGCCTCTTCATTGTTTACCAGGTATAGCTCTGCACATTTTGCAGCGAATTTGCCTGGTAGTTCAATTCTCTCCAGATCAGTCCTTTTTAAAAGGAGTTGTCTAACGAATAGTGTTTTTCAAAACAACATAACGTGCGAAAAGGAGTGGAGTTGCAATATACATCAATTATACATTTTGATGGGTCTTCTAATAAATAACATTTTTATCAATTTTAATAGCATCCTATACTGATTTTCCTGTGGCTTGAGTGGAGGTCCACTCTCAATGATGGACACTCATGAACAGCAGCTTCCCTGCATTTACTGTAAATTCATCTGACAGTGAAAAGGCCAATACCATGTGGGGAAGAGAGAAAAAGTGGAGAGAGGGGCAGCGGAGGGAAGAGAGGCCCAGAAGAAGGGAGAGAGAGGGCCAGCCGAACAGAGAGAGAGGGCCAGCCGAACAGAGAGAGAGGGCCAGCCGAACAGAGAGAGAGGGCCAGCCGAACAGAGAGAGAGGGCCAGCCGAACAGAGAGAGAGGGCCAGCCGAACAGAGAGAGAGGGCCAGCCGAACAGAGAGAGAGGGCCAGCCGAACAGAGAGAGAGGGCCAGCCGAACAGAGAGAGAGGGCCAGCCGAACAGAGAGAGAGGGCCAGCCGAACAGAGAGAGAGGGCCAGCCGAACAGAGAGAGAGGGCCAGCCGAACAGAGAGAGAGGGCCAGCCGAACAGAGAGAGAGGGCCAGCCGAACAGAGAGAGAGGGCCAGCCGAACAGAGAGAGAGGGCCAGCGGGACAGAGAGAGAGGGCCAGCGGGACAGAGAGAGAGGGCCAGCGGGACAGAGAGAGAGGGCCAGCGGGACAGAGAGAGAGGGCCAGAGGAACAGAGAGAGGGCCAGCGGAACAGAGAGAGAGGGCCAGCGGAACAGAGAGAGAGGGCCAGCGGAACAGAGAGAGAGGGCCAGCGGAACAGAGAGAGAGGGCCAGCGGAACAGAGAGAGAGGGCCAGCGGAACAGAGAGAGAGGGCCAGCGGAACAGAGAGAGAGGGCCAGCGGAACAGAGAGAGAGGGCCAGCGGAACAGAGAGAGAGGGCCAGCGGAACAGAGAGAGAGGGCCAGCGGAACAGAGAGGGCCAGCGGAACAGAGAGGGCCAGCGGAACAGAGAGGGCCAGCGGAACAGAGAGAGGGCCAGCGGAACAGAGAGAGGGCCAGCGGAACAGAGAGGGTGAAAATTACACAGGAAAATGACATTTTGCATCGATATTGTTAAAGTAATGATGTGTATTACTGTAAAAGTCGGCCAGGGCAGTAGTCGAGGCTGGGTCTCTTGGGCAAGATATACCCTGGCCTCCCCTTACAGAAAATTCACATCTCTCTGGCACTTTACTTGACTCTTCATTCCTGGCACCGACAGGGCCTATCCTGCTTTTAGTGGGGTCGCCTTTGGCTTCATTTGAATGAACAGAGACACAGTCCAAGTATAACTCAAAATGCAAAACTTTAACTTTTGGATCTTCGCAGAACATCCAGATACATTCCATCAACAACAATAGTTTCCACGTTACACGATACTGCATCTCTCCCTTCTCTTTTCTCCCTGTCACACGGCTCGAGATCGGGTCGTACCTCACTGTACGTTTTCCCGGTGTCCCTGTTGTGTATGCTCACTGTATGCAGGGGAGTCCCTCATCCGTTTCGCGCCAGCACCAAGGGAATCCACCCATGCTAGCAATCTCCACATCCTGAGTGACCCGCCCATCTGTCCTGTCGCATTCTGTCCTGCAGTATTCTTCCTGGGAAACTCAATCCTTTGTTCATTCAATCTCTTCTATCTGCATCTGTCACTCCACTAGGTAACCCACTGTCTCTGGATGGCTGGGCTTCTACTTCAATGTTGTGGGGTGCTAGGTTGCTCAGGCATATCGCCCACCCAAGCACTACGGGCTTCCCACCCCTGACTGACTAAACCTCAGGAAGTCCGGCTATCTTACTCCCCAGCTAACCCCTCCTATGTTAACTCTCTACAGGCAGGCTAACACTCAAGAATTCTGTGCCCCCATCTAGTGTCTAAACTGTGAAGTGCACCCAATAAACCCTAAACTGTCCCTATAAAATACACTGTACAGCAGAAAATATATTAAAATATTACACATGACTTAAGGGGTATCGCATAGTCCTTGTAACCCCTTACATTACTCCAAAATAAATTATTTTTTTTTAGTTCTTGGTATTACTCTAAGTGAATAGGACTGAACTGTATTAACAGGCACAGCCACTACAAAATGTACAGCACTGTGCTGAGTAAATGATGAGGCGTCCAGAGCAACTCAGCTGGTCATGGAAAAGCCTTTTAAAGCATATACCTTCATTTTTCACCTCAACTCCCACCTGACCATCTTGACACCCCCCTGCACGCTGGGACAGATCATTGCCGTTGCCAGTGTGCCGTGCTCAGAGTATCCCACACAGGGACAATTCTATTTATCTGGATTTGTGCTCAATATTCTTCTGGTGGGATACGGTTACCACGCCAACTGTACTTACTGCCCAGCATGCAGAAGCGCCTCACCACACCATATGGTCAGGTTGGCAGGAAGATTAAAAGTGTAGTCACAATATAAATAAGTAACTGACAAACCGGAGAGGGCTCCGAGGTGAGAGTCAACGCTCATGCACACAGCAGACTACTTTAGGATTGTTGCTATTGACCAAACAGAATATGCCGCATGCCCGAAAAAAAATGTCCCCATATTAGTCTATATAGTCTAACAGGCTCTTAAATGACTACGGGCATAGTATCTCTCCACAGCACTTCTATCCAAACCATTCATTGTTCACTGTGGTAACTAGCCTGATAAATGGATCGCAGTGTGAGACCGGGTGCGGACTTTGGAAAACTGCACCAGAATAAAGTCAGTCTACCCGCCAAGGATAATATAATGCAGACTAGAAGAATGACAAATATAAAAGCAGCGTTTTTTCCATCTAAGCTTCCTACACGGACTACACTTCATCAGAAGAATGCTAATTATAATAATAGGATTATGTTACAAGCAATTCCCAGCGCATATGAAAGACATGGAGGCCAACTGTACTCTTAGCTGAAATACAGCCATAGAGTTCTGGGGACCCCTACAGACGGTTATAAACGTTACATGACTTTCCTTACAGCGGTTTTCCAAAGTGAGTGCTTTTATATGTATGCAAGATGACAAATGGAGCAGGTACTCATCATCATTAGGTTCAACGCTCTATGACTCTCTTAGGCTAGGTTCACATTGCGTTAATGAGTTAAAGCTAACGGACTGCGTTGCACGGCGAAATTGTCGCAATTAACGCCGTGCAACGGGTCCGTTAGCGCAGTTTCAGTGATTTGTCTGCAGCAGTGACATCACATCATCAGTTTACATCACATCATCAGTTTACGTCACCGCTGCAGTCAATCATTGAACGCAACAGCTTTGCCAATGTAGACATGAGCTTACAAGGTCAGTGATTGGTTGCAGTGGTGATGTGAACTGTATACATTTCGTCACCACTGCAAAAAAAAAAAAAAAAAAAAAAAAGAGATGTTGCTGGACATCATGAGAACGAGTACCTGCTCAGTTTGACATCTTACATGTTCTTTTCCTGAAAAGAGGAACACCCTTTAAAAAGGACTACAATTTCTCACAATACAAATTTGAAACATTTTCACGTGGCATAATGAAAATCCAATTAAACGATTTTTTTTTTCCCAAAGCAAATTATCTTTTTCATAGGCTCAGAATATCCCAAGATGAATAGCAGGAGATAACGGAGTACAAATCTGGTCCTTATAACTATAAATTTAGGCACAATCTTTATAGTCACACGTTACAATGACTGGTCTTCAATAAGTAAGCTTTTCAATATTTCACATCTAAAGCATCTCATGACAGCCAGTTTCACAAGTATTGAAATAAGTCTCTCCCCACTGCAGCTGTCATCTGTCGAAAGCACAACTGGTCCAAACTTTAGGAAGGAAGCAATGAAGCACGAATCCTTCACACATGTTAAAATTGACTTGCACTCCACACCTGCTTAGTGGATCACACTACAGTCCTACTTTCCTGCACACCTCTAGGTTATTTTTTCCATACCAACTTCCTATCTGTCAGGCTCTCGTGGTGGTCCACTGTCACTCTCTGATTCACACATAGGAGCGGTTATAAAAACTTTACACTGAAACCTAGGATATTGAGCTAATTGGGTATAAACACACTGGACAGCTCATTTTTTCCTAAGGCTACTTTCACACTAGCGTCGTGCACTGCACGTCGCTATGCGTCGTTTTGGAGAAAAAAAACGCATCCTGTGCTTGCAGGATGCGTATTTTCTCCATAAACTTTTATTAACGATGCAGTGCGACGCATTGCCACATGTCGCAACCGTCGCCACCAAAAAACGTTACATGTAACGTTTTTTGGTGCATCGTCTGCAGCATTTCCGACCGCGCATGCGCAGCCGGAACTCCGCCCCTGCCTCCCCGCACCTCACAATGGGGCAGCGGATGCGTTGAAAAACAGCATCCGCTGCCCCCGTTGTGCGGCGCTTCAACAGCTAGCGTCGGTGCGCCGCAATGTCGCATAGCGACGTGCAGCGCACGACGCTAGCGTGAAAGTAGCCTAAATGGCAAATTAGTATTGCTACTATAATTGTGGGATGTCCGAAGTTGATTTCACATGAGCGTATGAAAGAAAATAAAATAAAAAATCCGATTTTCATTTGCTCCCAACCCCCCCCCCCCCCAATAAAAAAAGAATGATTTTTTTTCCGCCTGTGTGGTCATCCATATACAATATTGATGGCATACGGATAACAATACAGATGAAAAATCAGCAGTGAATACATTTCCAAACATCAAAAACAGTTTCCTATTTTAAAAATGGCAACATATCTGTAAAACTCGAGAAGCTGCAAGGGTGATCCACATGGGATCCCATTTTTTTTGAGCACCCATACAGAACTAGGAGAGTCTCATCCAAAATATGAAACAGACTAAGGCCGGTTTCACACGTCAGTGTCTCCGTGTAGAGACAGTTTTCTCACGTACCGGAGACACTGACACACGTAGACCCATTCAAATGAAAGGGTCTATGCACATGTCAACGTGTTTTCACGGACCGTGTGTCCATGTGCAAAACATACAGACATGTCTGTATTTACCCGCACACACGGGCCGCAAAACGAGCCACACACGTGCACACTGAGAACAGTGCACACTGTCCTCAGTGTGCACGGACAGGCCACCGGGGAAGTAGCGCTACTGTAAGCGCTGTTCCCCTGCGTGTGGTGCTGAATGCCGCTTTCATCCACTTTCCCCTGCTCTGCCGGCGAGCAGGGGACAATGAATGAATGAATGAATGAATGAAAAACCCGATGCGGGGTCCCCCCCATGTTGTTAAACCAACCCGGCAAAACTCAAAAGGTGCGGGCTGCTATTCTCAGCCAAGACACAGTCATATTATGTAGCTGAACTACCCTATCCCCATAGGTGGGAGGTGTGTGTGGTTAGCCAGTCCCATCCAGCTCTCTGACTAAACCCTGTAAGCCCCCCCTTTATAAACAAAAACAAAGCTTGTAGAACTGCAGGTCCCAGAGCAACATTTCCAGCTTACAGCACAGAGGACCTCCCCTTCTGCAACACATACCGGCCATTTACAACAATGCCGGTCACTGTCTCAGAGGGTAGGAAAGGTCCAATGGCTGAATGTTATACAGGACAAATGTACAAGAAGGATGGGAGATTTTGCTAAATGAAATTGGCACAGAACAATTGGTAACAATTCCGAAAACAAAGAAGAATTGTAAGCATTTAAAGAGACCAGGACAGATGAACATTGAACTTAATCACTTGTTAAGAAGGAAAAAAAAAAAAAGTATATTAAATGGAAAGTAAACAAAAAAGTTGCACTCTGTCGTGCTAAAGCATGTCAATATGAAATACATGAACTATGAATAGCAATACTGCTTCTAGATGCTAGGAAAAAATGAGACGCTTAACACATAGTTAGGCCAATTCATGCATGGCCATCAACCAACAACAAGGTGGTCTCAAAACAGATGGGTCCTAACGAGTCTAATGTAAATACCTATCTAAGACTGAAGTCTGAATTCCTGGGTAGATGCAAATACCTCTCTTCAAAGTCTGATTTTATGGGTAGGTAGAACCCTGCTGCAATTAAAATCCACCACATGCTGAAGGGTGCTGCTCCTAGTTGGCACCTGTTCACATTAGCTTGTAAGTGACAGTCTTTTTGTAATTGTATATTAAATGAAAGGAGGGGGGGCATATCTAAAGAAGAATATAATGCTGTTTACAGGGAATGTATGACAAGCGTTAGAAGAGCTAAACCCAGAAATGAAGTAAGGCTTGCAAAGAAGACCAAAAGCAGTAAGAAGGATTTTGGTGGTTTGTCAAAAGCAAAAGAAAAGTCAAAGATGCTATAGGATTTTTACAGGATGAAGAGGGTGAAGTTGTCAAAAATGATGTTGAGAAGGCCGAACTTTCAAATTCCTATTTTGCATCTGTCTTCTCTAAGAAAGCAAATGTAACATCAACTGATCTTCGTGGTGCTATCGAAGAAATAAAATAATCCACTCTATCCATAAACAGAGAGATGATGAGGGAACACTTAGCTAATTTAAAGCCGCACTGCTTCTCTGGGAAATATGCAAATTGTCTCTTCAGAGAGGAAGAGGACTAGAACTCTAGTGCCACCTATTGGAAGTAGCAATCCTAACAGTCAATGTCGACCCTTTAACGAGTCTTGTCACATGACTTAGGATAAAAAGCACACCAGGATCTCAATTTGCAGAGTGTTCCCGGGTACTGCCCCTCGTCAGTGCAAAGTGGCAAAAGTTTTTATCCTAAGGGTACCGTCTCACAGTGGCACTTTGGTCGCTACGACGGCACGATCCGTGACATTCCAGCGATATCCATACGATATCGCTGTGTCTGACACGCAGCAGCGATCAGGGACCCTGCTGAGAATCGTACGTCGTAGCAGATCGTTTGGAACTTTATTTCGTCGCTGGATCTCCCGCTGTCATCGCTGGATCGTTGTGTGTGACAGCGATCCAGCGAGGTGTTCGCTTGTAACCAGGGTAAACATCCGGTTACTAAGCGCAGGGCCGCGCTTAGTAACCCGATGTTTACCGTGGTTACCATCGTAAATGTAAAAAAAAAACCAAACAGTACATACTCACATTCCGGTGTCACGTCCCTCACCGTCTGCTTCCCGCACTGACTGTGAGTGCCGGCCGTAAAGCAGGGCACAGCGGTGACGTCACCGCTGCGCTCTGCTTTTACTTTACGGCCGGCACTCACAGTCAGTGCGGGAAGCAGACAGTGAGGGACGTGACACCGGAATGTGAGTATGTACTGTTTTTTTTTTTTTTTTACATTTACGATGGTAACCAGGGTAAACATCGGGTTACTAAGCGCGGCCCTGCGCTTAGTAACCCGATGTTTACCCTGGTTACCCGGGGACTTCGGCATCGTTGGTCGCTGGAGAGCTGTCTGTGTGACAGCTCTCCAGCAACCACACAACGACTTACCAACGATCACGGCCAGGTCGTATCGCTGGTCGTGATCGTTGGTAAATCGTTTAGTGTAACGGTACTTTAAGTCATGTGACAAGGCTCGTTAAAGGGTTGACATTGATGGTTAGGATTGCTACTTCCAATAGGTGGCACTAGAGTTCTAGTCCTCTTCCTCTCTGAAGAGACAAATGGAAGAACCACTAGACAGAATCTTTGAAAAATCCTGGAGAACAGAAGAAGTCCCAAAAGACTGGAGAAGTGAAAATGCTGTCCCATCTTCAAAAATGGAAAGAAGATGGAGCCAGGAAATTACAGGCCAACGAGTCTTACCTCTTTACCAGGAAATATCTTTGAACAAATTATTAAACAGCATGAATGCGATCAGCAAATACCGTACTATTCGTGCGAGTAAATTCGCTCGTCACTAACAGGCACCTATCTTTTTACCACTCTATTACAGGTTTCTGGCAATGTAACAAGACAGTGGCCATTATAAAGTTCTGTAGTTGCCTCAGTAAGCAGAACAAGTGATCCCAGCTAATTAATAGTATTTAAGATTTATAACAACTTTAAAAACAAAAAAATCTATTCCTGAAAAACCCATTTAAGAGGTAATCACCAATCTACAAATTACCACTTACTATCAGCTCTGATCTAATCTAGTAAGAAATGCCGACGTGCATGAACAGCTATACCAGGATGGCCTGGGACACAGATCAAGAATGGTCTTGTGGTCATGGGGACACTTTCAACCACACAGGAGGAAGAAAAATCATGAGATCGCATAACACAGACAGTATGCAGACATGTGGCTTATTAGAGCCACAGTGGTAATGTGGCTTGGCTTTTTGTGTTGGAAATCCACCGTAGGGTCCAAGATACAAACTAAAAGCACAAAATGCACAGTTGTTTCTTAAGAGCTATAATCAGAAGATAATCTTTGAAGAACCACAACACAATCCGGATCGTAGATGAACCCATTTATTTGCAACGCAGCCAAATCTGAGTGTCCAAGCAGGCCGGACACATCCAGACTATCTGCGGAGAAACAGGTAAACTACAGATATCTTGTGATGTAATAATGTAATGAATATATTTTCCAGGTGGGCGAGAGAGTGGGACCCTTAATAACAAATGGCTGACAATGAGCGGTTTACCGACCTACATAGGCAATGATAGAACAGAATGAGTTAAGTAGATGGCACTGACAATGGCTAAGGTATGCCAAGTGCGCAGCGTGGACCGTGCACTCCACACGGATACTCTACGGTTCCTGATAGGCCGTGTCATGCCTTGCCTCCATTTACATACATGCCATCAGTATTCCTGGAGTGTTGCTTTCCTTTTCCTGGTATTATGGTTGTGGATACAAACCATGGTTGCTGTGTAGGTAGTGTTCCTGAATAACAACATATTGTATTTCTTACAGCACTAACCCCATTCCTCTTGCCCCTTTCATTTTATTTTTATGCAAACACAAGCAACCCCTTTAAAAGGGAACCCAAGACGTTTACAGACTTGCCCATTTTCGTAAGTCATTGTACTGCCCATACTATACCAATTCTGGGGTGTCTTTTCTTAGGACTGTAAGTTGTGACGTTCCTCTATTATTCCTCTTAGACATAAATTCATACATGGATAGTTGTTACCAGTTGGGGGTGGAGTTGTTAATGTACACTGATATTGTCCAATCAGTGCTCTCAATTTAAGCCCATCATACACTTTAGATAGCTACCAGCCGCACAAATTGTTCAACCCATAGTTTGGCTGACCGCCATCTTACCCCACTATTCCAACAGAAGCGCTCAGTCTGCTGAGACTTCCCTTAGCAGAGGCTCATCCCTTAAAGTACCTTCACACTAAGCGACCTTACAACAATATCGCTAGCGATCCGTGACGTTGCAGCGTCCTGGATAGCGATATCGTTGTGTTTGACACGCAGCAGCGATCAGGATCCTGCTGTGATATCGTTGGTCGGAGCTAGAAGGCCAGCACCTTATTTCGTTGCTGGATCACCCACTGTCATCGCTGGATCGGTGTGTGTGACAGGCAGCAGCGATCAGGATCCTGCTGTGATATCGCTGGTCGTTGCTGAAAGTCCAGAACTTTATTTCGTCGCTGGATCTCCCGCTGACATCGCTGAATCGGTGTGGGTGACACCGATCCAGCGATGTCTTCACTGGTAACCAGGGTAAACATCGGGTTACTAAGTGCAGGGCCGCGCTTAGTAACCCGATGTTTACCCTGGTTACCAGCGTAAATGTAAAAAAACCAAACACATACTCACATTCCGGTGCCCGGCGTCCGCTTCCCTGCACTCCTCCTGCATCCTGTGTAAGTGCCGGCCGTAAAGCAGAGCGGTGATGTCACCGCTCTGCTCTGTGGGAGATGCCGGAGATGTTCGGCGCTGACACAGGATGCAGGAGGAGTGCAGGGAAGCGGACGCCGGGCACCGGAATGTGAGTATGTGTTTTTTTTTTTACATTTACGCTGGTAACCAGGGTAAACATCGGGTTACTAAGCGCGGCCCTGCGCTTAGTAACCCGATGTTTACCCTGGTTACCAGGGGACTTCGGCATCGTTGGTCGCTGGAGAGCCGTCTGTGTGACAACTCTCCAGCGACCACACAGCGACTAAACAGCGACGCTGCAGCGATCGGCATCGTTGTCTGTATCGCTGCAGCGTCGCTTAGTGTGAAGGTACCTTTAGTCCACGTTCACATGTTCAATATTTGGTCAGTGTTTTACCTCAGTATTTATAAGCCAAACCAGTAGTGGGTGAGAAATACAGAAGCTCGTTTTGGCTTACAAATACGGGTGTAAAATACTGACCAAATACTGAACATGTCCTTAGAAAATAAATGGATCAGCAGTCTGAAATTGGACATGTGTATCTCCTCCGACAATCTGTGGGTGGTGGGGCCCATTCACATTCGACTGTCAATATCAGCAGGTATGTGGTCGTGAGTAGTTTTTATTACTACAATTGCTTTATAACTGTATTTTTCAAAAAGAAAAAAATGCACTACGTCAACAGGTGAACACAAACTTAGTCTGTATATGTTCACAAGAGGAATGGTAATACCAATACCATACAAATTGTCTCTTCAGAGAGGAAGAGGACTGGAACGCTAGCAACACCTGTTGAAAGTAGCAATTCAAAAAGTCAATATCGACTCTCTAATGAGCCTTGTCACATGACTTAGGATAAAAGCCCAAACTAAAATGTAAATTTGAAGACCCTGTTTCGGGGTACCGACCCTTGTCAGTGCAAAGTATGAGATTTGGTTTGGCTGGGTGAGAGGTGTCTGACCGGGATCCTAGGGGAGAGTGACATGTTAAGACGAAAATGCCAAGGTGAGGAGACTTAAGCCTTGCAATGCTCCTCTGGGAAATACGCAAATTGTCTCTTCAGAGAGGAAGAGGACTAGGACTCTAATGACACCTATTGGAAGTAGCAATATTGACTCTCTAACGAGCCTTTCCACATGATAAAAGACAAAAGGAGAAACGTTACTCCTTGGTTCCCGGCCAGATGCCTCTCACCCAGCCAAACCAGATCCCACACTTTGCATTGACAAGGGGCAGCACACCGAAACAGGGTCTGCAAATTGAGATTTTGGCTTTTATACCAAGTTAAATGGCAAGGCTTGTTAGAGGGTCGATTTTGACTTCTAGGATTACTACTTCCGATAGGTGGCACTAGAGTTCTAGTCTTCTTCCTCTCTGGGGTGACAATTTGTATATTTCCCAGAGGAGCATGTCAGGCTTGACATGTCACTCTCTGCAAAGAGAAACATTACAGCTTGGTTCCCAATTCCATACATACATGGAAGAAAAACAGGAATGTCACGAAGCCAAGTTCTACACTAAAATGTAAGAAGAACTGATGTGTCCTTAGGCAGGCAATACAATGGCCTGGAAAGTTCATAGATAAATATACTTACCATATTCTTAATGTCTGAGCAAAAGATTAATAATATAAGAACCTACCCCAGGGTAATGCTAAACAGCTTAATTGTTTAACATTTTATTTTGTGCATGAATGAATTGAAGGGTGAGTACGAAGGATTGCTTTATCGAGAGCAACTTCTCAAAGATTGTGTCCTCAGAGCTTCACAGATGTAAAAATTAATGTTTGTTTCAGAGCCGCAGGGACATCACCATGTAATTTAGCGCTTGTATGTCCAGAATGCTATGGCTGGAAGGTCATGAAGAGCCTATGCTTTTAGGCCGCTCAGTACCCAGAGGAGCTGCACACCATCAGATATATCACTGCTGGCCACTTTTTAGGCCGCACAGTACCCAGAGGAGCTGCACACCATCAGATATATCACTGCTGGCCACTTTTTAGGAAGCACAGTACCCAGAGGAGATGCTCACCATCAGATATATCACTGCTGGTCACTTTTTAGGCCGCACAGTACCCAGAGGAGCTGCACACCATCAGATATATCACTGCTGGTCACTTTTTAGGCCGCACAGTACCCAGAGGAGCTGCTCACCATCAGATATATCACTGCTGGTCACTTTTAGGCCGCACAGTACCCAGAGGAGCTGCTCACCATCAGATATATCACTGCTGGTCACTTTTTAGGCCGCACAGTACCCAGAGGAGCTGCACACCATCAGATATATCACTGCTGGTCACTTTTAGGCCGCACAGTACCCAGAGGAGCTGCTCACCATCAGATATGTCACCTCTGGACACTTTTAGGCCGCACAGTACCCAGAGGAGCTGCACACCATCAGATATGTCACTGCTGGTCACTTTTAGGCTGCTCAGTACCCAGAGGAGCTGCTCACCATCAGATATATCACTGCTGGTCATTTTTAGGCTGCTCTGCACCCAGAGGAGCTGCTTACCATCAGATATGTCACTGCTGGTCACTTTTAGGCTGCTCTGCACCCAGAGGAGCTGCTCGCCATCAGATATATCACTGCTGGCCGCTGTCCACATCCACAGCTGACATACATGTTTATTCAAGAAGTATTCTTAGCGGCTTATCACAAGTCACTCGGCTTATCACAAGTCACTCTACAGCAAGCTTTGTCCACATAAATTGCTGCACGCTATCGGGAAGTTTCCTCAGAGAAAAATGCTCAGAATACAAAGCATGCTGCCATCACAGGAACTCCGGGTTATAAAACATTTCCTAATGTTCTTGTTTTTACCAGAACAATTAAAAAAGAAGTGCACTTTGTGCTGCATCGCTCTCCATTTTTCCTTTCTCATCTCAGTGACTTGTACAGTATTAACAAATTGATCCACTACTTAAGAGGCATACCTCAATGATAGATCACCATTTAATAAGAATTAGCTCACGTTACACCAATGTGACGAAGCTCCAGAACTTTCCAACCAATACTTGACAATACTAATAATATTATCTTTACCATGGAGGAAACACAAAAACGGTCTCGGGTCTGTTCACATTATCATCATGTAGCTATGGTTGTAATTAAAGATCAATTTTTTCACCTGTAATGGAGTCTGACTGATTTCCATTGGGGTTCATGTATTTCACCCATTCCATTATGGAAATCCGCAGGGGCAAAAACGCATGAAATCCGCACAGAATCCGCAAGAAAAACGTATCAAATCTGCACCTGAATTTCTGCCAAGAAATGCAGAATCCGCACAGAAAAAATTCCAGAGGCAAATCTGCAACGTGTGCACATACCCTTAAAAGTTCATGATTAGTTTACTTGATATGTCCATTTTACTAAACACTAATGTTCTTCATAAAAAAAGAATTGTGGAGCATCTTTTCTAAGAACTCTGCTTGTGCCTTTCCTCAGTTATTCCTCCCAGAAATTTAGGAATAAATTGACAACCGGTTGTGTAATTTGGGGCATGTCCCTATAATGAATGACATAGTCGAATCGGTGGACACACCTCTTTGGCAAAGGGACTAGTAATTTATTCATTATATTTTAAAAGTAAATAACATAGAAACAGTAGAATGAAGAGTGTAAAGGGACTCTGTGAGCGACTGTTCAAACCAAGCACAGGCACTTGACCCAGTGCTCCTCCTCACCTGCTTGGTTTCCATCCATTCTCCACCTCTCTGAAGTCTGAGCTGTCAATCAAAGAAGAGGGTGGGAGGAGATGGATGGAAAACAAGGAGGTGTGAAGGTGCACGTAAATGTTGGGTCGCACCATGATGCACCAGACGCCTGTACTTGCTTTGAACAGTCATTCTGAGCTGACAAAGTCCCTTTAAGAAAGGTCTCTCCACAATTGTTATTTCATGTGGAACACTGCAACAGACTTATCAGAAGTTGCTGCAGATCCTCTCAAAGGCGGCATACAAAATACCCCAAACTCTGCAAAGCGAACACCACAAATGTGAACTGAGCTTTAGACTAAAGTCTCACTAGTGTCATCACTCACATTTATAATGTTGACATTCAGTGCTGGATCTGTCATGACCCCAAGTAGTAATGGATAGGTCATACCGAGTTACCATGGGGTCTGTCTGTGTTCCATCAAGGTTTATGAATATATTAAAGGGAACCTGTCAGCAGGATTGTGCACTGTACCCTACAGTGTCAGGTCCGTGCCGTTATACTGATTACAATGATACCTAATCTTGCCTTATGCAGGCATGTACTATGGAGGACAGAGAATGAACTTCAATCCAATATTGCAGCCAGCATGCAGCCAGCGGGTAAGGAAAGGGTGAATCAAACACCCGAAAACCCCGCCAATATGACTGAAAATTGTTCCCTCCAAATTCAGGTGACAGAGTCCCTTTAAGGGAGCTTAGTTTCCAGAAACGCGTTGAGATTCTTACCCATATGGTTCGTGCTGAAGTCTGTATCCTCTATGTTTAAAGTTTGTGAATAAAGAAAACTCTTTTTTACGGATTCGGTGAAGCTAGACATTCCCTTCTTCTTTGAAAAAAAAATATCCACAAATCTTCTCTTTGCAGACTTTAAAAACAAAAAAAAACAAACAAAAACAAACTGCTTTATCTTTCTTAAAGGGAATGTGTCCCCACATTTGATCTATACTATTCCTCTGGGCGCACAGGTTACAGCCTGCTGCGGAGTCCTACCTGTATGACTCAGATCAGAGGGCTGGTTGCTGATGAATCATCTTTATGACTTTACACAAATGACCTCTGCCATGCTGTGGGGCGTACGCTGCCTGGAAGATAACGCTGCCTCCTCACTTCATTATCCTGGCTTTCTTTTCCCACATCGTCACTGTCACTACGACTTCAGGTGTGCATCCAGAAATCCTGCGCCCGTCATGGCTCCTCTTCACTGTTCCACTCTTCGATGGGAATTGGCTTCACTATTGTTCTGCGCAGGCACTGGATAGTCACAAACTTCTGCTCCCGTGTTCTCCGGCACCCAGAAAAGGTGCACACAACACTATTACTATGTAGGGTGGGAAGAAGGACGTCGGGAGTTCACCTTTTCTGTGCTCCGGAGAACGCTGGGAGCAGAGGTTATAGTGACTCTCCGGCGCGTGCGCAGAACAAAAGTGAGGCCAATGCCTACAGAATGGTGGAACAGTGAAGAGGGGCGACGGCAGGTGCGGGATTTCTAGACACGCACCTCATAGGGACACAGTGACTATGTGGGAGGAGAAAGAAAGTTTAATGAAGTGAAGGGGTAGCGTTATCTAATGGGTCTGGTCCCTATCCCAACCGAGGACAGGCACAAGTTTTATACCATCTCTTTGTACACTAATGGACTATTAAGCCTTTTCTTAATTGTGAGGGGTTTCTTATCCTGATACCTGTTTTTATTCTTTATGCTGGCAGTTTATTTGTTTGCTGCTTTGATTTTAGGCAAATTCCCAATTGATATCTGCTGGGTTTTATTTATGG
The DNA here is from genome assembly GCF_051348905.1 of Ranitomeya variabilis. NCBI lineage: Eukaryota > Metazoa > Chordata > Amphibia > Anura > Dendrobatidae > Ranitomeya > Ranitomeya variabilis. The sequence goes on from NC_135234.1 coordinate 160,181,248, forward strand.
ATACACTACCGGATTTTGATAACAGGGTATTTATACATTGCTGATTTTTTTCTTGCCTCTACAGATGCATTCTGGTAATATACAAGTGATTATTTATTAAGCGTTTTTATGTATTTCGTGGCTTGTGGTTTTGTATAAATAAAATATTTGTCATTTTAGTGGGATCTGTGTTTTTGCACCTCTTTTCTGGTATACAATACTATATGCATTGCGCTGATCTCTGGTTGGTGCCCGCCTCAAACCTAGATCTATTATCTTCCGGACAGCGTGCACCCCATAGCCTGGAAGAACTCATTGACAAAAAGTGATACAATTATGTAATTATATATTTTTTGTGCAGAAAGAGAAAAGCGAGGAGGGTGGGGTGGATGATACTAGAATTATACAAATGTACTGGAAACTTTGCCCTTGCAAATACTTAATGGGGATAATTATACAAAGTGATATCAGCAAAAATTCCAAGAGGGAAGCCATTAGAAGCGAAGAGTATGAGCGCATCGAAAGCGAAAAGTCCTAAAAATAGCTATTCATTAAAATAAGCACCTTTTTTCAATGCTGCATCTCTTCAACTCATCCATCTCATTTGCCACGTGTTCTCCGCACACTAACCAATGCATTTTAATCACACTTGCACAAAGGAAAGGTCACCATTTATAAGACATCTAAAGACGGAATATTATAGTGTTCACAAATGATATTGAAAATAACTTGTAACAAGACCCATTCAAGAACATCTGCGAAAAGCTGCTTCTTCTAGCATTAGTTTTACGTGAATATTATGAATTATGGTAAATGAGCCAATACTTATAGGGCACCAAAATATTTGACACTTTTTTTTTTTTTAAATGAGAAGGAAGCAGAAATCAGTTTCTGTATGGCCTTACAACATATATAGCCATACAGTATTCCATAATCCACGTGGCACCCGTTTTCATATTTTTTTGTGGTGGCCCATGGTATAGGCATTAGAGAGACACCCGCCACCCTCAGAGTAAAAGTCTTAGATTCTCCAGTAATCCAGTATTTATCAAAAACATACCAATTATTCTGGTCTTACACAAATACCTCATTACCAGGGCATTTGAATACCCCAATAGAGATCCTATATCAAAGTTGCTTTCACCGCAGAAATCCTTGCTAATGCCCCTTCATGAATTTGTAGCCCCTGACTCCAGAGCATCCTCCACCAAAAATCTGGGTCCTAATGTAAGTAGATATCCTCTTAATATGACTTCAACTTAGAAAGCGAATCTATTAAAAGCGAGGGGTTAAAATTGTTAGACCCCCCACTGACCCACCCAAATAGACAGTCTGTCCCCAGCAAAGACACGCCAGGTTCTTGTCACTCTTCGGGAAATATGGAAACCGCCAAGTGTGTCGGAAACTCATTAACTCATGTAAAAGCCAACAACAAATTTGAGATCATAACTTTTATATTTGTCAAATCTTCAAAAAAAAAAAAAATGAACTAAATGATTATTTTGTATTCATGACATTCTTATCCTGTTCTGCATAATTTATGTCCAACGCCTAATGTACAACATGAATGCGAAGATTAGAACAAACCGCTCACCCTGAATACAGAGCGCTCTCTGCAGAAAAGAAGATATGCACATACATGACTGTCCGCTCCCCGCATGGGAGACGCAAGGCTTTAACAATATTACGGCTCACAATCAATGGCAAGAGATTAAAAAGTGTGAGACTTGACGATTTTCTAAACGCACAAACAAGGACAAGGGGTTAAACGAGGTCGTGGAGTTAATGAAGTGTAAAAATGCCAATATCATGGTTAAGTGGAAAGCAAGGCCTGATTTAGCACGTAAAGCCTTTCATGCCAGAAGCAGAATGGGAAGAAAACAGTGGAGGACATCCAGAGAAACATCAATAACCTTCAATATGTGACGTTACTACTGTCTAAAGTGAAGAAAAAAAATAAATAACACTAAAAGATGGGGCCACTTTTTTTTTTTTTTTTTTTTAATCGCCGTTTCAATACATAAAAATACACTAAAACTCTGTCCTTTTGACGGGTAGCACTCGCCTCCATGTTATTCTATGGGGCTGTGCGGCATGCACGACTTGCCTCCGATCGGGTGGCACTTACCCATTCATGTCTTTGGGTCCAATTTTCATAACAAAACTGAATTGAAAAGATGGAAAAACTTTTTTTTAATTTTAAAATTTTCCACATCCGAGAAAATTTGATTCACTCAGTGTGATCAGAGGTGGAGAAAATGCTCATCTGCACCTGCCTTTTAGTCAGTCATTTAAAGAGGTTGTCCACTACTAGGACAACCCCTTCTTAAACTAAATGTTCGGCCCTGATAAAAATAATTAAGCCTATACTCCTCCTGTGCTGGTGCCGTTCCTGCAGTGCCAGCACTCGCGGTCCCGGGGCTGTAATGGGGTGGAATCACACATGATGGCCGTCACCCAATCAGCACTGGTGCCACTGTCTCCGCCTTCAGACAAACTGAACATGAAGAGGAAGTTTGGAATGAGCGGCAGCCCTGACTTCCTCTTCATGTTCAGTTCATACGAAGGCGGAGACAAACGCCACGCTGACTGGGCACCAGCGTCACATCATCGCGTCATTGCCCCGTGAGGGCAAGTGCCAACCCTGCGGGAATAGCGCCTGCACGGGAGTCACGTATAGGCTTCATTATTTCAGTGGGGCCAAACATTTAGTTTAAGAAGGGGTCGTCCTAGTAGTGAACAACCTCCTTAAACAAGATCTGCACAGTTCAAGCTTCAGGGCCTTCATGGAACAGGTTACATTTTGAATGAGGTCGGTCAAGTATTTGCTTTTTTTTTTTTTTTGCATAATGATCAATGTGACAACTTCTTTTTTCAGTTACTTTTACTCCATAAAATTTTCTGAAAATTAACAAATACCATATAAATGTTGCTGGATTTATAGTTAGGGCTTTGTATGTTTGGCTTGTAGAGGTGCAATTTCTTAATTTGTATGAGCGGATAAAGTAATAAGTGCACAGTAACTTCACAATTAGAAACCATTACCAGCGAGTAGAAGCGGCGTGTGAGGAATGCCGGGAGGGCGTTCTAATGGGTTCACTGTACACTACAAGTCCAGCATCACGGCCAACAAGCGAACACATTGGCTGGAGCGGCTTTGCTGTAGGAAAAGCACTTACATGCTACAAACCCCAGCCCCCTGCCAGATCCGAGCACGGACACCGTATGTATGTCAGCTTTGTGACTGCAGGCAGAAGAATGTGGCACATTCCCATAGACCCTTCCCACTAACCTCGGGCCTTTATTAACTGTAAACAGTTACACTCCGATCAGACACATTGCTGTAGTAATCCGTAGTCACCTTAGTCCCCAGTGAGGATGTGTTATATCACACGTAATGTGTTTATATTGAAGGTCACACATTATAGATCCGGACCACCCTGGATCCTATATCGCCTATCTGCAGAGAAAGTTAGAAAGGACAATGTTGTAGGCTGCCAGAGGGGGAAGAAGACAGATACTATACAAAGTCTGCCTGTCAGAAGCACCAAGAAGATACCATGCTGAAAACAGTATTTTTATATGGTTGAAAAACTGTTAATTAATTACCTACAACAGCTACTAACAGCAACTCTTGACTTTTGGTAAAAAATAAAATAAAGTTTCACATTTTTAAAGAGAATCTTTCACTGGATAAATTAATTTCAACCTTGAGTACATCCTCCAATTAGTGTTGCTCCATTGGTTTTGGAGCGGTTATTCTTTTTTTTTTTCTGTGCCCCTCCATTCCAAAATTATGCTCCCAGTAATAAATGGGCAACCACTCTGTTGGCGCAGCCGTGTTTTGATTGGCCAGTGTCACAGAAGAAAAAGCAAAATGCCCACAGAGATGTTCTCTGGTATACACCCAGTTGGCTAAAGAGAAAATGTTCACCATTACTTCCGAGGGGGGTCTAACTTTGAAATTGAGGGGCACAAAAGAAAAAAACTGTTCCAAAAATCAATGGAGCAGCTGATATCCAGCGAAAGGTTCTCTTTATGTCAAGGGCTGTACATTGCGGTTTGCTTTTTGATACCTTTGGTGTATGGAAACAGGAGATATAAGGATGCATGTAAAGATTGCAGTACTTTGTACCAATGTTCTAGAAACGCTGGCATATGACACAGATCCGTGATGTAAACTCCAGTGCTAATAAGCCCTTCAGATCTCATTATGTATTTATGAAGAATGTATTCCTGTGCTGCTCTCCATGAGGTGTGCAATGGAAACATAAAAGGGAAAGAATCTGATAGTATATTGCAAACAAAAGCCTTTCCATCATGGCTATAAGTTTGCTTCACTATGGCAGAATTTGGAGACTTTAATTTAAAAGCCCAGACTCGACAATTAAAGTAAGCAGTGATACAATATGGCCGCTAAATACTTGACCCCACTCATGTTTGGTTATGGTTATAACTGACTCTTCACGCGTGGAAATACCCAATTCTTAAAGAGTACCTATCACCAATCTGCGGCTCCCCACTATTTTCTTAAATAAAAAGGGCAGCCACAGATTGCCGATAGGTCCTCATTAAAGCCTCATATTATAAATACTGCTGTAAAGTAAGATCTCTGAAACCATCACCCATATGGCAGGGAAAAGTGGTCTTCTAGGAAGCCGCCTTCTGAATGAAAGCCAGTATGTCCAAAGAGGTGGAGAGGATTTAGGAGATGTTGCAATGTATATATGTACAATTTCTGGAACTAGTGCTGCATGTTATAAAATGGTGAATATAATGTATATAAAGAATTGCTAAGCCAATATGGGTAGTGAGCCAGCTTAACATTTCTTAATGGGGTCTATAGTTTTGTTGTTTTTCATTGAGGGTTCTGCACATATGGCTCCTGAGACAAAATAGTGGACATTGCAGTTTATATTCCCTGCAGCGATCACTACATGGACGCCCCAGTTCCGCAAGAGCCGAGCAGTTCTGAATCACAAGGAAACTTCCCAGCGTTCATGACGTCTTGACAGCAAGTGAAAATGACTTGTCAAGATAAGACAATGCAGCGATAAAACTTAATTATCGATCTATGCCCTAATTAAAAAGAGAAATTAAACCTTAATAGAACCATACTGAGATGAGATATTGCTAGGAGATAAAAGTTCCATTACATTCACTTTGCCCAATCCTCCTGGTTCACCTTGTCCTTTCTTAATGGTACCCTTAAATGACCAAGGACTATATTTCTGTATTTAACAATCCCACAAATTCACCTTGTCCAAGAGTCTTCATGAAGGATTTTCTTCAGCCCCACAAGCTCACATCCTTTGAACTATTGTGCATGGGAGCGTTAAAGTATTTTGCTTCTGAAAGAGTGCACCCTGATCAACCTCACCGAAATCGCTAAAACAAGGAAAAATACCAGTACAGCTGTAGCATGCTGCCCCATAACACTACCAGAGCTTTGATAGACTTTACCTATACTACTACTAGAATTTTATCAGAAAAACTCAGAATACTTTTCAAAAGGAACGGTTACACATGGTCACTGAAAATGGTCTAATTTTTCTCATCTGAAATATGAAGAAAGCCCAATGTGCTCAACCAGCCGTACACCAGAAGCTTCCAGGAAAATCAATCCTCTCCAGAAACTACGAAGTAATTGCAGGTTAGCAGCTCTCCAACTGAGTCTCTCCTTCATAATCTTAGCCGTTCCTCAATCCCACTAGCTCACCAGGAAATTCCTGCAGAGAAAATAGACATCCAATTGGGTAATACGAGTCAACAATTTCCTTAAAGTGGATGTCATTTCTCTTGTCAGGTCTATTTTGTAAAAATGTATTTCTCACAAAATTTCTGGAGCATCTTTTCTCAGAACTACATTGTGCTCTTCCTGTTATTCCTACTACCACTACATAGACAACTGGGTGTTAACACTTGGGGCTTGTACCTCCATACTCTCACACTGGCCAACCAGTGGTGACTCTGCAGGGACACAACCCATTTCACATGGATGGTAACACCTGGTTCATGCCTAAAGTTCAATGCACAATGCAGAGTTAGGAGAACTTGCTCCAGAATTGTGTTTCATGGGCAAATATTTACTTATACATCTGATTTTTATTCTTACTATAAAGTTGAAATTCAGTACTTAAAGGGAACCTGTCACCAGGTTTGGCCGATACGAGTTACTGCCACTGCCTTTCAGGGGTTATCTACAGCATTCTATAATGCTGTACATAAGCCCCCGATCCAACCTGCAAGAGAAGAAAAATTACTTATTATACTCACCTGCAGGGCGGTCCGGTCCGATGGGTGTCACTGGTCTTGGTCCAATGGGTATCACTGGTCTTGGTCTGGCGCCTCCCATGTTCTTGTGATGACGCCCTCCTGCTTGCTTCATGGCTCCCCGGCATCGCGCTCCTGCGCAGGTGTACTTGTCTGCACTGTTGAGGGCAGAGCAAAGTACTGCAGTGCGCAGGCGCTGGGCCTCTGACCTTTCCCGGCGCCTGTGACACCCATCGTACCAGACCGCCCTGCAGGTGAGTATAACAAAAGTTATTTTTCTTCTCTTGCAGGTCAGATCAGGGGCTGATATCTACACCATTCTATAATGCTGTATAAGTCCTGAGAAGTGATGGAAAGGTTCACTTTAAAGAGGACCTGTTACTTCCCGAAAATAACAAAATAAAGTTTGTTTGTTTTTTACCTGATGTAAATGCCGTTTTTTCTGATTCTTGGTGTTTTGTTTTTGTTTGTTCCTGCACTTCTCTGTTCTGCAATATAGCTCCCTGCTATTGCCTTTATATCAATTTAATCTTTTTTTTTTTATCCAAGTGGTCATGGTCCTCACTTTTCTGTGGGCATCTTCTTAAAGCATAACTGTCGTTTTAATTTTTATTTCATAAATCAATAATATGCATAAAAATAAGCAAATTTGTAATATATCTTATCAGAGAGATCTGCTTCTTTCTCTGCCAGAAGTGATCAGTCATTATCCAAATTCTCATTTCTGGGGTAAAATCTGTTTTAGGTGAAAACAGACTTTCTAATTACTAAGCTAGTAAGTCCACTACTTCACTTTAACCACATCACGCACGGTATGGCTGTATTCACACATCCGAATGTTACCATCTGGGTTGTATCTGATGTTTTCGCATCCTAATATTTTCTATTGAAGCTGTACTTTTTTAGCCTTTGATTTAACAATGGATCAACCCTTCTGGAGTACCAAGTAGGTCTTTAATAAGTCATCCTTTTTATAGGGTTCCTCAGACTTTAATGGCAGAACCTGACCCTTAAAACCGAGAAGAATGGGACATGTTCTTAATCATGCGGACCAGAGACCTGTACACATTTTTAAAACTGATGCATGCAAGGATCAATGACACTCTCTGGGTTCATGCGCGGTCCGAAAAAAACAACAAACAGCACTAGGATACGTCACAAGGGTGTGTGAATCCAGCCTAAACAGGATTTAATTCACCCTGCCTAATATGAGAATGATAAATTGAAAGCTTCATTATTAATAATATGATCTCAGCATAACATTTTCCATTTTACTTTGGCATAACAAAATTAAAAATCTATTAACCATCCCTGAAAATAATCATATTTTTGAGCAACTGCAACATTACAGCATTGACATACCATGGCATATAAATCAATTTATCATTTCATCCATGAATGGATAAAGCAGCCATCATTATGATGCATTTAAACACATTTTTTTTTAAAAAATCAACTGGTTTTTCCAATAAATATGGAGGAAGACATAACCAATGATATAGATATTAGACAATTTTAATGAATCATGTATATAATATAGATAACTGAAGCAGAGCCATGAGATGCTGCGAAAAGTAGATATTATTATGGCCTACAAATTGTCCGATTTAACATGATCTAGTTTTTATTGCGAACAGTGAAGTTAAAGCATATACATAATGATAAAATACTTGTAGGGTTTCCATAAGAAAATGTAAAACAGCTACAAAAGTGTTCCTGAAAGAAAGAATTACCGGTATTCCCCAAGCATTCAATTAATGGTCAAAAATAAAAGAAAAGTGGATGTGACAAAACTGGACAAATCCTTACAGTTGAGAAATCAAGAAAATTTGAGGTTGGTTTCTACATTTTGGGGACCCTACTATTGCAGTCAATAAAAGTTTTACTAGCCTGCCCCCCCCCCCAAAAAAAAAAGATATATATCTCCTATTCTAAAAAGGTCCAACTGGCTTCCAAAGCCTATTGTATTTCAATGCACGTTGGGTGCTTACAATACTGTCAAATGCCAGATTATGTTTAGTTGGGCCAACCACATCTGAGTGGACTTTCTGGTATCTCCAACCATCTTCTGATGTCATCAAGTATCTTACAATCAAAATTCCTACCCACAATTCATTTACCGCCAATTACTCAACTTTGCAAAAAAGCATTTACAGTCTTGGCATTGAAAAGAATTGTGGCTTCAGATAATAAATACACAACTTGGTCTCCAGCGTTACCGGGAGCGCGGACTAAGGAGGATCATAAATTAAGAAGAACAAAGTTTTAAACCTAATGTGGAACAATGATTATTTCTGCAGGTCCGTTCCTAGCAGACTTTCAGGTCCTATTATATCTGTCCTGAAATGTGAGCTGATTATTTTTAGAGTTCATCAACATGGAGCCAATTTTCTGCTTTCCTGGTGGCTGGAAGGTTTTTAGTATACACTAAAATAAATTCCAGGAGTGGTCATAAGACTAAGATGTTGAGGGCTACACAAAGACTATTCCTCTGGATATGTGTCAGGAGATCATATACGTACGGTAGTTGACAAACAGACCTCTTTGTACATGCAGAACAACGACTACTCATTGCCAAAAAAAGTCTCCAGACCTAATAATAAAGAGCCAGGAAACACTGGCTAATAATTAAATATGATGTTTTCCATAAGCAATAAATTACATTGCTTTCCTTGCCATACAGGATTCATTCTACATAATGCAGGCGCCTGTTCGGAAACAGATTCTGCAGACTCCATGACCACAACCATTTTAAAAAGGTGCGAATGTAACTGTGTGGTTTGGAAGTCTGCACTGAGCCTTAACGAAACTCGCCATGATAATCTTAGACTCGTGTAACTACAAAAACAAAGTAGAGGAAAGCAGGAGGGAGATATATTCACATGGGAAACACTTTCTACAAACTACATCTGCAGCACTTGTGTAGATACTTTAGACATGATTCTATACACAAGTACAGCTAGCTGCCCACTCAAGCACCGTATATTCAATGACATGAAAGTACCAGCCAATAAAAGCTTTTTAAGCTAACCTGTCACCAGGTATGACAGATATGAGTTACGGCCACCACCTTTCAGGCCTAATATAGAGCATTCTATAATGGGGTATATCTGCCCTCAACCCGACCTGCAAGACCTTTTATTATACTCATATTTGAGGGGCCGGCCGGTCCGAGGGTTATCGCTGGTCTTGGTCTGAAGCCCCCCTTCTTGCTTTGAATGGATGTCACGTCCCTATATCGTCCAGTCTCCTCGGCATTTCACTCCCGCACAGGCGTACTTGTCTGCCCTGAGAGGAGAAGAACGCCTGCGCAGGAGTGCGATGACGGGGAGACTAGGTGAATGACGTAGGGACGTGTCATCCACACGAACCAACAAGGAGGACGGCATTGAATGAAGAAGGGAAGCGCCAGACCAAGACCAGCGACACCCTTCAGACTAGACTGCCCCGCAGGTGAGTAGAATATAAGGTCTTTTTCTGGTCTTGCAGTTCTGGTTGGGGGCAGATATACAAAAAAATTGAATCCTGTACGTCAGTCCTGAAAGGTGGTGTGCATATTTAATATTGGTCATACCTGGTGACAGGTTCATTTTAAGATAAAATCTTATATGAAACCTGTCACCAAGAGAAAAAAAAATATCCAGGCTACAGGCATCATGTTCTACAGCAGAGGTCCCCAACCGTTCTGAGCTCGAGAGCCACATTCAGCTATAAAAGAGGGTTGTGAGACACATCCAGCTCCTGCCCCACTCACAGTAGTGACACCCAGAGCCCCTATTACCGGTATAATGACAGCCAAAGTTTTACCATTGAAATCACATCACGGCAGTATACCAAGCACCAAGGTTTCCTATCTTACCCCCCATTCAGATCTGCTCTTCAGTGCAGGGCTACCTTCAAAAGTCACCATCTAGGAATCTACTGTTAATATCTGTTTGCTACACCTGGTGCTAATGCACCAAGCTTCCAGACAGCCGCAAGCCACGCATCACAGGCCCATGAGCCACATGTGGCTCTCGAGCTACAGGTTGTGAACCCCTGTTCTAGAGCATCATGAGCACAGCAGATTGACAGTTTTATGGGAAAAAGAATCAATATAATTTGTGACTTATAAATTGAAAACCCTGTTTCAAAGCTCAGGAGTCCAATGGGCAGTGACAACGATTAGGACCACCCACTCGACTCCACAGCACAATATGCCTGTTTTTGGTCACCTCTTGCACAAGCTGTAATAAGCTGTAATTAAAAAAAATGCCAAATTTCCACTTCCAGAAACACATTGCTAGTAATTCATGAGCTGTAACTGAACATTTATAGACACTTTGAAGAACTGAATGGCCAGTATCACCTAAAATGTGTAGGGCTAAAAAGGTGGAACAATCTTCACCCAAAGAACATTCGCTCAATAGCCGTTTAATTTTAATTTCTAGGTCATGTTCACAGCCACCCTACGTAATACTGAGAACAGAATGAGGTTAAGCCCTTATGAGGAGTTTCTGACGCTGCGTATTTTTGCTGAACAAAAACCGCAGCTTCTTACAGTTCAAGCTAAGTGAATGGAATTAATAGAAATCTCTGGTCCACTGATTTATTTTCCCCTTTACACTGACTTGTGCTGCGTTTTTGAGAGCTACAACATGCCAAAATGTGACTAATTTTAGGAGATGATTTTTCTCATAGAAAAGCATCAGATGCAGAAAACCCGCAGGTAAAAAAAACACGTGTTTTTTCAGTACGTTTCCACTTGCTCCATTTTGGTGCATACTGCGTACAGTAGTTATGATGTCACACAGGAACCTACCAATCCATTTCTTTTTTTGGATGTACAATAGCTGTGGCTACTGTAGTACTGCAGTGCGCGGGCGCTGGGCTTCTCGGACCTTTCCTGGCGCCTGTGCACTGCAGTACTTTGCGCTGCCCTTAACAGGGCAGATAAAGTATGCTTGCGCAGGAGCCGTGACAGGATGCCAGGAAGAGGACGTCATCACATGATGATGGGAGGTGCCGGACGCGGACCGCGACGCTCATCGGACCGGATCGCACCAGGACCGCCCCTTGGTGAGTATAATCTAACTTGTTTTTCTTATCTTTCAGGTTACATCAGAGGCTTATCTACAGCATTACAGAATTCTGTAGATAAGCCCCTAATGGCGGTGGCCACAGCTTATATACGAAAAAGTAGCCGACAGATTCCCTTTAAATCTAAAATAGATCTTTGATCAAAGCCCTTTTTACAGACGGAAAAAGCTATTTCCAGAGAATACAATCTGTTCTAGAAAGAAATAGACCTGCATTACACAACCTGTTGTCTTCTACCGACACAGGCATCCGAATTACACATTAATGCTCCTCGAAGAAAAGCCAATTCAAAAGAATGAATTGCATTCACCTCTCCAGATTCTGCTTTTTTAGGAATAAGGCCAATATTTAGATTGCCAAACACAATACTAATAAATCAACATTGTCTTATCCTGAGCAGCATTGCTCAGCAGGATTGCTTTCCTAAATCAGATGAATTAAATAAAGCAGCCATGAATTAATCGCCAAAACACGGACAAGTGCAGTACAGCAGTTTTATATACATACACAGCTAACACCTTTTTACTTACTTACATTTGTACTGTCTAAACTATTAATATGAATTTAAAAAAAACTGACAGTCACATCCAAACACAGAATAAGTGTGAACAGGTGCTGAACCTAGAGTCACCAACTCATATACAGTCAAATAAATAAGGCAGCACACTGCGGCGCTAAAACATGCAAACATGAAAATTGAACTGCATTACTGCATTAGAAATATGAAAAAAAATCAGAGCGTTTAGCGCATAACTTGGCCAATTCATGTGTACCTGGTAACCACATTAAGGCATCTTGAATACCAGGTCCTAAACTTTCCTTTCCTCACTGAGAATAAACGTCTTCATCTGAATGGGAACCTACTGTGAATCCTCTTCTTCGACTAGGTCTAGGTCCTGGTATACGAGACATGCCTTAATGTGGCTACCAGGTACAATGAATTGGCCAATTTATGTGCTAAACGCTCTCATTTTTTCATATTTCTAATGCAGTAATGCAGTTCAATTTTCATGTTTGCATGTTTTAGCGCCGCAGTGTGCTGCCTTATTTATTTGACTGTATACAAGTTGGTGACTCTAGGTTCAGCACCTGTTCACACTTATTCTTTGGATGTGACGGTCAGTTTTTTTAAATTTGTATTCATTAGCCTTCTGACTGAGCACTCTTCCGCCTCTTAACCACAGGTGTTTTAATCGCAGCAGGACCATTACCCCTCCACAGAGAGAGAGAGAGATCATAGTCTAAGAAGAGGATTCACAGTAGGTTCCCATTCAGATGAAGACGTTTATTCTCAGCGAGGAAAGGAAAGTTTAGGACCTGGTATACGAGTGATGCCTTAATGTGGCTACCAGGTACACACGAATTGGCCAATTTATGCGCTAAACGCTCTAATTTTTTTCATATTTCTAATGCAGTAATGCAGTTCAATTTTCATGTTTGCATGTTTTAGCGCCGTAGTGTGCTGCCTTATTTGACTAAACTATTAATATGGGCATACAGGTTATAGACAGCTAAAAAAAGTCCTACTTATGCGTCTCATATCAGACGTGGAAGAAAACAGAAGACCACCATTGGAATGGATGGAAGAATAGCCAGAATGGCAAAAGCTCAGCCAATGATCAGCTCCAGGATGATCACAGACAGTCTCAAGTTACCTGTGAGGACTGTGACAGTTAGAAGACGCCTGTGTGAAGCTAATCTCTTAGTAAAGAAGTCCATGCAAAATCCCACTGTAAAAAAAAAAAAAAAACACATACTGAAGCGGATACAAAACATATCAACTGGTCCGGTAGATCGGGTGTGATGCATGCATCATACCGCAACAATCACACTGCGCCAATCCCATTCTTTAGAAGGGATGTGAGGGATGCAAACAAGTAATACAGTACAATGTTCGCACAATTCTGGTGAGAAGAATGCGGACTACCAACGTGGCCTCTGAATTCGGGTCCTTTGATTTTAGAAGCATCTGAAGTACAGGATTCAGATTAACATTAGTTATAGTTTGAGTGATTTAATAGTGTAAATTAAATTCTATTAATGAGAAAACTATTTTACAATTGATTCTGGTCAGTCCTAAATCATTTGATACTGATCTCAGTTACTTGTATATATACACGACTACCAGGGAGATGAATTACAGAGTCTGCCACATTATAAATGTATGGTTCTCCAAGAACGGCTGAGTCTGCAGAGTGATGTGAATATGAATAATGTCATCTGACGCGGAGACAAAGACTCCTGTTTATGAAGGCAAAGACGAGCATTCAATCACACCGAGCTCGGCTGTTAATCATCCCATTACTAAAGCCGAGGCAGAGGAGAGTTAGAAAGTTCCTTTCATGTGGCACAATTCACATATGCTCTAGGAAGATAACACAAAGCCCTGGAAGATAAATGATGATTTGCTAAGAAGTTATATTTTCTTGCAATAGGATTTTTCCCCCTTTTTACTAAAACAAGGATGAAGTACATTCTGTTGAGCACAGAGCAATAAGCGAGTAGCTTCACCTTTAAAGGGTCATGTACCGGTTCTGTACCAGCTCACTAATCACAAGGTAACGTCCTAGCACAGAGAGCGGAAAGTATGTGAAATTCACTAGTTAGAGAATAAATTACCATTATATATTACCATTATATGGATGGAAAGTAATTCAGTCCATATAGTGTAAGTGTGGGAAAACACACGCACAGCTAATACATCTACACATTCACTGGAAACCCCCACTAGGTTACAGATCACAAAAAAGATCAACTAAAGAGATTTTCATTGACCCCTGATGAAGCCACTCTAGTGGCGACACGCGTCGGGTTTTCGTTTTTCTTATCATGTCTGGTATTATCTGAGGGCTACTAGGTCTGCTTGCCACATGGAGGGATTATGGATTTGCTGATTCTGGTCTTAGTTCATTTGTGGGTAACTAACGTACTTGGAATGCTATTCTCTTGTTATTTCTAAGTTGGATCCCTTTATGGGACATGGTGGGTATTGACATTTGTCCCTCTGACTGTACTAAGAGTGTGCATTTATTACGTTTTGGTACCTGTGGGCACATGCACTTTATGACTGCTCACTTTAAGGCCTTATAATAGACCTATTTTCAATCTCTTTAAACAATACTCATTTGCATATATGTATATTTTTTCCACACTTACTAGGGTCGTGTGATTATTATTATTGTTGTCTACATACCTCTGGTTTGAGTAATATGCTGTCCATATGGATCCTCCATGACTAGGTGTATATGCATATATGTATATATTATTTTCATTTCCCATAACATTGGTTCCAGGCATGTGCCTTATTTTGGGCTATGATCTTTCTTTTTCTAACTGGTTTTAAATGTTTTTTATATTTTCACTATCTATGTTATACCTTAATAAAGTTGTGTCATTTTTTTTGCACACCATCCTGCTGCCTGGTGATCCCCATTTTTTATGACCAATGCTTGTTTCTTCTGTGTTGAGATTTTCATTTTCTGCACAATTGCGTAAAGTTAAACCTCTCCGGACAACCACAACTGACTAGTCCTTCAATCAACAGAAGTCATATTTTATGTCTGTCCATATGCAAACCATAACGTATACAGACTGTACACGGACTAATGAAAAAGTCAGTCAGGCCACTTCTGCCTTACTCAAGCGGAGGTCAAAATGGTCTCTCAGGCTGCAGCATTTTTCCACCCCAGGTAGTGCGATTTGGCTGGCTCCCTGCTTTTTCCATTGAATTATATTTGTAAATTACAATTTTGAGACATAAATTTTCATATTTTAAAATACAATTGAAAATATGAGCAGTGCACAGTCACTATGGGGGCTGAAGAGCACTAATCAGCCCCCTGCCGAGACGTGCAATGGCGTAATGAGGTAAGGAAACAACTCTGTAGTGGAGCCGAAGCTTCAAAGGCCATTTACTGTAGACAAGCAGGGGAGGACACAGGGTTTATACAGTGTGAGGGCACTGTATAAATAGGGGGCAGCATGGCGGGGGACACTGTGTAGATGGGGACAGACTCTAGGGAAAGAGTTTGGGGAGGTGGAGATAGGGATAGCGTGAACGGGGAACAGTGTAGTGGTTAGAGGTCATAAGGGCAGAAATTATAATTCATAAGGGGGGACGGTGTGGAGGTTATGGTTCAAAAGGGAGGACAGTATGGTGCTTACCATTTATAAGGGAGGACAGTGTGGCGGTTATAGTCCATAAGAAAGAACAGAGTGGAGGCTATAGTTCATAGGGGGTGGTGTAGAGTGTGTAAGTCATAAGGAAAGTGTGGCAGTAATAGTTCAAAAGGAGTGACAGTGTATAGGTTATAGTTCATACGGGAGGATGGTGTAGAGGTTATTGTTTATAAGGGCAGACAGTGGACAGTGTTGCAGTTACCGTTCATAAGGAATGGCAATGTGGCAGGTATAGATCATAAAGGGTTAGAGTTCCTAAGTGCAGATGGTGTAAATGCAATGTACCATAAGAGGTTATGCATTTCTGCACTGATGTTGGCTCTGGTAATGTATTCCTGTACTGATGGTGGCTCTGGCAATGTATTCCTGTACTGATGGTGGCTTTGGTGCTGTACTCATTCATAAAAAACAGCGCTTCATTTTATTTACTACAATACATTAGTATTGCTGTGAATATTATAAGTGATCATCCGATTGCAGATTCAGATTCCCTAAAGGGGACACTGACTCCAACTCCACAGCCCTGGGTACCATCTTCTTTCCATTTGATGAAAATGGATTTGATGGTGTATAACTAACCTAACCTCGACTGGTACTTCTCAAAAAACTTTGCCCCTGACTTGTTTGGAGATCTCCTTGGTCTTCTTTGCTTACTGGCATTGCAGTCTCTATCGCCTTTCAGAAAAGAGGTGTATATACTGACACTTACATTGCACACAGGTGGGTTTCCTTTCACTAAGCATGGGACTTATGACGGTAATTGCTTGCACCGGAAATATTTAGGGGCTTTATCGTAAAAAGGGTGAATACATATGAACATGCCAATTTTTAGTTACAGTATTTTTCGGACTATAAGAAGCACTTTATTCCCCCCAAATTTTTTGGGGGAAATGGGTATGCATCTTATAAACTGAATGTAGCATACCTGGGGCAGCGGTGGCAGGAGTCAGGAGATACTACGGGCGATACGGTGGTCCCTGCGCTGGGAGATGGGTGGTGTTCGGCGGTGTGACGCTGCGAGTCCCAGACTGGTAGGAGATGGTGTTCGGTGGTGCGGGGGGCTCCGCCGATATTTTGTGAAAACCCAGAGCCCCTGCACTTCCATGCTTTCAATGTGGTGGACTCCGGGAATGTGGCTGCCGTAGGCGGCGACGCATGTGCAGAGTGAGATCTCAGCTCTCGAGAACGTGCTCATGTGACGCCTTTATATTTAAACACAGATTGCAGTTAGTGATGAGTGAGCACACTCGTTGCTCGGGTTTTCCACAGCACGCTCGGGTGGTCTCCGAGTATTTGTGAGTGCTCGGAGATTTAGTTTTCGTCACCTCAGCTACATAATTTACAGCTGCTAGACAGCTTGAATACATGTGGGGATTCCCTAGCAACCAGTCAACCCCCACATGTACTCAGGCTGGCTAGCAGCTGTAAATCATACAGCTGTGTCAACAAAATCTAAATCTCCAAGCAGTTAAAAATACTCGGAGACCACCCGAGCGTGCTCGGGAAAACCTGAGCAATTAGTACACTCGCTTATCACTAGTTGTAATGTAACAAAATAAGTAAAAAGCCAAAGGGGGTGAATACTTTGCTAGCCACTGTATTTGTACACACAAAGCCTGTATGGTAGTGCTTGGAGGAGGTACAGAAAAGTGCCAGGCTGTCCGAGCCCTTGGAATACAGATATTTTTACATTGGCCACCTTTATCTTTAGATTTTCCACATGTATTTTAATACAAAGAAACCACCTTGCAAAACTGCATCGAGAACATGAAATTGCACATTATGGAGGATGAGTCACAAATCATGATACCATAATATGTCATTAGCTTGTAGGCAACAATTTAGTCCCAGTAGAAAAAAAAAAAAAAAAAAACACCCTGCGTATTAGTAAAAAAAAAAATGCATATGATCCTATGCATCTGTCATACAAAGAAGAAGTAAAATTCTGGTCACGTGTAGCCAGTGCTGCAGTCTGCTATACTTTTCATTTCTCTTCTCGGCCAGACAGACAGGGCTCCTGTTGACTATACATTGTGCCGTCACACTGGTTTCCTGCCGAGTGTAGGTTTCTGCACCAGGGATCAATAAAGCCACATTTAGCTAAAAACTTTCAAGATGGTCATAAACATGTTCCTCTAATTCTCTAGTGACACATCAACAGTTTTTCAGACCTCTTTTTCCCAATCTATTTATTCATACTCATACGGTGTCATCCTTGTGTGATCTGCGAACAAAAACCGGATGACAGGTTCATCTAAGTGCGGCCTACTGTTTCCATATTCGCAACCACAATGAGAATTCTGGATGGGAACATCTCATTAATGTTGAACTACTATGCTGCCTTATTTAAAAAAAGAATACTATAGGGACAGGTTCGCTCCACAAGTCCCTATAATTATATTATAGCGACACAGGCAAAACTGGTAAAGAGCAATAAGGAAGATATCATTTCCCCATGAAGTTAGGCTGGATTCACATATATGTAGGGCAGAACAGCGGAGGACTGCATAGTTACTCCGATAAGCCCCGCCCACTGCCACACCTCTTCCATTCAGCTCCGCCTACATCTGCGCCGTTTTGACGCTGCGCTGACTGCAACAAAATGCAACATGTTGCGTTCGGCGCAGAGTCAAAACGACGCATGTGGAGGCATCCGCTTACATCCACATGGCCTGCATACCCAATGCTAAAGATAGGTACGAAGAACACATGCCGACGTAGGCGGAGCTGAATGGAAGAGATGCGGCAGTGGGCGGGGCTTATTGGAGTAACTATGCAGTCCTCCGCTGCTCTGCCCTACGCAAATGTGAAACCAGCCTAACAGTCATTTTGGCCTCCAGTACCCATCCAAATGGGGCAGTTTGTGGCATATGAGATGAGACATCAAGCCCAATTTTTGGGTAGAAGGCCGTGGCACAAGGTGCACTCCATGTACAATACTCATTTCTATGCAGGAACCTTGTTCTCTTAGGCATGCCATTCTTGTATGACCTCATGCCCATAATTCCGATTATGTCACCCCACCTTTTGCATGACTTAATTTGACCATTATGTGATATATGATTTCACGACTAAGATTTTTAATTATGGCGATTTGCGCAAATTTTTTTTTTTTGGGGTGTAATCTTTTGTTACAAAAATAGCACAATCTGTAATACTATAGTTGCCAGGAAAATCACTAGGACCCGGACGTTACCCCCACAGATGCCAATAAATTCAATGTTGTTTGTTAGAGTATGTTTGGATCTGTCTGAAAACAGATCCGTCCTAATGTCATAACTTTCATTTACTTGCCAGCAATAGGATCTGAATCAGCCATGCAGGAATATGATATATGACATACTACAAGGTTCTGTCAGCACGTCACCACAGTATCTATATCTGTCAGTCAAGTATATGATGATGGTGTCCTAGAACGTAAACGAGGGTTGAAGATTAAAACGCAGATAATGTATGGCTAGTACAAGAGCTCAGATCACACTGGCAAAACACAGACTTCACAAAGATGCTGTCCTTGGCCTTGGATTGCAACATTTACCTATAATCTACAAAACAAGTTGTGTAACTTTGAAAATACATTGGGTTACTAATCTTGTTGACAAGACTGTAGGCTTCACAGCTGAAATCGTAAAGCATTCCTTGTTGGAAAAATGCCAGGAAAAACTTATACTGACAAAACCTAGGACAAAAACAATGAGCAAATACCCTGCAGTAAGTACGGTAAATAGTAATAGTACATGTACATAACATAGGGTTCTTGGTTGACACTAGTTTGATCAAAAAAGCATAAATGCCATCCCACCAGCACATTTCTTTGGTTTTACTTTAGTTCCTTGTACTTTGTACATATGGATGTGTGGCCCGCCATTTTGGGGCTGTGCATTTAGTCTATACAGCTTTCCCCGGGGCAGGTGCAAAACAGTCAAGCCTGGTGTGAAGAAAACTGGTTCCTCCCACGTCACCAATCCGTGACAAAACTACACAGGCACAGCTCTCCGGCGCCCCCTTCGTCTCTCAGGTCAATAAGGGAAGTTCACCTAGAGCAAATGGCCGCCGGGGAGACTGCCCTGTTACCCACACTGGGTATTCTAAGATTCGCAATCAGAATAAAAAGATCAGCCCAAAATTAATTTATGGTTTTATTGCCTTAAGGGCGTACTAGATAATTACAAGAAATATACAGTAAAAATATACCAAGAGTTACAGTCAGAGTAAAATATAACAATAATAGTACAAGGCTTAGAGTTATAAAGCTGGAGGTCAATTTACCAGGTTGAAGGTCGCTTGTGGAGGCCGGGGAGCTCTGCGTTCCACAGGTACAAGACTTCTAGTTGCCAGGCAGCCCCCAAAAAGCATGTGCTTGCTCCCCTCTGGCTGGCATATGCCCTGTTCCTTATTTCATCATCATCATTGTTGTGTATCCGCTTTTTGGGCTCCCCTGGTGGTTGCTGGTGGTACTGGTGACTTGTTTGCACTTTGCTGCTTCTGTTCACCTGCTTCCATCAGCGTTTGGGAGTTTCCTATTTAGCCTTGCTCTCCAGTCATTTCCTTGCCGGTCATCATTGTAACCAGAGCCTTCGGTTGCATGTTCCTGCTACTAGTCTGCTGATCAGCTAAGTGGACTTTGTCCTTTTGTTTTGTATCTTTAGTCCAGTTTGCAGTTTTTGTAATTCTCTGTAGCTGGAAGCTCTTGCGGGCTGAAATTGCCACTCCTGTGTCATGAGTTGACACAGGAGTCTTAAAGTAATTTCACGATGGTTTTTTGAAAGGGTTTTCAGTTGACCGTGAAGTCCTCTTTTGTATCCTTCTGCTATCTAGTAAGTGGACCTCTCTTTGCTAAATCTACTTTCATACTGTGTATGTCTTTTCCTCTTATTTCACCGTTATTACATGTGGGGGGCTGCTATCATCTTTTGGGGTATTTCCCTAGAGGTAAGCCAGGTCTGTTTCTTCCTCTACCAGGCTTAGTTAGTCCTCCGGCTGGCGCGTGGCATTTAGGAAGCCGTAGGTATGCTCCCTGGCTACTATTAGTTGTGTGGTAGATTTAGCTCACGGTCAACTCGAGTTTCCATCACCCGAGAGCTCGTTCGTTATTTATATGTTTCTTACGTTCCCTTGCCATTGGGAACCATGACACATCATCTTCTGTTGTGTGTGACTCTCCATGTGTCCTCAGCTCTTAATCCTTCTGTGTCCCTCCCCCCTGTACCTGGGTGGGCTAACAATCTCCACCCTTCAGCTTCCCTGCAGAATCTATTCCCAATACCTAATAAATGGAATAAATTTGCTCAGGATGATCGGATCAGTACACGGGCGGTACCAGGGCATGTGGTTTGTTCTGCCGGTCGTACAGGGATCAAACCTGGACCCATTCGATCACTGTGGGAGGCTCATCTGTATATCTCAGGTTCCAGAACTCTCACTGACCCAGGAGTTGCACTGTCAGATGCGCAATTTCTTCAGGGTTATGAGGATATTTTCTATGAGCCTGTACCTCGGACGATGTGTCCATAATTCATAATTTTATGTTGTAGACGGTCCGGCTGGGAAGACAATAGACGTGTCCTCCTGTAGCCATCTGACATGTATGCTATAATTGAGCCCCCAGGCACCTCCATGCCCCCTGCTGGCGTGACTTCCTCATTCAAGTTTTGAAGCGCCATCTGCCTGCTACACTGGTCTCAGTCCATTACCTTACTAAAGGGTCTTCATTCAAGTAGGGAAAAGGTGGGGGCCAGGAGTGCTCATGTCCCTGCAGACGTGTGACCAGGTGAATTCTGATATGAGACAAAATGGAGTCAGGCCAATCTCTGATAGGAGGCCAGCATTATGCCCAATATTCAAGATGGCGGCTGCTCCCCCTTCACACCTGGGTCCTGCTCTGCCCCATTTATTGAGGCCTGCCGGCACATACAGAGATGAACTACTACACATAGGACCATCCTAATTGGACATACCATGTTAAGGTGGGATGACTTTTACAATTTTTTTAACAACATAGTGTCAACCAAGTACCCTATGTTATTTACACGTACTACTATTTACTTACTGTAGGGTATTTGCTCATTGTTTTATCTGTTAATGGCCACAGTGTGAATGTGCACCTATACCAACAGATGTGCCAGCCCATTTCTTCCGTCGGATGAATGCGCCGATATCAACGGGTTCGGTAGATAGTTTAAAGTCTAAGGGAGCCCAGAACAATTTATTGTTGGGGGAAATATCGATTTGGACGTGTATGGCGACGGCTCGCTCGTTGAGAAAACGGGAGCACTCAGCCGAACGAGTGCTCCTGTGTATGGGAAAAAATGTCTACAGGCTGAACAATAGTCAAATGATATTAGATGACTCTCCTTCAGCCTGTGTATGGCGGTCTTAACAGTCCTGCTGCAATATATAAGCTGTGAACACATACACAAGGTAGCATCTCCCGAGTCCCTCATAAAAAAGGACATTCGGGTTAGACCCCTGGGTTCTCTAGATCACAGAGACTCCTCTTGCAGCAACTTATCTCCTGCCAGGAGAAAAAAAGAAGAATCCTATTCTCCATCATCTACTGGGGAGACTTGAGAAGTTCCTATACACATTAAGGGCCATTAGATAGCTGCAAAGCGGCAAGACATCCCCCCAACTTTTCAATACACAAACATTCAATCTCAGCCAAACGTTCTTGTATTTTCAGTGTAGAGAGAACAACAAGTTGCTGTCAGACTTCATGGACATCGGCTTCTCCAGCCGAAAAAAAAGGCATTTGAATTGAAATCACATGGTTCTTCCCTCCTGTGACATCGTGCGTCAGGGAAGAGTCAGGAGGTTCCAATACACTTTAGCTGTACAGTAAACGCTGCCAGAATCGGGTAATTAATGTATATGGGGAGTTTTAGAGAGGTGTCTGCGGTAACAGTTTCCAGTAGTAACCAGTCGATCTATGGATATAGTAATAGTAATACAAGACTAGTGAAACACCAGTACAGAAATGAATTGGGTTCTTTATGTAAACTGATAAACTGTGCCGATATCCTGTATACAGTCACACCAGTGGTCACAGTATGTAGTGACAGCCTGCTTTAACAAAGGACAATGATAACACCCAACAGTCAACGTATTCGTACATTTTGAGGAGGAATAACAGAGGAAGAACACAACACACTTTATAAAAAGGCTTCAGAACTGGGATTTTAGGGGGAAGATAAGGATTTACTCGAACAGTTACACAAATTTGCTAAAGAAAAAGCTGAATCAGCATTCGAGATGCTTTGTGTAGACATGACACTACACATAATGCGGTAACCAGCATCGTCGGCATCAAAATGATCCCAGAAAATATTCCAAGCTCCCATATAGCCAGTCATTTATATGCAGAAGATGTTGCGGAGCGCCTGACGACATCAGTGACCAAGACGGAGATGAGGAGAAGAGAGAACATTAATAAAACATTTCGGCGAGAGGCACATTAACACACCGCAAGCCAGAGGAGAATCAATTGCTTTTTCACAGTAATTCCCTGGAGGAGAGCGCAGTTGTACATCAAAAAGAAAACATTACATTTACATTTATATTTTATTTCAGGCAAGAATCTGGAGAACCTGTTAGAGAAGGCGTACAAAAATCTTTGTCAGGAAAAAAGGGACACGCAGCCCGTAGTAACCAAACTGATGAAGAAAAGCTAGATTGGTTGGATGGCAGATCTGGTTTTTCCCTTGGACTTGATAAACGTGTCCCTCGGCAGATTTGCCCCAATTATTACTAATGATTCACACACAGTGCAGATAGGAGAACTAGTTGTTTTATGATCCATGGAAACAAAGCCCAGCACCAACAGAGCTGCACTAAATGCACCATGTGGGGATCTACAATGCTCCTTCCAAGCGTTTTACATTACACCATAAAAGAAACGGACACTCAGGAGTGATCTAGATCGGCACACGTAGATGACATTTCTTAGGTCTCCATTTACTTATATGGAGAATGAATCCAAACCAAGTATTCAGCAACACTGGGGTATAGTTTTCCACGCCAATGCACCTTTTCAGAAGAGCCTGCACCAACAAACGGCAGTTTCAAGCCTTTGTAGGTAACTTCCACTTTATTTACAGGGAACCTTTCAAATTCCCCACCCCATCCCAAACTATTAATATTATGCATCATTTCAAAAAGGATAAGCCAATCAATTCCTTTATGAACCTCAAAAGCACTGCATCAATAACAAATTACGTTTTGAAGTAGTGGGTGGAAGTAAATTGGGGCGTAACGATGCACTTCTAACTTCTTAACCTCATGCTGTATTTCCTACCTAGAGACACTCTCCTCTAGTTGATTGACAGGTCGTTTGCTCTGATACATGGCCGCTGACCTGTCAATCAGTTAGGAGAGGGTGTCGATAGGTAGGAAATACAGCGTGTGGCTGACAAACTAAAAGTGCACTGTCACACCCAAATGCACTTCCAAGATGTCAAAATGTGATTTATCTTGCG
Organism: Ranitomeya variabilis; assembly: GCF_051348905.1. Lineage (NCBI taxonomy): Eukaryota > Metazoa > Chordata > Amphibia > Anura > Dendrobatidae > Ranitomeya > Ranitomeya variabilis. The sequence goes on from NC_135234.1 coordinate 160,205,232, forward strand.
GAAGCGATGCTTTGGGGGCTATAAAGGGGTAAACTGGCTTATCTTCTAAAGGGTAACAAATGATTTGGAGGGGTTAAAAAGTACCTAGCAGCAGTCACTAATTAGTATGATGGAGTTATGCTGTTCTACAGGTAAACTGTTTCATCCAGCCGCTGATGGAGATGGTAACGCCTGATCGGTATGGGGTACCAGGCATTAGATCCCAACTGATCTGATATTGATGACCTATTTCAGGGATAGATCATCAATATCATAGTAGCTGAAACACTAATTTCAACGACTTGTTCTGTATCTCAATCATAAAACAAAAGTATGTGCAATCTCTGGAATTTTGATTATTTCCAGACATGAGTCTTCTTGTTGTATATTGCATTTACTTATATGGAAAGGCAAGATATTACCAGGGCAAATGTCCTAGCCAGGAATTTTACAGTGACCAAACACAGGGTAAGGCAGCAAAATATAGCATTACTTAAAGAATACTAAATATAAAAAGCCACTCCAAACTTTTTTTTTTTATGCTGTAAGTAGAGAGTACCTAATGTTGTTACCCAGCATGGAGTACACTTTATGGCTCTACCACAGGCTGTGAACTTCAAAGGATGGTCTTAAACAGCAAGTATCTGCTTAAAGGAACGCTAAAGCATGTCACAAATGGCTGTTATTAAAAGGGCTGCCTGTGCACTAATGGACTTTATTTCTAAAGCAATTTACAGTCACTTCACAGGCTTAGTAAGAAATCAGCAAAAGCCAAAATGTAAAGCAAAAAAAGGTCAAAGGATGCGGGGCTGTGGGACATCTCCGTCCATCAGTAGTAGCGAGTACAGACATCTGCTGGTGCTGGTTCATGGCATCACATGTGATCATCTAAAGAGGTTCATGTCCATCAAACCCAATTTTTGCTTTTGCCAGAGAAGAATATGGCAGGGGCCTCTGGCTATTTCTCCCCAACATGTTGCTTTTAGGACTGTGGAAATTAGAATTTGACAAGTGCACACAGTTTGATGAAAAGATGGCTATGTTCAGCGTTCACTGAACCCCCTTTCCTTAAAGACCGAGATATATCAACATACTATGAATGCCCATGGGTAATAATGCGAGCCATACACAGAGGACTTCTGTCTGCTAAATGCTTCTTTGCATCCTCCATAGAGATGTTTGTTTTAGGAGATACCAACCTTGGCAGCAACTTCCCAGTTATGGAGCAAAGTAGTTGGCATGTTGCAAATGCCCAATGCCCCTCAGATATCTCCCCTCCATATACATTAATTCTTTGAACAAACCTGTCATAAGCATCATTTTTCTCCTTGATGAGAATGCCACGCTCACACAGGGAGATTTAAGGTTCAGACAATGCTACCCGGGAAACAAGTCAGCAAATAGCCTCTTCAGATAGGATGAGAACAGTGTATATAGTGCCACTTATTGGGATTAGCAATCCTAGCAGCAGGGGCATAACTATGGGGGTGCAGGGACAGAAAGCCTAGGAGAGCCCGATAGGCCGTGTACTCATTTCTTCCCACAATCCAAAAACACATGGATATGTTTTTGTATAGGGAACACATATGAAAAGGGATCATCTGGGCAAAACAAAACATTGACCAGGGGACTGGATGTGTGAAAAAAAAAAAAAAAGTTAACTGATATTCCACTACCGGCACCAACCTGGATACAGCACTAGCTAAGAAGGCACAGGAAGACGTCACCGTTCAACCAGCCGCCACATTGCTCTGGTCTGTGATTGGCTGCAGCAGTCTAGCGGCTGGTTGAATGGTGGTGACGTCTCAGGATAGGTCGGTTGATCCCCCAATAATCAGACAATTATGGCATATACTACAGATATGTCATGAGCATTATTGTTGGAAACCTCCTTTTTATTTGCAGGAATAAAAAGCTTTTCCTAAATAAATTGTAGTACGGTAATTGCAGATCAAACAGTCAAAGCGCGGAGGCGATGCTCAGGCTACACTATGCCTGGAGGCCTCCAGCATCAAATCGAAAACAAATTTACTCTTACATTTAACTTGGTAAAGCTTTTCTGTGTCTGCTCGTTGTTAATAAGAGTAATACTCATTTCAAGCTCCCCATCTATGAGCACTGGATCAATATGCGAAGACTCAATGCAATCGCATTTAGCTTGAGAAATTCTATGTGATACATTATTGAAGAGTGAGACAATCCTCAGCTTTACAAGCAGGATTCTGGGAGTCAGACAGCTGGCAAGCAAGTGCTGACCTAGATACTTAGCAGTACACATAAGGGGACATTATGAGCCTTTTAAGAATCAACACTTCCAAGGAAAGATTAATTTAACCCTAGATCCCGAGTAACTAGCCAGAAGAATATGCATGTGCACAATTTAACGTAATGCTACAGTTTGCATATAAAATTATCTTACACAGAAAATTATGTAACTTAGGAAATATGGGGCATTACCTATCCTGTACTGCACTAATCCAGAGTTACGTCCGGTAATGTAATCCGGAGCTACCTTTACAACTCTGCAGGCTTCAGAGCCGAAATCTTCCAGTATGCATTTCTACCCCAATGTCTGCACAGAGCTTAATTTGGTGAATTACAGTCATCTTCAAATGTGTGAGCAAAAATATCCCAACTCTAAGCTTTTGTGAACAGCTACATCCAGTGCAGATGTTACATACAGTAATGAGCATGTGGCTTAGGTCTGCCCCCTTGTAGCTACATGTCTTATCAGACAGTCAATAGTAGGGAATTCGGGTGACATGCATTAAAGAGAACATGTCACCCCCCTCAGGCGTTTGAAACTAAAAGAGCCACCTTGTTTAGTTCTGGGTGCTGAAACTGCAGAAATAATCCGTTTTGTAATTTGTCAGAAAATACCTTTCGTCAGGCCTTTCCCCCCCCTGCTGCAGACGCCACACAGCCGTCACTCAAGTCTTCTTGGCGCCGTCTCCTCACCGCTGTTTTGAAATGAGCCGGCGCCTGCGCTCTTTTCTCCTGCCTTGGGCAGGCGCAGTGAGCGCTGCCCGTCCTCTGTGCTCATATGCAGTCTAGCTGACTGCGCGGCCGCCCTGCCTGCGAATCCCCGCCCCGCAGTGAGAATAAATCAGAAGACACTGCGGGGCGGGGATTCATAGGCAGGACGGCCGCACAGGTGCAGTCAGCTAGACTGCATATGAGGATGGGCAGCGCTCACTGCGCCTGCACCAGGCAGGAGAAAAGAGCGCAGGCGCCGGCTCACTGCAAAACAGCGATGAGGCGGCGGCGCCCGGCGCCAAGAAGACTCGAGTGACGGCCGTGTGGCGTCTGCAGCAGGGGGGAAAGGCCTGCCTCCTTGACTGAAGACCAGGTATTTTATGACAAATTACAAAACGGATTATTTCTCTAGTTACAGCACCCAGAACTAAAAGCCACCTTGTCAGAATGCAGCACTACTGCTGCACAAGGTGGCTCTTTTAGTTAAAAACGCCTGGGGGGGGGGGGGCGTGACAGGTTCCCTTTAAAGTTTCTTTTCTAAAAGAGGGATTTCAGCACATGCTAGACATCATATAGCAATGTATCATATCTTCTATCATTGCCTTCCGCCATCAGCCACGGCAAGGAGTATTTGCAATAGAAAAACAAAGAAAGGTTTTCTATATTCAACCATAAAAAAGTCCATGGTTTGCCTTCAGAAAGGCTAAAAATTTAATTATCCCCTACCCAAATATAGCTCCTGGCCACATTAAGTGGTCGTTTTACCTCCGGATTTTTCAAAAACGGTGTGGAAAAATCTGCACACGAATCCGCAACGTGGACACATAGCCTTAGGGTTGGGGTTGGGATTAGGGTTAGGGGTGTGTTGGGGTTAGAATTGAGGGGTTTCCACTGTTTAGGCACATCAGGGGTCTCCAAACGCGACATGGCGCCACCATTGATTCCAGCCAATCTTGCGTTCAAAAAGTCAAATGGTGCTCCCTCCCTTCCGAGCCCCGATGAGTGCCCAAACAGTGGTTTACCCAAGCATATGGGGCATAAGCGTACTCAGGAAAAATTGCACAACAACTTTGGGGGTCTAATTTCTCCTGTTACCCTTGGGAAAATAAGTTGGGGGCTAAAAAATGATTTTTGTGGGAAAAAATGATTTTTCATTTTCACGGATCTGCGTTATAAAATTCTGTGAAGTACTTGGGGGTTCAAAGTGCTCACCACACATCTAGATAAGTTCCTTGGGGGGGGGGGGTCTAGTTTCCAAAATTGGGTCAGTTGTGGGGGGTTTCTACTGTTTAGGCACATCAGGGGCTCTGCAAATGTAACATGACGCCCCCAGACCATTCCATCAAAGTCTGCATTCCAAAACGTCACTACTTCCCTTCCGGCCCCGACGTGTGCCCAAACAGTGGTTCCCCCCCATATGGGGTATCATCGTACTCAGGACAAACTGGACAACAACCTCTGGGGTCTAATTTCTCCTGTTACCCTTGTGAAAATAAAAAATTGCGGGCTAAAAAATAATTTTTGAGGAAAGAAAAATGATTTTTTTATTTTCATGGCTCTGCGTTATAAACTTCTGTGAAGCACTTGGGGGTTCAAAATGCTCACCACACTTATAGATTAGTTCCTTGGGAGGTCTAGTTTCCAAAATGGGTTCACTTGTGGGGGAGCTCCAATGTTTAGGCACACAGGGGATCTCCAAACGCGACATGGTGTCCACTAACGATTGGAGCTAATTTTTCATTCAAAAAGTCAAATGGCGCTCCTTCCCTTCTGAGCCCTGCCGTGCGCCCAAACAGTGGTTTACCCCCACATATGAGGTATCTGTGCACTCAGGAGAAATTGCCCAACAAATTTAAGGATCCATTTTATCCTGTTGCCTATGTGAAAATGAAAAAATGGTGGCTAAAATAAATTTTTTGTGAAAAAAAAAGTACGTTTTCATTTTTACGGATCAATTTGTGAAGCACCTGGGAGTTCAAAGTGCTCACTATGCATCTAGATAAGTTCCTTGGGGAGTTTAGCTTCCAAAATGGAGTCACTTGTGGGGGAGCTCCAATCTTTAGGCACACAGGGGCTCTCCAAACACGACATGGTGTCCGCTAAAGAATCAGAATCCTAGTCATCCACAAAGTAACGATATTATGAGTTAGTTGTCCTGATAGATCACCTGCTATAAAAAGTTGAATGTTTCCTTCCCCATAACAATAATAAAGTAGAAGAGGCAAGATTGTAATGTAAACTGAAATCTAGTGATGGGCCTACAGGTGGATTACTATTCACGTAACTAAAAGCAAGCATCCATTTACACTAGACCAAAATTTCCTGAAGGTTCTAGTCTACTATATACAGTCATATGAAAAAGTTTGGGCACCCCTATTAATCTTAAGCTTAATGTTTTATAAAAATTGTTTTTTTTTGCAACAGCTATTTCAGTTTCATATATCTAATAACTGTTGGACACAGTAATGTTTCTGCCTTGAAATGAGGTTTATTGTACTAACAGAAAATGTGCAATCTGCATTCAAACAAAAGTTGACAGGTGCATAAGTATGGGCACCCTTATCATTTTCTTGTTTTAAATACTCCTACCTACTTTTTACTGACTTACTAAAGCACTTTTTTGGTTTTGTAACCTCATTGAGCTTTGAACTTCATAGCTAGGTGTATGCAATCATGAGAAAAGCTACTTAAAGTGGCCACTTGCAAGTTGTTCTCCTGTTTGAATCTCCTCTGAAGAGTGGCATCATGGGCTCCTCAAAACAACTGTCAAATGATCTGAAAACAAAGATTATTCAACATAGTTGTTCAGGGGAAGGATACAAAAAGCTGTCTCAGAGATTTAACCTGTCAATTTCCACTGTGAGGAACATAGTAAGGAAATGGAAGAACACAGGTACAGTTCTTGTTAAGGCCAGAAGTGGCAGGCCAAGAAAAACACCAGAAAGGCAGAGAAGAAGAATGGTGAGATCAGTCAAGGACAATCCTCAGACCATCTCCAGAGAGCTGCAGCATCAACTTGCTGCAGATGGTGTCACTGTGCATCGGTCAACTATACAACACACTGTTTTTTTGCCGCCATGCATAACGCCTTTTTGTATTACCAAACAACTCAATCTTGGTTTCATGAGTCCACAGGACCTTCTTCCAAAAGGAAATTGGCTTCTCCAAATGTGCTTTTGCATACCTCAGCCATCTCTGTTTGTGGCGTGCTTGCAGAAACGGCTTCTTTCGCATCACTCTCCCATACAGCTTCTCCTCGTGCAAAGTACGTTGTATAGTTGACCGATGCACAGTGACACCATCTGCAGCAAGTTGATGCTGCAGTTCTCTGGAGATGGTCTGAGGATTGTCCTTGACTGATCTCACCATTCTTCTTCTCTGCCTTTCTGATGTTTTTCTTGGCCTGCCACTTCTGGCCTTAACAAGAACTGTACCTGTGTTCTTCCATTTCCTTACTATGTTCCTCACAGTGGAAATTGACAGGTTAAATCTCTGAGACAGCTTTTTGTATCCTTCCCCTGAACAACTATGTTGAATAATCTTTGTTTTCAGATCATTTGACAGTTGTTTTGAGGAGCCCATGATGCCACTCTTCAGAGGAGATTCAAACAGGAGAACAACTTGCAAGTGGCCACTTTAAGTAGCTTTTCTCATGATTGCATACACCTAGCTATGAAGTTCAAAGCTCAATGAGGTTACAAAACCAAAAAAGTGCTTTAGTAAGTCAGTAAAAAGTAGGTAGGAGTATTTAAAACAAGAAAATGATAAGGGTGCCCATACTTATGCACCTGTCAAATTTTGTTTGAATGCAGATTGCACATTTTCTGTTAGTACAATAAACCTCATTTCAAGGCAGAAACATTACTGTGTCCAACAGTTATTAGATATATGAAACTGAAATAGCTGTTGCAAAAAAAATTTTTTTTATAAAACATTAAGCTTAAGATTAATAGGGGTGCCCAAACTTTTTCATATGACTGTACCAACAGAATATCAAGGCTCTGGCCAGGGCTACCTGGTGACTCGCAGACAAAAACATTTGTTACTTGCAAATTGCTGTCATATGATAATTTTATAGCTACAATGGAGTTGTGAAAACAAGTCTTATCACAAACTGGTTGTACTTGACTTGCACTGAAGTTTATGGGTGCAAAGCTATGTGTAACTTGCAACTAAACATCCAATAGTGCTTTTTTTGTGAAGGACACATCACAGGTCTCAATACAACTCCAATGATAGTTAGCAGTGATGAGCGAACATGCTCGGATAAGGTGTTCTGCTCAGGTGCTAACCGAGTGTCTTCGGCAAGCTCGAAACATATGTTCAATTCCTCACAGCTGCATGTCTCGCGGCTGTTTAACAGCAGCAACACATGCAGGGATTGCCTGTTTGTTGGGTGATCCCTGAATGTGTTGCGGCTGTCGAACAGCCATGAGACATGCAGGAGCAGGTACTAGAACATGTTTTTCTAACAGCCAGAAAAAGACTTAGACCCCAAGTCACAAAGCAATTTTACCAAAATTCTGGTCACAACAATTTCTTCCCGTCTCATCAAAATGGGTGGAGCTGGGGTGTGATATCACAACTCATCATTCATTACAATCTGTGGCGTTTCTTACACCAGAAATCTTACTTAAAGGGAAGGTGCCGCAATTTTTTTTTTTTGTATTAAAAATTATTTTTTATATAAACAATTTTTTTTTTTTTTTAACTTTAATATCTTTTTTATTATTATTTTTTCAGCCACTGGGCGCCGCCATTTTGCTTTGCAGGAGTGTAAAGGTACCGTTACACTAAACGATTTACCAACGATCACGACCAGCGATACGACCTGGCCGTGATCGTTGGTAAGTCGTTGTGTGGTCGCTGGGCAGCTGTCACACAGACAGCTCTCTCCAGCGACCAACGATCAGGGGAACGACTTCGGCATCGTTGAAACTGTCTTCAACGATGCAGAAGTCCCCCTGCAGCACCCGGGTAACCATCGGGTTACTAAGCGCAGGGCCGCGCTTAGTAACCCGATATTTACCCTGGTTACCATTGTAAAAGTTAAAAAAAAAAAAAAAGTACATACTCACATTCTGATGTCTGTCACGTTCCCCCGGCGTCCACAGGGTTACGCGCTGCTGCTCAGAGCTTCCTGCACTGAATGTGTCAGCGCGGCCAGAAAGCAGAGCACAGCGGTGAGGTCATCACTGTGCTCTGCTTTACGGCCGGCGCTGACACAGTCAGTGCAGGAAGCTCTGAGCAGCAGCGCATAACCCTGTGGACACCGGGGGACGTGACAGACATCAGAATGTATGTACTGTTTTGGTTTTTTTTACTTTTACAATGGTAACCAGGGTAAATATCGGGTTACTAAGCGCGGCCCTGCGCTTAGTAACCTGGTTACAAGTGAACACATCGCTAGATCAGCGTCACACACGTCGATCCAGCGATGACAGCGGGTGATCTAGCGACGAAATAAAGTTCTGGACTTGTAGCTCCGACTAGCGATATCACAGCAGGATCCAGATCGCTGCTGCGTGTCAAACACAACGAGATCGCTATCCAGGACGCTGCAACGTCACGGATCGTCGTCGTTCTCGCTGCAAAGTCGCTTAGTGTGAAGGTACCTTAAGAGTCTCAGCACGACAGTTACACTCTGCAAATAGGACTGCCCTGGGCATAGACATCTGCCGTCCGCCGCCGACCCTATACTTTGTATTGAGCTGCTCCCTGCTGTGATCCAGCCATGCCCCCTGGGCTGTCCACATCACAGCAGACGTAGGAGATTGGCGCCATCTTTCTGGAGTATCTGTGAGCTCCACGTGAGAGCTGCGCTGTTGGAGGGGCATCTCCATCTGTCTCCCCCTTCACACTGTCAGCAGCGGCCATTCACTGTCCTCTTCTATGCTGTGGCTGTAATCTCTAGAATCGCTAGAGAGGGTGAAGGAGTGCTGCGGTCCGATGTCCTCTTATCAGGAGCTGCAGAGAGGTAACAGAGGGGGAGAATCTCTGTGCTGCTCCCGCCCTGCCTCTCACTGCAGCTCCTCATCAGGACATCAGACCGTGTATCTATTACTATACTGTGTAATACTGACTACTGACTCATGTATCTAATCCTATACTGTGTGATACTGACTGCTGACCCATGTATCTAATCCTCTCCTGTGCGATACTGTCTGCTGACCCGTGTATTTAATCCTATAATGTGTGATACTGACTGCTGAGCCGTGTATCTAATCCTCTCCTATGCACTCCTCTCCCTCTTTTCCCCCTTGCATGTCTTTCCCCATTGCACACACAGCTCAGTGCGTGTGATAACAGGAGCTGCAGGGGTCATGCTGTATTATGGCATTATGTGTGATCTCTATGACGGTATTATATGTGATCTGTATGGTGATATTATGTTTGATCAGTATTGTGGAATGATGTAAAAGCTATATGACGGTATTATGAGAACTATATTGTGGAATTATGGGTGATCTATGTGGCAGTATTATGTGAGAATCATATGGTGGTATTATGTGTGATCTATATGGCGGCATTGTGTGAGAACTATATTGGCGGCATTATGTGAGAACTACATGGCGGCATTATGTGAGAACTACATGGCGGCATTATGTGAGAACTACATGGCGGCATTATGTGAGAACTACATGGCGGCATTATGTGAGAACTATATGGTGGCATTATGTGAGAACTATATGGTGGTATGTGAGTACACTATGGCAGCATTATGTGTGATCTATATGGTGGTAGTATGTGAGAACTATTTGATTGTATATTGTGTGATCTATATGGCGGCATTATGTGAGAATACTATGGCGGTATTGTGTGATCTATATATCGGTATTATGTGAGAACACTATGGCGTCGTTATTTGCGATCTATATGATGGTATGCGAGAACTATAGGACAGTATTATGTGTGATCTGTATGGCGGTATTATGTGTGATCTATATGTCGGTATTATGTGAGAACTATAGGACAGTATTATGTGTGATCTGTATGGCAGTATTATGTGAGAACACTATGGCAGTATTATCTTCATAAAGAGGACCCATTCTAGGGTTGTTCTGGTTGAGCAGCTGCACACGGGTCTGGGGTAATAGAGGGGGCAGCATGACCTCCAGTTAGGTGCATTCAGGGGAGGGCTGGTGAGGCAGCTGAAGAGAGGGGTCTCATTTTTATCAATAGTATATGGCTACATTTCCTCCCAGCGTCACCCCAGACTGCGCCTGTCGCTTCGCTTTCACACATCGCCAGGACAAGATCTGAGGAGGGGAATGGGGTCTTTGCATGCAATGTCTGGATCAGAACTGCCCATCAATCCGCAGAAATGTTTCCTGGATTTCTGTGGAGCAGACGGTCCATCCATGTGTATAAAAGACAGCGTCCATGTACAATCCCTGGCTGCTCCGCGCACGGAACAGGGTGCCCCCCATAGACCAGCATACTGCTCTCCTTAAATACTCTGTGCTGCTATCACCCTGCTCCCTCCACCATATCTCCCAGAATCCTTGCCTTCTGCCATCCTCGGTGACTGTCTACTTGTCAGTATAACTTTGCAATCATCAACAAAATGGCTGCTCACTGGGTTCCTGAATATCATCCTCTTATCCCTTAGCAAACACCCAGAAGGGGAGGAGAGGAGACATCACACACGTCAGCAGACTCCGCCCATAATTACTGCAGTGCAGTAATGTGAGCTAGTTGTACACTAGGTTTTTGTCAAATTTCACTAGCTGCTCCCCCTAGTGTTTAAAAGTGGAAAAGCCAAATTTTTTCAAATTATTTTTCATATTTCACTAAATTATAAACAAATGATAATATTTTTTAAGAAAATGTAAACATTTACATTTTTTCAATTGCTGGAAAAAAATTTTTTTTTTTTGATGGCACCTTCCCTTTAAGTCAATGACTGGATTAAGATTTCTGGTGTGGCACACAGAGGCGCACACCACTCATCAGATGCTGCGATTCATGTAAAGGAGTGTACCTCTTGATGAATCAATAGTGTCTCATGCCACCACACCTCCCTCAACATGACTGGTGAGAAAAATTGGTGGTTTTGATAATAAGGAAATGTCCACACAAAGGACCCAAGGTGGCCATGAGATCTTGAGATCTGTAATTTCTACTTGGTGATGTATATAATTTTAAAAAGTTGTGTGTACCTGGGATTCCTCAAGTTTCTTCCCAAAATTATGCAGATAAGTGACAAATTAACCCATGATATTGTACTTTTTCTGTGTATGTGTGTCCAAAATACGGAAAATTAGACAGACAGTGAGCCTCATTTGGGACAAAATCAATGGAATTTAATATATCAGTCTCGGCATGCATGACGTTATAATGCATAGGATGAGATTAATTAAGAATATATCCAGAAAAAAAATAAAAATCTCATATCAGAGGTACATAAAACACCCGTGTGGAAGAGCCGCAGCGAGAAAGGTAGGAGAGGTAATACGAGAGCAACGAGTTATATTTCTGTGCATTACATAGACACAAGGACATCAGCATTGTTAGTTTCAGAACACGCGGCATAAAGGCAAACCTTGAAGTCATCCATTTTATTTACTGTACATGGTTTTCCCACAAAAGACAAATAAAAACCATTTAATGTGTTTGCCAGCTTAGATCCCCCATGTTCAATGATGGTGAAAACAGATGGGTCTCATATGATATTTTATTTCTATCTTTATAGGATTCAGAGACATGTTGTTTAGGTGACCCACCACTATGGGTTCAATCACAAAAGACAGTGGTCCTCCGCGGTGGCTGCACATGACCAGGGCCGTATTTAGAGTTTCTGCTGCCCTAGGCACATTTCGTGCCGCCTCCCCCACTGGTGAGTATGACTAATGCAGACACTGTCGGCAGTGACTTGGGCTACTTTCACATCAGCGATTTTTACCATTCGTGGCCGATCCGGCAGTTTTTCTGCATCTGCCACGTAATGCATCACTTACGGCAACACTGCGTTCGGTCTCATTCATTCCCTGTCGGACTTGCGGACATGTGCCGCACTTGCAGTTTTGCCACGATCCGGTAAATGCGGTACTTGCAGCAACGGAAAAAAACGCTGCTAGCAGTGTTTTTTTGTCTCATCGTAAGGCCATGTTCACACTTTGCGGGTTTTACCGCGGATCCGCAGCGTTTCTGCAGCTGCGGGTCCGCAGCAGTTTCCATTGCGTTTACATTTACATGTAAACCCTATGGAAACCGCAATCTGCTGTGCACATGCTGCGGGAAAAACCGCGCAGAAATGCAGCGGTTTACATTCTGCAGCATGTCACTTCTTTTGTGCAGAATCGCGGCGATTCTGCACACATAGGAATGCATTGATCCGCTAACTTCCCGCATGGAGCTGTGCCCACGATGCGGGAAGTAAGCGGATCATGTGCAGATGGTACCCGGGGTGGAGGAGAGGAGACTCTCCTCCAGGCCCTGGGAACCATATTTGTGTAAAAAAAAAAAAGAATTAAAATAAAAAATGATATACTCACCTCTCAGCGCTGCACGCGGCCGTCCGGTCGCAGGGTTGCTGTGCGAGCAGGACCTGCGGTGAAGTCGCGGTCACATGACCGTGACGTCACGAAGGTCCTTCTCGCACAGCATCTTTGGAACCAGACCGCCGCGTGCAGCGCCGAGGAGATCCCGTCCCGTCAGAGGGTGAGTATAAACCATTTTTTAAATTATTTTTAACATTACTATTGATGCTGCATATTGCTGCATATGCAGCATCAATAGTATAGGAGTAAACCCGCAGCGGAAACCGCGGAACAAACCGCGATAAATCTGCAGGGATAACCGCAGCGGTTTTGCCCTGCAGATTTATCAAATCCGCTGCGGGAGAACCCGCAGAGGACCCGACCTACGTGTGCACATAGCCTAAGTGTAAAACCGCAAGTGCTGCACATGTTCGCAAGTCCCATAGGGAATCAGTAAGGGGTCCAAATCTATGTATATGCCCATGTAGCTCTTTCAAAGACAATTTCAGCAATATTTTTACATGTTCAGTCCATTCATCTGAAATCAGTTTGCATACATATGCAAATGAGGGAGTAAATCTGTTACTCAGCTCTATACCCCCTTATATACTCACCCTCCGGAGTCCACCGAAGCTGTCCCGATGCGCGTGATGCTGCCGCCAGCTTCCGTTCCCAGTGATGCATTGTGACCGTCAGCGGAGACCGTCAAGTCATCTGGGTAATTTCGCAATGCATCACTGGGAACGGAAGCTGGCGGCAGCATCGCGCGCATCGGTGGACAGCGGAAGGTGAGAATAGCACAATTTTTAAATTATTTTTAACATTATATCTTTTTACTATTGACGCTGCATAGGCAGCATCAATAGTAAAAAGTTGGTCCGGGATGGGGCGACACACTGGCACTGACAGCTCCGCACACACGTACAGCTCCACACAGACACACACATACATACAGCTCCGTGCACACACACACAGCTCCGCTGCCCACGCGCACACACACATACAGCCCCACACACATATAGTTCCACACACACACATACAGCTCTGCACACACACAGAGCTCCGCACACACACACACACACAGCACCGCACAGACACACATACATATAGCTCTGCACACACAGAGCTCCGCACACACACACACACATACAGCACTGCACAGACACACATACATACAGCTCCGCACACACAGAGCTCTGCGCACACAGAGCTCCACACACACACACATACAGCACCGCACAGACACACATACATATAGCTCTGCACACAGAGCTACACACACATACATACAGCTCCGCACACACAGAGCTCCGCACACAGAGCTCCGCGCACAGACACACATACATACAGCTCCGCACACACAGAGCTCCGCACACAGACACACACATACAGCTCTACACACACACACACAGCTCTGCACACCAGCACTGGCAATGTTTGCTCCCAGGACCCAGATAGAGTGAGTGGGGCTGTATTATACCCCACCCCCACCACTCACTCTCTGGGTCCGTCTGCCGGGAGCAAAGATCAAACAGACATCATACATTCAGGGCTGCTGTGTTTGCACGGCTCCTCCAGCCTCAGGCACTACAGGAAGAAACGAGGCTGAGGAATGTGAGGGAAGAGGTGAGGACCGTGAGGTGAGTCACAGGCAGCCGTGCAGCAGGCAGCGCGCGGGCAGGAGCCAGGAGGGAGATGATTACAGACAGAGACAGTACACTACTTACTACTGTGTATGTACTGCTCTACTGTCAGCGAGTCCTCCAGCTCCAGGCCAGCAATGTGTGAGTCCAGGACAGGACCGAGGGTCGGAACACAGGGCGCCGCCGCTCCACCTCAGCAGTCACATTCCGGCCGGCACCACCAGTGAGGCTGTGAGCAGGGGGTCAGTGAGGTCACTGTGTCTCAGCAGGGGGAGTAGGGAGAGTCGGCCACCACCACGTGTTCTGGCTGCCGCTCTGCCACCCCCTGTCTTCAGGAAGGGACCCACAGGACTAGTATTAAAAAAAAAAAAAAAACTTGCTCAGGTGCCGCCCCCCCCGCCTGTCCCCGCCCTAGGCACGTGCCCTCAAGTGCCTAGTGGCAAATACGGCCCTGCACATGACCATGGCTGCTCCATTCAGAGTTTATGTAACTGCTGGAAATAGCCACTCCCATAGACAATGAATGGAACTGCTGCACCCATGAGCGATGGTCACTCCATTCAAAAGGGGGACGCAGCACCCCCGTTCTTATGATCAGTGGGGGTTCTTTAGTTGGGATTCCTAGTGATCAGATTCCTATCACCATGAATAGGGCCTAGAAACATAGGAGACCCACCTCTATAATATAGAAAAGAGAAGAAATAAGATGTCCACGATTCTCCCACCTATCTGCTCCATGTGATTAACGTTTTTTGTACTTGTGTGTAAAAATGTAAAAATATTATGCAACACAAATGTAAATTACATAAACGAGTTTATTCCACATCATGCTCCTTATTAAGTGAACAATCACAAATTAAAGAAGCACTCCTCCCATCAAGTTCTTAATATATTGCAATAATATTATACACTCACCGGCCACTTTATTAGGTACACCATGCTAGTAACGGGTTGGACCCCCTTTTGCCTTCAGAACTGCCTCAATTCTTCGTGGCATAGATTCAACAAGGTGCTGGAAGCATTCCTCAGAGATTTTGGTCCATATTGACATGATGGCATCACACAGTTGCCGCAGATTTGTCGGCTGCACATCCCAAAGATGCTCCATACAAGGCAGGATGGATCCATGCTTTCATGTTGTTTACGCCAAATTCTGACCCTACCATCCGAATGTCGCAGCAGAAATCGAGACTCATCAGACCAAGCAACGTTTTTCCAATCTTCTACTGTCCAATTTCAATGAGCTTGTACAAATTGTAGCCTCAGTTTCCTGTTCTTAGCTGAAAGGAGTGGTACCCGGTGTGGTCTTCTGCTGCTGTAGCCCATCTGCCTCAAAGTTCGACGCACTGTGCGTTCAGAGATGCTCTTAGGCCTACCTTGGTTGTAACGGGTGGCGATTTGAGTCACTGTTGCCTTTCTATCAGCTCGAACCAGTCTGCCCATTCTCCTCTGACCTCTGGCATCAACAAGGCATTTCCGCCCACAGAACTGCCGCTCACTGGATTTTTTTTCTTTTTCGGACCATTCTCTGTAAACCCTAGAGATGGTTGTGCGTGAAAATCCCAGTAGATCAGCAGTTTCTGAAATACTCAGACCAGTCCTTCTGGCACCAACAACCATGCCACGTTCAAAGGCACTCAAATCACCTTTCTTCCCCATACTGATGCTCGGTTTGAACTGCAGGAGATTGTCTTGACCATGTCTACATGCCTAAATGCACTGAGTTGCCGCCATGTGATTGGCTGATTAGAAATTAAGTGTTAACAAGAAGTTGGACAGGTGTACCTAATAAAGTGGCCGGTGAGTGTATAGCACTGTGTACTTACAATTGCTCATTTTGCCTTTCTACGCAGTTAATTCTTCCCTTTCTCTGCTATGTAGAAACCGGTAGTTTCTTGTCCCTGGCATTTAGCATCCCCCCCCCCTCTTAAAACTCCTGACCCAGCTGCTCGTCCTCCCCTGCCAGAGACTTCTGCAGCAACTAATGACTCATACAGGGAAAATTGACCTCCTGTTTCTGCATACAGATTAGAAGGATTCAGCTAGCCAGTTCTTAATCATGTGATGTCATAGACCTAACGTAAAGAATTAAAGGAGTAGAAAGGCAAAATGAGCAATTGTAAGTACAGAGTGCTATAGAATATGATGATTGCTATGTATTAAGATAATAATTTTGATGGGAGGAGGGCACCCCTTAATGACAGCCAATACGTCTTTTAACTGACCTGAGATATAAGAGAATAGCCTCCCCATACAGGAGACAATCCAGCAGCTGTCGGCTGGACACTATAGCTGACAACTTGCTGCATCAGCCATGATCAGTGTTTGCACCGTCCAACTCTGTTTAACCCCTTCGATGCTGCTGTCAATAATGACTACATCCTATAAATGGTTAACAGAGTGTGGGGGCTTCCTATTTATCCCAATTGGTGCCCTCAGATCATGATTGTGTGGTCCTGATGTTTGCCATGGCAATTCATGACCAAATAGCGGCCTTAGAGTCTGACTACTATAGTAATCTGTTCAGAAGTTACAGGCATTTAGGTGGTAAAAATACAAAATTTTCATTTCTGTCATGCCACTTTGTATTAATTCCTGAAAATCACCCGAAGGGTTAATAAACTACCTGACTGCAGTCTTCAATATGTCAGGGGGTGCTGCTTTTAAAATGGTATAACTTTTGGGGGTTTCCCAATATATGGGACCCCTAAAGTCACTTCAAACATGGATAGGTCCCTAAAAAAATAAATTGTGCAAATTTCCTTGAAAAAAAATGAAAAATTACTGCTACATTTTTAAACCTCCTAAAATGCTAACAAAATAAAAGAAGATTTTATAAATGATGCTGATGTAAAGCAGACATGTGGGAAATGTTATTTATTAATGTTTTTGTGTGTTATGCAGGGCCGTATTTAGAGTTTCTGCTGCCCTAGGCACATTTCGTGCCGCCTCCCCCACTGGTGAGTATGACTAATGCAGACACTGTCGGCAGTGACTTGGGCTACTTTCACATCAGCGATTTTTACCATTCGTGGCCGATCCGGCAGTTTTTCTGCATCTGCCACGTAATGCATCACTTACGGCAACACTGCGTTCGGTCTCATTCATTCCCTGTCGGACTTGCGGACATGTGCCGCACTTGCAGTTTTGCCACGATCCGGTAAATGCGGTACTTGCAGCAACGGAAAAAAACGCTGCTAGCAGTGTTTTTTTGTCTCATCGTAAGGCCATGTTCACACTTTGCGGGTTTTACCGCGGATCCGCAGCGTTTCTGCAGCTGCGGGTCCGCAGCAGTTTCCATTGCGTTTACATTTACATGTAAACCCTATGGAAACCGCAATCTGCTGTGCACATGCTGCGGGAAAAACCGCGCAGAAATGCAGCGGTTTACATTCCGCAGCATGTCACTTCTTTGTGCAGAATCGCTGCGATTCTGCACACATAGGAATGCATTGATCCGCTAACTTCCCGCATGGAGCTGTGCCCACGATGCGGGAAGTAAGCGGATCATGTGCAGATGGTACCCGGGGTGGAGGAGAGGAGACTCTCCTCCAGGCCCTGGGAACCATATTTGTGTAAAAAAAAAAAAGAATTAAAATAAAAAATGATATACTCACCTCTCAGCGCTGCACGCGGCCGTCCGGTCGCAGGGTTGCTGTGCGAGCAGGACCTGCGGTGAAGTCGCGGTCACATGACCGTGACGTCACGAAGGTCCTTCTCGCACAGCATCTTTGGAACCAGACCGCCGCGTGCAGCGCCGAGGAGATCCCGTCCCGTCAGAGGGTGAGTATAAACCATTTTTTAAATTATTTTTAACATTACTATTGATGCTGCATATTGCTGCATATGCAGCATCAATAGTATAGGAGTAAACCCGCAGCGGAAACCGCGGAACAAACCGCGATAAATCTGCAGGGATAACCGCAGCGGTTTTGCCCTGCAGATTTATCAAATCCGCTGCGGGAGAACCCGCAGAGGACCCGACCTACGTGTGCACATAGCCTAAGTGTAAAACCGCAAGTGCTGCACATGTTCGCAAGTCCCATAGGGAATCAGTAAGGGGTCCAAATCTATGTATATGCCCATGTAGCTCTTTCAAAGACAATTTCAGCAATATTTTTACATGTTCAGTCCATTCATCTGAAATCAGTTTGCATACATATGCAAATGAGGGAGTAAATCTGTTACTCAGCTCTATACCCCCTTATATACTCACCCTCCGGAGTCCACCGAAGCTGTCCCGATGCGCGTGATGCTGCCGCCAGCTTCCGTTCCCAGTGATGCATTGTGACCGTCAGCGGAGACCGTCAAGTCATCTGGGTAATTTCGCAATGCATCACTGGGAACGGAAGCTGGCGGCAGCATCGCGCGCATCGGTGGACGTCGGAAGGTGAGAAAAAAATAATTTAAAAATTGTGCTAAACATTATATCTTTTTACTATTGACGCTGCATAGGCAGCATCAATAGTAAAAAGTTGGTCCGGGATGGGGCGACACACTGGCACTGACAGCTCCGCACACACGTACAGCTCCACACAGACACACACATACATACAGCTCCGTGCACACACACACAGCTCCGCTGCCCACGCGCACACACACATACAGCCCCACACACATATAGTTCCACACACACACATACAGCTCTGCACACACACAGAGCTCCGCACACACACACACACAGCACCGCACAGACACACATACATATAGCTCTGCACACACAGAGCTCCGCACACACACACACACACACATACAGCACTGCACAGACACACATACATACAGCTCCGCACACACAGAGCTCTGCGCACACAGAGCTCCACACACACACACATACAGCACCGCACAGACACACATACATATAGCTCTGCACACAGAGCTACACACACACACATACAGCACCGCACACACACATACATACAGCTCCGCACACACAGAGCTCCGCACACAGAGCTCCGCGCACAGACACACATACATACAGCTCCGCACACACAGAGCTCCGCACACACAGACACACACATACAGCTCTACACACACACACACACAGCTCTGCACACCAGCACTGGCAATGTTTGCTCCCAGGACCCAGATAGAGTGAGTGGGGCTGTATTATACCCCACCCCCACCACTCACTCTCTGGGTCCGTCTGCCGGGAGCAAAGATCAAACAGACATCATACATTCAGGGCTGCTGTGTTTGCACGGCTCCTCCAGCCTCAGGCACTACAGGAAGAAACGAGGCTGAGGAATGTGAGGGAAGAGGTGAGGACCGTGAGGTGAGTCACAGGCAGCCGTGCAGCAGGCAGCGCGCGGGCAGGAGCCAGGAGGGAGATGATTACAGACAGAGACAGTACACTACTTACTACTGTGTATGTACTGCTCTACTGTCAGCGAGTCCTCCAGCTCCATGCCAGCAATGTGTGAGTCCAGGACAGGACCGAGGGTCGGAACACAGGGCGCCGCCGCTCCACCTCAGCAGTCACATTCTGGCCGGCACCACCAGTGAGGCTGTGAGCAGGGGGTCAGTGAGGTCACTGTGTCTCAGCAGGGGGAGTAGGGAGAGTCGGCCACCACCACGTGTTCTGGCTGCCGCTCTGCCGCCCCCTGTCTTCAGGAAGGGACCCACAGGACTAGTATTAAAAAAAAAAAAAAAAAAAAAAAAACTTGCTCAGGTGCCGCCCCCCCGCCTGTCCCCGCCCTAGGCACGTGCCCTCAAGTGCCTAGTGGCAAATACGGCCCTGGTGTTATGACTATCTGGATTAAAGGGATAATCTTTCAAAGTTTGAAAATTGCTAATTTTTTAACATTTTTATCAAATTTCTGATTTTTTTTTTTTATAAGTAAGCACAAAACATATCGACCTAAATTTACCATTATCATAAAGTATAATGTGTCACAAAAAATAATCTCAAAATCACTGGGATATGTTGAAGCGTTCCAGAGTTATTACCACGAAGTGACACTGGTCAGATTTCAAAAGTTTGGCTCCGTCACTAAGGGGTTAAAGTGGTCATCCAGGGATAAACTTTGACATTGGGCATGAAAAGACCCAACTGAATTTTGGATAGGAAACTTGAAGAGGATACTGTGCAATGTCCAATTCTAATTATTCGGACCAGTACACAATGCTGGCTGGGCATTGGATGGTTTCCTTGGCAGTGGTTTTGTGAGATCAGGAAGAAGAGTATTCCTGGACTAACACTTTAATCCATATCTGGCATCATGGTGGCTCAGTGGTTAGCTGTTCAAATCCCACCAAGGACAATATCTGCAAGCAGTTTCTATGTTCTCCCCATGTTTTTGTGGTTTCCTCCGGTTTTCCGCCACACTCCAAAGACATACTGATAGGGAATTTAGATTGGGAGCCCCAATGGGGACAGCGATGATGATGTCTGTAAAGCGCTGTGGAATACGGCATTATATAAGCGATAGCTTAATAATATCTGCCATTCACAGGCAGAAGCCTTCTTCATATACAACACTGCTGCCTAGAAGTATCCCTAACAAGTGGTGCCAAACATCACTGTTATATATTAACAAACATGCCGATCCGTAATAGGTGGCAAATATATATAGGGAGGACACAAGCCCCTCAATCTGGCCTTGTACCCCTTTAGATGAACAAGATTAATTAACAACTAATATATAAACTTGAACTCTTATGAAATTATCCCTCAAAAAGATGATACAAGATTCCTCAATGTAGATATGTATGAGGGAAGGTGACACAGATGTAAAGGTGTACACAGGAACCACAGCTCCTGGTGAAGACATTGCTACACAGTGATTTCGCTATCCAGGCCCCTGGGTGGGGTTACACCGTAAACTTTCATGTAAACAAGGAGCATTTCGAGTGCGACTATGATTAGATGACGAGGCACCCACACCTACAGAGAGTACCGGGAGAGTAGAAAGAGGAAATCTGAGCTCACTCTGTGCCTCACAAGCCAAGGTTAATCTGGTCTTTATTACAGGACACACATTGACGCTTACCTCAGCCGCTTGTGTAAAGGTACCTTCACACGAAGCGACGCTGCAGCGATAGCGACAACGATGCCGATCGCTGCAGCGTCGCTGTTTGATCGCTGGAGAGCTGTCACACAGACCGCTCTCCAGCGACCAACGATGCCGAGGACCCCGGGTAACCAGGGTAAACATCGGGTTACTAAGCGCAGGGCCGCGCTTAGTAACCCGATGTTTACCCTGGTTACCAGCGTAAAAGTAAAAAAAACAAACAGCACATGCTCACCTGCGCGTCCCCCAGCCTCTGCTTCCTGACACTGACTGAGCTCCGGCCCTAACAGCAGAGCGGTGACGTCACCGCTGTGCTTTCACTTTCACTTTAGGGCCGGCGCTCAGTAAGTGTCAGGAAGCAGAGGCTGGGGGACGCGCAGGTGAGCATGTGCTGTTTGTTTTTTTTACTTTTACGCTGGTAACCAGGGTAAACATCTGGTTACTAAGCGCGGCCCTGCGCTTGGTAACCCGATGTTTACCCTGGTTACCAGTGTAAAACATCGCTGGTATCGTTGCTTTTGCTTTCAAACACAACGATACACAGCGATCGGACGACCAAATAAAGTTCTGAACTTTATTCAGCGACCAGCGACATCACAGCAGGATCCTGATCGCTGCTGCGTGTCAAACGAAACGATATCGCTAGCGAGGACGCTGCAACGTCACGGATCGCTAGCGATGTCGTTTCGTGTGAAGGTACCTTAACACGGGGTGGGGGCAGGAACTACAGGTGCATCTTTACTGATTACCATTACAGTCCACAATGGCGCACAAAATCCTCCAGAAAAAAAGGCTGTAAGTAACGCATCTTGCATTTTATTCTGGTAACTAATGTCAGCTGCAGTGATGGAAATACCATACACCAGTGATATTCTCAAGTGTAGGACATGTCTCATTATGGGATGCTTGTATGGGAATGTTACATTGCCGAGACAAATCTAAACCAACTAACACATGTGCAAATGGAAGCGGCCCTGTACAACCTCCTCTGGTCATATGGACATGACACGATGGTCACCGTTCCAGTGGTCACACACTCTTCCCAGCCGGAAGAAGCAGCTTGGGGGAAGGGGTATGAGTGGAGCAGCTGGGGAGTATTCGATTAATATATATTTAAAAATGGTAGAGAAGACCCACTTGTGCTTGATATACGGTACATATAACATTTAAAGTGGACCAAGTCAAAAGTGGCCATTTTGTGGTAGCATTTTATTCCTTCAGCGCCCTTGAGTATTAGATTTTTGTTTCGCTTTTAGCCACTATGGTTTCAAGGGTTATGGGCCTTTTTATTTATTGCCAATTTTTATTGTCTATATCAAGGAGATATTGCACACCAGGATCCTCTGGGAGGGTGTCAATAGATTATTACCCTGGCAGACATAATAAATAGATCCATAATACTCAGGGAAGCAGACGGATTAAAACCAAAGCAAAAACTTCACACTGTTGAGCTGGTGACAGGTCCTCTTTAATGTTGGGAGGCAAAAAACAGATAGGAAATACAGCTTTATTATGTTGCTGGGTGCACATCATGAAGAGAGAAGTCTCCTGTGATCTGGAGCCAATAATGGCCAGCTTGCCTTGATTGTCACACAAGGCACTTTTTACTTTGTCCTGAAGCTACGTCAATCAAGGCAAGCCAGGCAGGATTACAGGATAATTTCTCAATAAACTACAAACTGTTTCAAGGCAGATTAATATTTTTTTTTCCATATTTAGCAGTCTGACCATTGGCTATTATTACATTTCAAACATTTTAGGGTGTATGACACCGATGACAGGTTTCCTTTAAAGCATAATTTAAAAACAAAATTCTCTTTCAGTCCTGTTTTTATAAATCCGTAACACTGAAATTCTCTGCACGTTCATAGATCATATACAACGGGTGAAAAAAGTATTGATCACGTCACCAATTTAAGTAAATACATTTCTAAAGGTGCTATGTCCATGTCTCACCAGATATCTGTAAATCTTATCCAATCCACACAGGCAAAGAATTCAAATCACATATGTCCATAAATTAAGTTATGTGTATTAATAAGAAATGACACAGGGGAAAAAAGTATTGAACACCTTAGTTAATTAATACTTGGTATAAAAGCCTTTGTTGGCGATGACAGCTTCAAGACACCTTCCATAAGGAAAAACTAGTCGCATGCATTGCTCGGGTGGGAGTTTGGCCCATTCTTCCACACAAACACTATTCAAATCCTGAAGGTCCTGTGGGATCCTTCTATGAACTCTGAGCTTTAGCATCTTCCATAAATTTTCTATTGGATTCAAGTCAGGTGATGTATTCTCTCTTTTAAACCAATTGAGAGTCTCCTTGGCTGTGTGTTTGGGATCATTGACTTGTTTTTTTTTTTAAGAATGTCTTACTACATTAATACTTCTTTCAATTATATGAAGTTTGCCAGTGTCATGCGTTGAAAGACAGCCCCCACCATGATGTTCCCAGCTCCAAACTTCACAGTTGGTATGGTGTTTTGGGTGTGATATGGAGTGACTTTTGACCTCCAAAAATGGTGTCTCTTATGGCATCCAAAGAGTTTAATTTTGGTCTCATCTGACCAGATTAAATTGTCCCAGTATTTCACAGGCTTGTCTAAATGTTGTTGAACAAACTTTAAAAGAACTTGAACAAGCTTTTTATTCAGCAATGGACTCTTGCATGGTGAGCGTGCATACAGGCCATGGAGGCTGAGTGCATTACTTATTGTTTTCTTTGAAACAATGGTACCTGTTGATTCAAAGTTTTTCTGTAGCTCTCCACAGGTGATCCTTGGCTCTTGGAAAACTCTAACGGTAACTCTTTTCACTTCTCTGTCTGAAATCTTGCGGGGAGCACCTACCTGGTCATGGCCGGTTTATGGTGAAATGCTGTTATTTCCACTTCAGGATTATGGCTCCAAAAGAGCTCACTGGAGCTTTCAGTAATCTAGAATTTCTTCTGTAACCAATGCCATCAGTATGTTTTGCAACAATAAACAGGTTTGAGACAGCTCACTGGTTTTACTCATCATGAGTAGGGATGAGCGAACGTGCTAGGATAACGAGTTAGCAGAGCATGCTGGGGTGGTATCCGAGCATCTTAGGTGTGCTCTAAAAATATGTTCAAGTCTCCGTGGCTGCATGACTCACATCTGTTAGACAGCCGCAACACATGCGGGAATTGCCTGTTTGTTAGGCAATAACACCCACACATGCTCGGATAACACGTTATCGGAGAACGTTCGCTCATTACTACTCATGAGAGGTTTCTTGTGTGGCACCTTGGTAAATGAGACATTATTATAGGCCATCACTTGAACCAGCAATGCTATTGACTGGCAGTGGAGTCAGAGATTCAGGGGTTTAAATAGCTGACTGTCCGGCCCAGAGCTCTCAGGAAGGAGTGATCACACCTAGAACAAAATTAACCTCACAGCTCCCTAAAAAGCAGCAAAAGGAGTCCCAGGGAAAAAAAAAAAACAGGACGGTGTTGTCACATGTCACAAGCAACAAAGGAACACTGCTGCCCACAAGCCAAAAGCAGAAACAGAAGAGGCACGAATTGGCACAGAATTTACAGAATTTTGTTTTAGTGTATGTGCACACGTTGCGGATTTCCTGCAGATCCGCAGCGTTTTTTGCGGTGCAGAAACGCTGCAGATCCGCAAGTGATTTACAGTACAATGTAAATCAATGAGGAAAAAAATAAACCGCTCTGCTAATGGTGCGGAAAATTCTATGTGGAAACGCAGTAAATCCGCACAAAAAACACGTCAAATCAGCACCTGCGTTTTCTGCCAAGAGATGCAGAATTCGCACCAAAAATTCCTAAGCCTAATCCGCAACGTGTGCACATAGCCTTGAGGTTAACCTTTCATTATTTACATACCCCCTAAAGTTCTCCAACCATGATATAGGCAATGGTGAGATTGCTAAATATAGTATATGTGCCATAAAATAGAAAAGTTACCTACAAAAATCAAATGAAGTGTTAATCTGTCCTGAAACCGTTTTCACAGTATTGAGAAGCGTCCTGTAATCCTGCCTGGCTTGCTTTGATTGACGTAGCTTCAGGACAATGTAAAAAGTGCCTCGTGTGTCAATCAAGGCAAGCTGGCCATTATTAGCTCCAGATCACAGGAGACTTTTCTGTTCATGACGTGCACCCAGCAACATAATAAAGCTGTAACTCCTATCTGTATATCGCCTCCCAACATTAACTGCCATCTGTATACCAGGAGCAATCTATAAAACCATCAATCCCATTGATCCCGTATATAATATCACCACAAATACGACACATTGTAACAAACTGATCATTTTTGATTGCCCCCTGCTGATCTCTGCACCGAAAAGATCTCATTACCTTCTGAAGGAAAATAGCAGAGACTGGTGAAGATTGTCCTAACCTAAGCCATAGGGCACAGTACGATGTGGAAGATGTGCTGCATTGCAATTCCCTAGGTAACTGGTCACTAGGTATCCAACCTAATGGCATCCTGTTATGTATCCGTGTCCTAGATTTAGCTCTGTGCAAGAAATCAGATCTTCCAAAGTGCCATTCCCTTGTAAAGAAAGAAGGCTAAAGATTCACCGACACAAAAACAAGAAGTCTACTGGAAATTTCCACAGTCAGTAAAGTATTCTTGCACTTCTAGGGCCAAGCAAAACGCAGACATAGCCAATGTATAGAGAGCGGGCCCCTAAGGCAAGATACAGAGATCGGTACATTCATATGAATGATGCATAATAACAAGAGCTTAAATCCACTGCTCGGCTCGAATTCTGTGGACTAAGTCATAGAGCAAGAGAAAAAAGAGGATATTTATGCATTGCCAACCTTTAAAGGGGATTCTCAAGATTGGAAGTTATAACCTCATGATCGCTGGGGGTCTAAATGCTAGGACCCCCACGGGTCTCAAGAACCACAGTTCTGAAGAGCCACATGTGAACAGCAGAGGTTGGTCATGCGACTGCTGCTCCATCCATACTTATGGGTGTGCCAAAGGCCAACTGAGTACAGTGATTGGCGATCGCCATCGGACAGACTAAAGGGGTTGTCCAATCTTAAACTACAAGTCTGCAGTCAGTCTATGTGACTGCAGACTTGTGCATCCTCACATCGCATGCACTACTCCAGGCCAGAGCGTTTCCAGCCTTGTGCAATACACTTACATTACACTTACACCCCCAATACACTTCTAGACTGTTTCGGACCTTGTGCAATACACTTGGCTTGAGTGACCCGAAACAGAGTAGTCGGATTCTGGCCGGGAGTGTGCATATCGAAAACTTATGGTCACGTGCTGACACCAGAGAATCCTCACAGCGCGCAGTGCACGCAATGTAAGGATTCACAAGTCTGTAGTCACATAGAGTGGCTGCAGACATGTCGTTTTAGATCGGACAACCCCCTTAAAGAATGAATACAGTAGTAGTGCTCATGAGCGACTAGCCCACCTTTAACTAAACCCCGGTTCTCAGGATCGGTGTGGGTTACAGCACTATTACCCCCAGCATATACAATCATATGAAGAAGCAAGAGGTTATTTAGACATTTTATTTCCAATGGAGCATCTAATGGCCAATAAAAGCCTCCCTACGGCCTCTTGGCGGTCTCCTTCAGGAGAAACTCTACTCCATACACTCTCATAGCGTCACATCCAGCAGACACGGGCCAGTAGTTAGATCATGAATGAACAATGTAGTGCTAGTCCCAAAGTACAAAGCCTCCTATTGTGGTGTCTGCCAATGGCAACATGCAGCTGACTTGTTTCTATATCCAGAAAAGAACATTCTCATAAAAGCCCAAAGTTGTATTAATGGTTACTTCTTTACAAACAAGTCATTTTGTAAGATTGTCTCTTGTCCTATTAAGGCTTTGCTAGAGTGACAGTATATCAAATGGTCATGGTATATAATAATTATTGTATAACGGTAATTAACTTACATTGTCTAGTTGTTCCTAGCCTGAGCTCCTCAAATCCTTCTGATAATCTCATCTACCAGTTCTCCAGGATTATCTCACGAATGACACAAATGATGCCACCTAACAGCCATACATATGGAAGAACAACCCTGAGAACAATATAGCTGAACTACAGGATCCACCTCATATCACAGACTTAAAGAAAAAAAAAAATTCTTTGTGGGTCACTGGATTCATGTGCCCCTGTTAAATACTAATAACTGCTGGGATAGGTGTACATTGCCGCAGATATTGCTTTAAAGGAGAACGGATTGCAAAATCATCACATTGCTATATCTCATAACTAATGTGTCTTACTAATGCAACCAAATCCTGTTCCCAAACCGGTTCTCTGCAAATTACCGTAAACTTCTCAATTACAAATAAAAGGAAATCCAGGAGTAATTAAAGCCTTCTGTTGTAAATATGGAGTTAACAATGATGCAAGCATTTGTACAATATTATACATGTATAACAATGTTCAGCCTGTAGGCATTGCCCAATTATAAAATTTAACCATTTTTGAGGAGATCTGCAGATGTACCGGTAAGTATATGTAATGTGTATAACTATACGTTTGAGTAATATGTGTATGTGTGCATTTTGTGTGTACTATGTATGATCTGCTTAAATATGATATGCAATTTTTACATGTGTGTTTGTATTGGGAATAATGTATACACATGTATAGGACTTTTTAGCAACTCCACGTCTGGCTTCAGTACGGAGTTTCCTTTGTCGGTCTGGTCATCAGTACTGTACGCGAAGGGGAATGGCTTAGCTATTAAACGAGCCAGTCAGCAAGAACCTTCATACACAGCACTGGGCAAAAGCCGACACTGGAAACTGGTTTGACTAAGTGTTTTACTGAAAGTGGCTATCCTCAGCGCTCTGCAGATCTAATGTTTGAGTGCTCGTAATAGGCCAGATTTTCCAATTTACTACAAGAGTTCAATGTCTGGTCACGACTACCCACCACTACCAGCACCAACTCTATAGCCAAAGCTCTGCTCAAATAACCATTATGGGGTTCTGACCTCTGCTAGGCCTTTTTCATCAAGAACAGTAAGGATGTGTGCCCACAAAGTCTTTTCCAGGCTTATTCCACTCAGGAACCTTATTAAAAAAAAAAAGCAATACCCAAAGGCTCAGAAGAAATATATATAAGCACAGCTATGTAAAAATGACTTGCTGTGCATATATTCGGTCTTTTGTGCTTATGTTAACTGCTTCAAGTTTCAAAACACACAAAGTGATTAAAAGAAGTGAGCAGAAAATTCTTTAGGCCTTTTCCGCTCGAAAGACACTCAATACTTTATAACAAAAGGCAATGGAATGGCTAAAAGACGCTCAGGCATCTTTTTGCTTGAATAAACACTACCAATTTCTTCCCCATGAAAACTCGGCGAGTTCGTCTACCTGAAAAAGATTTTGTGTTCAAACACCCTCAAGGTTTTATGGGGCGCCCCATCAAATTAACTTAATGCACAGCAAAGTCAAAACAGCATTATGGTGCACACGATTAGTCTCATGTCAATTCTTTTAACCACTTCAAGGTCCAAAAGGTGATACGGTCATACTTTGGACGGCTTCTGCTCTTTATACTTACCGGTATAGAATGAAAGCTCCTGGCAGAAAAATCACCGCAAGAACGTCACCAATGCCGCCTCAAGAAAACAACAACCATGTTCACATATCGTAACAGTAATAAATCCCAAATGTTATCCTTTTCAAAACTTTTCTCTTGATACCTCTTCTGGGTTGTATTACTATTCTTGATACAGATAAGTTTCCAAAAGTGCAAGTGTGTATGTTAACAGTCTTAAAGGGCCGGGTCCCACATACTGAGCTACAGTTGAATATACTTCAAGGCGTTGTTCGAGCTTGGGGTACAAGTCCGAAGTCAGTCTATATTGCTGAAGTCTTGTGAATCCTCACAGTGCGCACTATGAGGAATATTTAATGATGGGAGCAGGTGGTCATGTGACCAAAAGTATGTGAAAATATGTGCCTGGTCTCACTCAATAGCCTTTCATTGAGCGAGGCCGCACATGCAAATCACATACATGAAGTCACACGTCCGCCGCCCCCAGCACCAGATAATCCTCACAGCGTGTAGTGAGGCTCTGAGACTGTGCGACTGCAGACTTGTAGCCCAAGGTTGGACAACCCCTGTGAATAATGGAAGACAGACCCCATTGATATTTTGGTCTCTTTGGTTTCCATCTTCTACATTGTCCTATTTGGACCCAGATTTTAGGTCTAATCCATGGTTAATCAACTGAATTGGGCCTTCAAAGCAAATGTGAACAAACCCTATTGCGTCAACAATCTGTCATGTTTTCTTCTGCTATAAATTTAGATCTGGAAATGGTGACACTTTCTTTTCTAAGCTTGCTTTGCATATATTGAATTTTAGTGCTCAATGAGGTTTGGTTAATTAAAATCCTGTTAGGTGTCCTTTTCAGGAAATGAAAAAACAAGTCAAGCTGTACCATTTGTTAAAAACACTCTTTTTTCTCCAAAGGAAAAAAAATACATTATTCAAGCGTTAGCTAAAGGCAAAAACATTTTCCAAAGCTCACTAATTATCTACAATATGTTATTATTAGGATGTTCATGGTCATTGCTGTGCCACTATCTGAAACAAAGTGCTAATGGATTCATCATCCCCTTTAGTGTGGAGAGTGCTGAAAAATGTAATACAGATTACTAGGAAATATATTTTGCATCGTGCAAAGTGAAAAACGTCAAAAAGTTAGGACTTTACTAATGACGTCATAAATGGAGATCTATACAGAGAGGAAGAAATTAAGAGTCAGGATTGGTAGAAGATGGTCATGGTCACCAAAATCGCGCAACATGGTGGCTTGGTCAGCGACACATATCATACGGCCAAAGATTGATATGGTAAATGAGGTTACATTGCAACAAGTAAAGGAACTAGTTGGATTATTTTTTTAGACTTTCTTGCTGTGGTCGCATTGCAATCCTATTTCCTTGCTTTGTATCAAGATTAGTGATGAGCGAATATACTCGTTACTCGAGATTTCCTGAGCATGCTCAGGTGTCCTCCGAGTATTCTTTAGTGCTCGGAGATTTAGTTTTCATCGCCGCAGCTGAATGATTTACATCTGTTAGCCAGCATAAGTACATTTTTTTGTGTTCAAGGACTGCCCCTTCCTACAGCTCCAGGGCACTGCAATGGGGGCTACTTGTGCGCCCTCATATGCAAATCTGTTCCTGGGGCTGTGGGAGAGGGAAGTGGTCCTTGACACACCAGGTCACAATCACCTCATCTCGTGGTCACGCTTTATAGATGATATATTTTTCATCTGGCAGGGCTCCACATCGCAGTTGGAAAGTTTCTTGCAACTATTAAATTGGAATGATTTAAACATCAAATTAACATGGAAATACAGTAGGACAAGGATTGAATTTTTGGACATTCTGATAATAAAAAAAGATTGACGGAATGTTGGCCACAGATGTCTACCTTAAAAGTACAGCAACTAATGCTTTATTGCATGCTGATTCATCCCACCTGCCAAATCTAAAAAAATCTATACCAGTTGGCCAGTTTCTGAGGATCCAACGGATATGTTCAAATAACCTACGTTCCATCAACAAGCAAAAAATCTTACCAACAGATTTGTAGAACGGGGTTATAAAATAAGGGATATAAGAAAGGGCTATTCTAGAGCCATTAATACAAACAGTCAATCCCTCCTGACGTACAAACTACAAAATCAAAAAGATGAAAGGAATGAAATGAAACCTCGTTTCATCTCTACCTTCAATGCCAACTGGAAACAGGATCCGGTTCTTAAGAAAATTGTACCATCTAGACCCGCCATGTCTTTTAGGCGGGCTAAAAATTTGAGTGATCACCTTGTCTCCAGCCACTACCCTGAGCGCCCGTTGCCTACCTTCTTAGATAAATTTAGAATGAGTGGTGGTTGTGTTCCGTGTGGCAAGTGCGTCGCCTGTCCTAACATTGACCGGTGCAACAGATTTACCAACTCTGATGGCACTAGGTCTTTTGAGATCCGCCAACGTATTACGTGTACCACTAGGTACGTGCTATACTATGCCACGTGCCCATGCGGCCTGATTTATGTTGGACTAACAACGCGCCAACTTAAGGTCCGCATGAGGGAGCATGTGTTAGGTATTCAGGCGGCGGCAGGCCACATGGACGCTTCCACCCTCAAGACGATACCACGGCATTTTAAAAATCAACATAATTGTGATAGTACCCTATTGAGGGTACGTGGTATCGATGCTTTGAAAATCAATATCAGAGGTGGGGACTTATCTGGGCGCCTGGCGAGGCTGGAGACAAGGTGGATTTGGACATTAAATACGGTTCACCCGTGTGGTCTCAATGAGTGCTTGTCATTTGCCCCTTTTCTGGAGTCCCCTGGGTGATGTGTACCAGTGAGTGCGGGTTTTCCCATATGCATTTGTTTTTAATTATGTTTTAACTGTTTTTTTCTTCTCCTTATATTCTAGTGACAATTTTTCTACTGCCGTGTGTGTTGTGTACGCCATGGGAAAGAAGTGGCCCAAGTGTTGTCATCTGTGTACATTCTATGTGCTTATTTTTTGTGGTTTATGCGGTCTATGTTATTTTTCTTAATGTATATCCATATTTTGTTTAGTGGTATAATAAAATCGATACAGTATGTACCCATTACATCATGTTTACTTGATATGCGTATCTGTGCATTTATACATGATGCTGTGTATTTTCTTTGTATTCTCTGTAATACTTTGCTCCGTTATCGTGTAATTACGTTATTTTTATATACACATTTATATTTTATGTGATGATGGAGCGGGTAATAATTACCATCTGTATACTAGATTGAGCCAGGTTTAACGTATATGTATAGTTGGTTCTTGATGTTCACATTGTGGTACTTGATATACTGTTGTACATGTATACCTGGCTATTTACCCACTTTCAATATGGCCACTTGTTTGCATCGGTCGGGGGGCTATGCTTGCCGTGCCCTTTGGCTCCGCCCGCTATCTGATGCGTTGGTCACATGGGGCTCCATGTGATCTGGCGTCCATGGTTGGGCAGCGCCTTCGGGTGGGCGCTGTTTGCCGCTCGGTCATTGCACTCATTTCACCTAGGGCTACATTATGGATGCTTACTGTTTTGTTGCCCGCATAATGGTGCCTATATACGCCTTAATATATGCACAATTGGCTGCTGCCCTAGACAAAGATGGCCACCGGTATGCGCTGCTCGCTGGGCTGTGCCTCACCTCACCCTCGGCTCCGCCCGCTGTCTGACGCATTGGTCACATGGGGCCCCATGTGATCTGGCGTCGGCTGTTGGATACGGCGCCTGTGGGTGGGTGTTGTTCTGCCTATCGGCCGGCGCATACTTCCGGCCCTGGGCTATATTTATACGCGCTTGTGCCTCTTCACCCATGCCCCCTGAGGAAGGAAGTTGTACTTCCGAAACGCGCGTCGGGGAGGGCGGGAGATTGCATGTGCCCCTGCTGTACCATTAGGTATGTGACTATATATGCTGCCACTGTGTATTATGTTTTGGGCTAATACTGATTAGATCTTCATGTTGTTGTTCAGGGTTCTCATGTGTTCTCTCACACCCGATTTTGCAATAGGATTATCTGTCACTTTTTAGCCTTGTTCCTGTCATTTGTTCTGACATATTTAATAAATATCTTTGCAATATACTTGTTTGTGATTGGACTCTATTGCACTGAATAGTGTTTGTGGTGTTTCCTACTTGGATTTCAGTGTGTCTATATGTGTCCTGAGATGTACTATGGGATATATATACACTAGTAGCATTTTGTGTTAATATGCTGCAGCCCCATAGTTTTGTGTGTTTTTCTGCTTATTACCTTAAACAGAAAAATTGGCCGATCCTTCTAACAGATAAGGATCTCAGGTATCATCTGACTCACACACCTTCAGTTACGTGGAGGAGATCCCGCAACTTAGGTGATATTCTAACCAAAAGTCATTATGTCCCGCCAAAAAATAATCAATTCCTCTTTGGTAGCAGGGGCCCACAATGGGGTTCATATTCTTGTGGGAAGTGTTCGATATGCAAATATCTACCTAAGACCACTCACTTCACAAACACTAAGGGTGACAAATCCTTTAGGATAGTGCACAATATCTCATGTCTCACAGAATCTGTTATTTACCATCTCACCTGTCCCTGCGGCCTTATTAATATAGGGATGACCACCAGGACCTTAAAGGTTCGCATACAAGAACACATCAGAGACATCTTAAATGCCAAAAAGGCGAATATAGACTTCGCAATTTTAAAGAGCATCCCGAGACACTTTCATGAAAGCAATCCTAAGGGTATACGAGTCTGTGGAATTGATCGAGCCTATATGGGTAGCAGGGGCGGAGATGTTAAATGTAAACTTCTGCAATTGGAAGCAAAATGGACAGTGATTCTTAACACAGTAACCCCTTCTGGTCTTAACGAACACGTTAGCTTCAAGTCTTTCTTATAAACATCTTACTGCGCTATTTTAAATGTGTTCCCTTGTTTGTTTGTTTTTATTATCAATATCTAATTGTTATATTGTTTATTTAGTTTTCTAGTTATTACCTTCAATAGTTTCCTTACCTGTGTGGTGTCTATTTTGGAGTTCCGTGGTGTGGATTCTTTTGGTGTACTGTTTGGCGATATACTATGAATAATCCAACGAGAGGGATATGGACAAGGATTATGAAGAAAGAAAAAGAAAACAAAGAAGGACCATTACCCTATTCGTTATACATAGTGTTACATTTACGGCTCTTTTAACTATGTATAGTTCAGTATTGAGCATTACTATTCCCTCAGATTTGCTAATCATTATTATGATCTTATTGGTCTATCTAATGTTGTTCTTTGCATTGTTAGGGCTGTTTTAATTACTTTATTGCGCCCAGATGCGCCGTCCCGGACCGGCAACCGGCCCGGTGATCGGCTGCCCTGGGGATTGGGGAGATGATATTTTTCCTCTCTCCAATCCTGCGGGGTGCTGGTTATCGGGGTCGGACGTTTTGAGAGCAGGGTATAACGAGGAGGCACACCGATTGGTGCATTACTATACTACAATTTTTTGGGGGGTAAATAGCCAACATGTGATCATATCCAGAACGGCCATTGGTTCAGCCTTCAAAGGTCCTTCATGCACTCACCTACTACTATCCGGTACATGTGACCTGATCATGTGATCTTTTTGAGATCTCCTATTGGTGGAGACCTTAAAGGGAACCTGTCACCTGAATTTGGCGGGACCAGTTTTGGGTCATATGGGCGGGGTTTTCGGGTGTTTGATTCACCCTTTCCTTACCCGCTGGCTGCATGCTGGCCGCAATATTGGATTGAAGTTCATTCTCTGTCCTCCGGAGTACACGCCTGCGCAAGGCAATATTGGCTTGCGCTGGCGTGTACTCCGGAGGACAGAGAATGAACTTCAATCCAATATTGCGGCCAGCATGCAGCCAGCGGGTAAGGAAAGGGTGAATCAAACACCCGAAAACCCCGCCCATATGACCCAAAACTGGTCCCACCAAATTCAGGTGACAGGTTCCCTTTAAAATGTCCTTGCAACCAGTAAATCCTAAGGAAAATTTATGGCTTTGCATATGCTGACCCTATGGCCAATAGCCATACTAACGCCCTAATTACACACCAGTTCCATATACACTCTAATAGACGGCACTATAGGGAACTCACTTCCCTCATGTTAGCCACGCCTCCTGATGAAGCCTTAGTGGCGAAACGCGCGTCGAGGTGCCCACCAGCGTGACAGCAGGGAAGATACACCAGCTTTAGCTATGGCCACAGGTACTACATGAATATTTGTTCATGCTATGACCAGTTGTGACTCTTTCACAAGTTGGTGACTATACTTAGTTATAGGCTTATACAAGTTCCACTATTTGTGTATTGTGTTAGGGACTTATGCTATATTAATGATGATATGTTGGTATAGTTTCTCCACTTGTGTAGATATAATTTGATATCCCTGGTCTCAGCTATCTATATACTTTACCATAGGTATATTTATGTTTCCTCTCACTGAGGTTTTTCATGTGTTCCATCTCTAGTACCATTGGCTTATTGGCACCCCCGGCTAGTCCCACTATGGTGGATGTTGTTGTTTTGTCTTGGATTGCCTTCTTTGTACTTGCTCACAGTATTTGACTTGTCCATGTGATTTTACATATTATTTTGATATATATAATAAAATTTGCTATATGTGTACAGACTATTATTTGGTCTCCTCTTCAATCTATATAGCCCGGGATGCACTAAGCAACATTATTATGTTGTGGCAAATCTAGGACTATGCGGCGATAGGTAAAATAAGTACATGTGGGGGTTGTCTGGTTGCTAGGGAATCCCCACATGTAATCAAGCAGGCTAATAGATGTAAATCATTCAGCTGAGGTGAGGAAAACGAAATCTCCGAGCACTAAAAAATACTCGGGAGGACCCCCCCCCCCCCCCCCCCCCGAGTGTGTTCGGGAAATCTCGAGTAACGAGTATATTCACTCATCACTACTCAAGATGTGAAAGTGGCACAGAGGGATTCTTGATTGTGCGACCTAATCCACCCTGTAGCCATGGCCGTACGGTAGACTGCACACAAGATTACTGGCTGCTATAGGAAAACCCGTCACTTTTCCTCATTACTAGCGGCAAATGGCTGTTAAAGCTTCTTATGCTGATCAAAATAAGAAGGATTTATCCACGCATATATACGTGATGTTTATATAGGTCAATGAATCAACCTTTGGACGGATAGTCAATAGGCATTGGTTTAAAAGGCCGAGAACTCAAAGCTTCTAAGAACCATGTAGAGTCTTGTCAGGGAGAAAGACATGTGCCTCATGAGAAACGAGGCAAGTATCCTCCATGAGCACAGGTCAGCTCTGGTTGCTTGGACATCAAAGTCCTAGTATGGGATTGGCACCAAGTGCTTGCTATACTCTAAGGTTGCCATTAGCAAAAACACCTTTGTCAATTTATTCATTTCTAGGGGAAGGTAACAATCAAAGCAAATTTCCAAGAAAATTCTTATTTGGTTGGGAATACTATTATTTCCTATATCAGACAAGTTAGGAAAGTCCACAGATCCTCTTTAAAGGGGGTAGAAGTATCTCCTGATGACAAACTGATCAGTGGGTATTCCCACTGAAATCTATGGAGGAAGTAGGGAACCTGTCACCATGAAATTACATTCCAATCTTGGAGCAGGAGGAGCTGAGCAGATTGATATATAAATTTCATCAGAAAAGATTCACTATAGACGGCGTTTTAATCCTCTGCTCTTTCCGGAATTTTTGGCCTAGTGGGCGGACCGATCAGTGACTGAAAGCTTTCTTTGTATAAGTGTGCATACTGAGCTAGCTATCAGTCACTGGTAGGACCGCCCACTGGACCACAAATCCCAGAAAGAGGAAAGGATTAATCATTAAACATGGATTATTTTGAATCTATTTTCTCAAAGCTATATATCAATCTGCACAGGTCCCCCTGATCTGTAACAAGGTGCCTTCAGATTGGAATGCATTTTCATTGCGACAGGTTCCCTTTAAGTTTCCAGTGTCACCATAGGGTAAATAATCCTCTACATCATTTGCATTGAAATCAATAGGCTTGTCTTGTAAATGAGTGAAAATGTCATCTTCTCCACAGATCTTCAATCAATAGAGGAGCATCTCAAGCTGATGCAACAGTCCATTGAGATATTAAACACCTGTAATGGTTGTATGAAAACATGAACCTTTTATGACTTATGATGTTCACATTCATTGCGTTTGAAGAGTTTCTGATGGTGAAACAAGTTTAGTCTCAGTGTTGCTTCATCTACAAGTAGCACATCCATCACAAGTAGGAGATGATTATTTTCCTTCCTTGCCTTATCCAACCCAGACTGAATAAACCAGCACACTAGGCCAGAGGCCTGACCCCACATCTACCCAGCGTTTTAATTAATTTTAAAATTTATATTTCTGTGCCTGGGAATCTGAGTATTTTTTAGAATGTTGTGCCACATTTCCAAAATCAGAAATCTCTGAACAGGGACACATGGGCCATTATTTGTGTAAATCTCTGAATTCATGTCAGAAGAAGCAGCTCATAAGATTGATAAATCAGGTATAGGAAAGGAATCGAGTGCTGTGTCAGATGAAATGGCCTCCACAATCACCTGATCTCAGCCCAATTGAGATGGTTTGGGACTAGTTAGGGTATGTTTCCACATTAAGGATTCGTTCAGGATTTGCTGCGGATTGGACGCTGCAAACAGCCGCAGTGTCCAATCCGCAGCGTACAGATGTTCCAGCATAGTGGAGGTGATTTTATGAAATCCCATATCCACTATGCATGCAGGGACGCCTCCGGCGGCACTGCGTAACCAGACATGCGGCCCATCTTTCCAGACCGCAGCATGTCTATTTATCTTGCGGAGACCCTCAATCTCCACAAGATAAACAAACCAGTCTATGAATACGATGAGGTGATTACGCATGTGCTCAATGAACGCATCTGGAATCACCGCGCGTACAACAGGGGGTGGCGCTTTGGGCGGAGCGGGGTATCCGCTGCGTCCAAAGTGCAGAGATTATGCCCCGTGGAAACATAGCCTTAGACTGCAGAATGAAGTAAAAAAAAAAAGACGACCAGATGAAGCTGTGAAGCTAATTCCAAATTCTCTAGCATACCCAGGCCTGATTACTGCCACACCTGACAGAGTGAAGTACACCAAAAGACCCTAAAAAACTAGACATCATGCTGCTATCCAAAGAAATTCTGGAACAAATGAGAAACAAAGTATTTGAGATCAATCACTCTGGGAAAAAGGTTATAAAGCCAGTTCTAAAGCTTTAAGACTCCAGTGAACTACAGTGAGAGACACTATCCACAAATGACGAAAACATGGTACAGTGGTGAACTTTCCCAGGAGTGGCCGAACGACCAAAATTACTCATCCAAGGGGTCACAAAATGTCCAACAACATCCAAGGAACTGCAGGCCTCACTTGCCTCAGTTAAGGTCAGTGTTCATGACTCCACCATAAGAAAAAGACTGGGCAAAAATGGCCTGCATGGTAGAGTTCCAAGACAAAAACCACTACTTAGCAATAAGAACATAAAAGGCCCGTCTCAGTTTTGACAGAAAACATCTTGATGATCCTGAAGACTTTTGTGAGAATACTCTGGAACAACAAGACAAAAGTTGAACTTTTTGGAAGATGTTTGTCACATTACATCTGGTATACAAGTAAGACAGCATTTTGGAAAAGGAACATCATACTAACAGTAAAATATGGTGGTGGTGGTGTGATGGTCTGGGGCTGTTTTACTGCTTTAGGACCTGGAATACTTGCTGTCTTAAATGGAACCATGAATTCTGCTGTCTACCAAAAAATCCTGAAGGAGAATGTTTGGCCATCTGTTCATGACTTCAAGCTAAAGCGCACTTGGGTTATGCAGCAGGACAATGATCCAAAACACTCCCAGCAAGTCAACCTCTGAATGGCTTAGGAAAAACTAAATTAAGACTTTGGAATAGACTAGTCAAACTCCTGACCTTAATCCGATTGAGATCCTGTGGCATGACCTTAAAAAGGCCAAAATTCCTCCAGACCATTGTTAGACTCATTGTCAGCTACCGCAAATGAGTGATTGCAGCCGTCGCTGCTAAGGGTGGCTCAACCAGTTAGTAAAGCATATGAACAAAACTATGAATGCAAAAGGGAAATCAAAAAGTATGTGACATAAATACCCCTTAAAATATTGAATCTTTAATAGAATACCTTAAAAATACCACTTCCCAGTGAGAACAGAAAAAATATATATATATGGACTACAAAAAATGCTAGGTGCACCTAACCTGATAGATGACCCTCTGCTATGCTGCTATCCCTGCCTGGCAGTGGAGGTTGGCACCCTGATAGAGTATTTGGCGCCCCCACTCCGCGGCGGCTGTAACCTGCTAGCCCTGTTGACTGGCTCAACCAGTTAATAGGATTAATGGGCAATCACTTTTTCACCCCGGGCTCTGTAGGTTTGGATTTCTTTTTCCCCTTAATAAAGACCTTCATTTATAAACTGCATTTTGTGGTTATCTTTGTGTAATATTAAAGTTTGTTTGGTGATCTGAAATATTGAAGTGTGAAAAACGTGCAAAAGAATTTGAAATCAGGAAGGGGGAAAACACTTTTTCATACAATTAATATATATTAATAATCCAGAGAAGTGGGAGGGTTTTCTTTTTACTCACTTGTCATCCGTGTGCAAACCATTTCTTTTACAGCAGCAGCTATTAATCATTTACAGTTTCCCATGTTATAGAATTGCAATGCATAAGTAAAAATCAAATGCTATACTGTGGCTTCATACGACAGATGGTTTTTTTTGCACCCATAAACTTGAACCAGAGTCTCGTCCAATTTATGTAAAACTAGTGCATGCTGCAATCAACTTAATCTTGGTTCATAGTCAACAATAAATCCATAAATGAACATTTGGCACACAAATGACTGCACACAATAGGTCAAAGACAAATGACAGAATTATTGCGTGACACACTTTCCAGTTCCTGTTTGTTGCCGGGCTTCCTTACTTCCCAGCTCCTGGCATTTGACACAGATTATACATGTGATGTTCACGTCTATTCCATGGAGACCATGTAATGATGGTATCAGCCCTGCGCCAGCCTGCAATTAACACTCCTCACGCCATACTGACCTCAAGGCTTATAATTGAGCCCAGCAACCGCTGATGGCATACAATACAGCGCTAGTGCCGAACGCTGCACAATGCAATAAATAATACCTGTATATACACATTATACACCAGTGGATTGTATATGCCTTTTGCGTTTTTGTTCCATCATTTTCAGAACGTTTTTCCAACTATTTGTGCAGTCGGTGTTTTTCTCCATGGTGTCATCTTTTTTACTATCAATTTCCGGTCGTTTTTTGTTGTTTTTTTTTCTTCACTCCATTGAACAATTAGGAAACTGCTAATTTTTTTTTTTCTTTAAAAAAAAACAAAAAACAAGGCAAAATGCTCCCAAAAAACATCTGGTCGTCTTTTGAGCTTTCTCTGCGTCTTGTATTGTAAATGACAGAATGTCTTCTGGGCAGAAAACGCACATACTCTCATGGAGGACTTGCTAGGGATTCATAGCAGAATCTGGTTTTCTGTTTAGGGCATGCTCCCAAGTGTCTGACTCTTTCTACAAGAGATCTCTGAAGTAGGACTTGTCCCCAGGTCAACAGTGACCAGTTTTTGCTCTCATTTTATTCCCGCCGCTCCCTTGGAGTTTGCCTTTTTTTTGTTTTGTTTTTTATTCTGCTTTATGGTCCCAGAGAATATTATTTAGTGCCGACTTTTAGGCTACGTTCCCACAATGAGCTAGTGAATGTGACCCTGCAGAATTTCTGCACCTATTATATAATATAGGTTACATGTGGTTTTTCATTGCAATTTTTATGCTGGTTAGTTTTTACTCTTTTTGGTGTGTCACACGTTAAATAAAGCTGTTTTGTTTTTTAAACTTCTTGGTATTTGGTTTTGCCAACATTTTTATTGATATACTTTAGTGTCAATTACCATACATGTATTTTTTACATTCTTTTCAGCCATGGCAACACAGTAAAAACTCATCTTTTTACCTGCAGATTTTCCGTATTTAGTACAAGTCTATGGGGAAATTCTGCATATGAAACTCCCCGTCTCTCCCTCAAGAGAAACGAACATGCTGCGGATTTCAACCTCGCGTCGCAGGTCAGTTTACGTGGCGTAAAATAAAGCACAGTGGGCAAGAGATTTCTATAAATCCCCTCCACTGGCTGGAACTGTAAGACACTGCATTTCTGACACTGCCAAAATGTACCCAAAGCTCATTGTGGGAACGGAGCCTTGTGGTCTTTACAATGGGGCGAGGATCACAGGATTTTCTGGGGTGTGTCTTTATGGGGCGCTGCATTATTAACCATGCCTCCTTACTAAAGGCTATAAAAATAGTACTAAATTAAAAAGCCAGTATCTCTGAAACCTGATGGTGGATTAAAAAAAAGAAAAAAATCAAAATCGATTACTCAGGGGAATAGATGGAAAAAAAAAAATAAGACTGCCCACTTTTTAGATGGTGACATTTCCTTTAAATGTGTCCTTAACTGACATTCTGATTAGCAGGGACATAGAAGCGTCTCATCAGCGTAGGTCTATTGCCATTTTAGGCATCTATGGAAAAACAAAGGTGGACCATTCATAGTAATGTAGAGAAGACGGCAACTCCCAACATGCCCTGAAGGGAATGTGATCCCTAAAGTTTTGGAACGGCTGGAGGGCTACAATGTAGATACCCCTGCGCAATCTAATGGCCCACCAGAAACAGGCCAAAGTGAGCCCAAAATAAACAGCCGTGCACGGAGATCCCCACCAATAAACGTCTGACTCAGCCCTAAAACATCTCAGAATCTATGCAAAATTGTATGGAGACTATTTTTTCCAGCATTTTTTCCCCATTTTACAATATTTCAAACATGCATTTTCTTTTTGGAATCATGTAGAGTCCTTGGAAAAAAAATGCCAGAAAAATTGCCATTCCTAGAACCTACTGCTTATAAAAAAAAAAATGGCACTGACTGCACATTGGAACTAACGTCTGGCAGTGGCGTCCTTAAAAAAAATAAAATAAAAAAACAGAAAACGTGACAAAAAGCAACAAAATGCTGTGCATCAATCTAGAGACACTGACTAATCAGAGGCTGAGTTTTCCAGCAGTTTCTGCAGACTATTGGGCATTTCGCCCCATGTTCCTCCCGGTACAGACTACCAGCAGATATTCGGAGGCATTATGATTTGCAGGGCTCATCGGGCTGTAGTGGGAACAAATGGCTGAGCTTCCAATACAATAAAACATGCCGCCGTCACTCCTCGTCCTGCTTCCAGGGCGGCTTTTCCATTTTCAAGCTTTACTACTGACAATGTGTCTATAGAATAAAAACCGTCTGGGCTTTACATGGCGAACCCAATAGTGTTAGCAGGCGTCCTTACGAGTGAGTGCCGCAGCTAATCAGATTACAGAAAGAACATTGAGATATAGTCAGATATTTCGCATTTCTTCATTACTGAATATCATACGAATCCATAGTGAAATCACAGACAGCCGCAGCCCTGATCCCAATGCCCAGTAATTACCCATTAACACCTGAAGCCAAGTTCTATTTTTAATTTATTATATTTTATGATGCAAAATGCAGCGCCTGCGTACGCTGTAAGTAACCCGAGATCTTCCAGCACGCTGTACACACCTATAGCCATTCTCATTCATTCCCAGCCTGTCAGATGGCACATAGATCCATGGCATTTGGTAGGAATACTGCATTTCATGCCCACCCTTTGCAGTAGATGTTCTCCCCCGGTTATTATAGTCTCCTTATTACATACAGTGTCCCTAGCAACGCCATGGATAGGGGCCCGACCCCATAATGACAGCGAGGCGACAGACAAGCGATGATACACTGGAATCGATAGCAATGTAATGATGGATGACACGTCCCCCGAAGCCTGGCCGTATAAGGTCCCCTTACCCACCGGTACGAGGACCCTATAGACGGCCAGGATTCCAGTTATTGACACCTACAGTAGTAGGGACCCCACACTAAGGGCTGGAGTCAGTACCATAAGCCCCAGGTAATGTGTGCCAGCTGTAGGCAGCAGAAGGGTTAACCAGCACAGCCATGGATGGCAGCAGGGCAATATTAGCACTAATCCCACTGCAGATGGCCGGTAACCTG
The DNA here is from genome assembly GCF_051348905.1 of Ranitomeya variabilis. Classification (NCBI taxonomy): domain Eukaryota; kingdom Metazoa; phylum Chordata; class Amphibia; order Anura; family Dendrobatidae; genus Ranitomeya; species Ranitomeya variabilis. Next base: position 160,248,105 of record NC_135234.1, read on the forward strand.
CCGGGATGGCCCCTCACCCTGCGCCCCACAGGGCACCCCATTCCCCAGGCTGCCAGGAGCTGGCTCCTATTTGGTGCAGTAAACACGGTCAGAGCAATGCAGAAGGATCGGAGGGAAGACAGAGAGGAGGAGGAGGAGGTACAGCCACTAAATATACCTAGAGCTTATTAATGGCACATTTCCCCCAGCCGGGCAGGGTGCAGTGGGCACCGGCACTGGCAGTGCCTCCTCAGGGGTGCAGCACAGGCAGCGTCACTCACCCAGAAGACGAAGGAGTAGATGATGAGCAGGGTCTTCAGACACGTTATGACTGGCTTGGTCTCCATTCTCCTTGATGCCATGCTACTGAGATCCGGTCGCCGGGTGTTACTGTTGCTGCTCTCGGCCCCTCCTGCCGCAGCTTATCCCCAATCCGCAAGAGGAGGAAAGAAGAACCGGATCCGCCCCCCGAACCGGAGCCGCCAGTCAGCCACTGCCCGGCCTCGTATGCAGATCTGGGGCGTCTGGCACTGCCCCTCCGGGCGCCCGAGCTGCTCTTATCAACCGGGGGAAAACACTGGATTCATATAAACTGCGCTGTCATCCTGGTGGTGATCACCTGATACATTCAGAGCGTGCAGTGTAATAAGGGGGCGCCGTGTAATAAGGGGGCGACGTGTAATGAGGGGGTGCCGTGTAATGAGGGGGCGACGTGTAATGAGGGGGTGCCGTGTAATGAGAGGCGCCGTGTAATGAGGGGGTGCCGTGTAATGAGGGGGCGACGTGTAATGAGGGGGCGCCGTGTAATGAGGGGGTGCCGAGTAATGAGGGGTGTAGTGTAATGAGGGGGTGCAGTGTAATGAAAGGGTGCCGTGTAATGAGGGGGCGACGTGTAATGAGAGGGTGCCGTGTAATGAGGGGGCGACGTGTAATGAGGGGGCGACGTGTAATGAGAGGGTGCCGTGTAATGAGGGGGCGACGTGTAATGAGGGGGCGACGTGTAATGAGGGGGTGCAGTGTAATGAGGGGGCGACGTGTAATGAGGGGGTGCCGTGTAATGAGAGGGTGCCGTGTAATGAGCGGGTGCCGTGTAATGAGGGGGTGCCGTGTAATGAGGGGGCGACGTGTAATGAGGGGGCGACGTGTAATGAGGGGGCGACGTGTAATGAGGGGTGTAGTGTAATGAGAGGTGCCGTGTAATGAGGGGGTGCCGTGTAATGAGGGGGTGCCGTGTAATGAGAGGGTGCCGTGTAATGAGGGGGTGACGTGTAATGAGGGGTGTAGTGTAATGAGGGGATGACGTGTAATGAGAGGGTGCCGTGTAATGAGAGGGCGACGTGTAATGAGAGGGCGACGTGTAATGAGGGGGCGACGTGTAATGAGGGGGTGCCGTGTAATGAGAGGGTGCCGTGTAATGAGGGGGCGACGTGTAATGAGGGGGTGCAGTGTAATGAGGGGGCGACGTGTAATGAGGGGTGTAGTGTAATGAGAGGTGCCGTGTAATGAGGGGGTGCCGTGTAATGAGAGGGTGCCGTGTAATGAGGGGTGTAGTGTAATGAGGGGGTGACGTGTAATGAGGGGTGTAGTGTAATGAGGGGGTGCCGAGTAATGAGGCATGTAGTGTAATGAGGGGGTGCCGAGTAATGAGGGGTGTAGTGTAATGAGGGGGTGCCGAGTAATGAGGGGGTGCCGAGTAATGAGGGGTTTAGTGTAATGAGAGGGTGCCGTGTAATGAGGGGTTTAGTGTAATGAGAGGCGCCGTGTAATGAAAGGGTGCCGTGTAGTGTAATGAGGGGGTGCCGTGTAATGAGAGGGTGCCGTGTAATGAGAGGGTGCCGTGTAATGAGGGGTGTAGTGTAATGAGGGGGCGCCGTGTAATGAGGTGGTGCTGAGTAATGAGGGTGTGCGTGTAATGAGGGGGCGCCGTGTAATGAGAGGGTGCCGTGTAATGAGGGGGCGCCGTGTAATGAGGGGTGCCATGTCATGAGGGGGTGCCATATAATGAGAGGGTGCAGTGTAATGAGGGGGTGCCGTGTAATGAGGGGATGCCGAGTAATGAGGGATGTAGTGTAATGAGAGTGCAGTGTAATGAGGGGGTGCCGTGTAATGACAGGGTGCCGTGTAATGAGGGAGCGCTGTGTAATGAGAGGCGCTGTGTAATGAGGGGGCGCTGTGTAATGAGAGGGTGCCGTGTAATGAGGGGGCGCCGTGTAATGAGGGGGTGCCGTGTAATGAGGGGGTGCCGTGTAATGAGAGGATGCAGTGTAAGAGTCAGTACCATGTAATGAGGGGGTGCAGTGTAAGAGAGTGCACTGTAATGTGAGAGGATGCAGTGTAAGAGAGTGCAGTGTAATGAGTGTGTGCAGTTTAAGGGCTCATTTCCACTGGCGAGGAAAACGGACGAGTGCAATCCGATAAAAAATCGGATTGCACTCGGACCAATGTTATTCAATAGGTGTCTTTTCATTTGCGATTTTTTTCTCGGCCGAAATCGGACTGAGAAAAAAATCGCAGCATGCTGCGATTTGCTGCGAGTCTCGGACGAGACTCGCCAATGCAAGTCAATGGGTGCGAGAAAAAAATCGCACAGCACTCGCACCATGCGAGTTCTGTCCGATTTTTACGCACCGGTGTCCTTTGAAAAGCCGGAAATTCAGCGCGGTGTACAGTAAAATCACACTGACAGGTTAGAATAGACTAGATATATACACATAGAATGTGTATATATACATATATATATGTCAGTGAGACACCTATATATGTATATTTATATTTAATGCAGCGCTAGATAGCATAAAAGCCGCTAATTCAATTGCCGGCTTTTGCCCTCTCCTTCACAAACCCGACATGATATGAAACATGGTTTACATACAGTAAACCATCTCATATCCCCTTTTTTTTTGCATATTCCACACTACTAATGTTAGTAGTGTGTATGTGCAAAATTTGGCCGCTGTAGCTGCTCAAATAAAGGGTTAAATGGCGGAAAAAATTGGCGTGGGCTCCCGCGCAATTTTCTCCGCCAGAGTGGTAAAGCCAGTGACTGACGGCAGATATTAATAGCCAGGAGAGGGTCCATGGTTATTGGCCCCCCCGTGGCTAAAAACATCTGCCCCCAGCCACCCCAGAAAAGGCACATCTGGAAGATGCGCCTATTCTGGCACTTGGCCACTCTCTTCCCACTCCCGTGTAGCAGTGGGATATGGGGTAATGAAGGGTTAATGCCACCTTGCTATTGTAAGGTGACATTAAGCCAGATTAATAATGGAGAGGCGTCAATTATGACACCTATCCATTATTAATCCAATTGTTTGAAAGGGTTAAAAAACACACACACACACACACACATGATTTAAAAGTATTTTAATGAAATAAACACAGCGGTTGTTTTAATATTTTATTGCTCTCTCAATCCATTTGCAGACCCTCGCTTGGCAAAACAATAAACACACAATATACATACCTTCTGCTGACCCGTCACGTCCCACGAGGTAATCCATCTGAAGGGGTTAAAATAATTTACAAGCAGGAGCCCTGCAAATGCAGCTGTGCTCGTGCTTGTAATTCCCCGGCGAATGAAGGAAATGTAGGTCATTGACCTACATTCCCTTCAGTCGCGGTGATGCGCCCCCTGGTGGATGTCCTCATATGACCTGGAGTGTGGGAAAAAGTTCCCAGGCTGCAGTTCATGAGAACATCCAGCAGGGGCGCATCACCGCGACTGAATGTAAGTATAGATCACTCTGCTTTCCTTTCAGCACCCGGGGATTACAGGCACGAGCGAGTGGTTTAGCGCAGCTCATGTCTGTAATATTAGTTAACCCCTTCAGATGGATTACCTCGTGGGACGTGATAGGACATCAGAAGGTATGTATATTGTGTGTTTATTATTTTGCCAAGCGAGGGTGTTCCTGATGGATTGAGAGAGCAATAAAATACTAAAACAACCTGTTTGTTTCTTTCATTAAAATACTTTTAAATCGTGTGTGTGTGTGTGTGTGTTTTTTAACCCTTTCAGACAAATGGATTAATAATGGATAGGTGTCATAATTGACGCCTCTCCATTATTAATCTGGCTTAATGTCACCTTACAATAGCAAGGTGGCATTAACCCTTCATTACCAAATATCCCACCGCTACAGGGAGTGGGAAGAGAGTGGCCAAGTGCCAGAATAGGCGCATCTTCCAGATGTGCCTTTTCTGGGGTGGCTGGGGGCAGATGTTTTTAGCCACGGGGGGGCCAATAACCATGGACCCTCTCCTGGCTATTAATATCTGCCGTCAGTCACTGGCTTTACCACTCTGGCGGAGAAAATTGCGCGGGAGCCCACGCCAATTTTTTCCGCCATTTAACCCTTTATTTGAGCAGCTACAGCGGCCAAATTTTGCACATACACACTACTAACATTAGTAGTGTGGAATATGCAAAAAAAAATGGGGATATGAGATGGTTTACTGTATGTAAACCATGTCTCATATCCTGTCGGGTTTGTGAAGGAGAAGGAAAAAGCCGGCAATTGAATTAGAGGCTTTTAAGCTATCTAGCGCTGCATTAAATATAAATATACATATATAGGTGTCTCACTGACATGTATATATGTATATATACACATTCTATGTGCATATATCTACTCTATTCTAACCTGTCAGTGTGATTTTACTGTACACTGCGCTGAATTGCCGGCTTTTCAAAGGACACTGGTGCGTAAAAATCGGACAGCAATACGGATGTCATACTGATGTCATACGGATGATGCGATTAAAAATCGCATTGCACTCGCATTGCACTCGCATGACAATCGCGTACGTTACATCCGTTTTTTCGGTCCAGATTACGGACCGATTTGTCTCTCGCCAGTGGAAATGAGCCCTAACAGAGAAAGTGCAATGTAGGGGGCTGTGGAGTCAGTAAGCCAAATCTCCTACTCAATTTCCCTAAGGCTGGGTTCACACTGTGTTAGCAGCAGCCCGTTCAGCACATACGCTAACGGGCTGCTGTTAACGCAAGTGCCGACGTTTACATCGCGCTAGCGCAGATGGAGCATCTGCTAGCTCCATCTGCGCTAGCAGTGACGGACCCGGAAACGCTGCAGCCCGCGTCTCAGGGTCCATCACTCAATGACGGCACATCCCTAGCGCACGCCCATTGTGGGCGTGCGCTAGCGATGCGTCCGACATTGCGGTCAATGGCGGCCATTACGGACTACGTTACACCGCGTTTATGCCGCGGTGTAACGTAGTCCGTCTAACGGACACCATTAACGCAATGTGAACCCAGCCTAACTCCGAATCCCTGATACTTAGCTCATGTTTAAGTGATACATTTACTGTAGTAAAATGGTAACATCAGGCTTTTAATCACCATTATGATACAATAATCAAGCCATTTATGTAGAACATACAATATATTTATTGGAAGACAACTTTTGAACACAAAAAAACTTTAAGAAATTGTAAATATGCAATATTCTATTCAGTAAGTGGGAAAAAACTGTTTTCAACAAAAATATAGTGAATAACAGATTATAGAATGCTGTAGATAAGCACTGAAAGGCAGTGGCCGTATCTTATATCAACCAAAACTGCTGACAGGTTCCCTTTAAATACTGTACCGAATTTATTACATATTTTAGGAGTCAAAGTCGGTCCATTTTATACCGACTCTGACCCCACCAAAATGGACACCGACGCCACGACTTTGACACCACAGCCCTGGTAATGAGGGTGTTCAGTGTAACAGAGAGTGTGAAGATTATGGGGGGCTATAATTTCTTGTCAATCAACTATCGTATTTGGTTCAAGATTATAGTTCTCTTACAAAGTGTGAAGCTTAGGCTACGTTCACATTTGCGTTGTGCGCCGCAGCTTCGGCGACGCAACGCACAACGCAAACAAAAAAGCAACAAAACGCACGCCAAAACGCTGCGTTTTGCGACGCATGCGTCCTTTTTTGCCGAAAGTTGGATGCAAAAAAAAATGCAACTTGCTGCGTTCTCTGCGCCCAACGCTTGCGGCCATGCGTCGCAAAACGCAGCACAACGCATGTCCATGTGCCCCCATGTTAAATATAGGGGCGCATGACGCATGCGGCGACGCTGCGGCGCCCGACGCTGCGGCGCCGAACGCTAATGTGAACTTAGACTTAGGGTACCGTCACACATTGAAATTTTCATCGCTGCGACGGCACGATCCGTGACGTCGCAGCGATCGTATGAATATCGCTCCAGCGTCGTAGACTGCGGTCACACGTTGCAATCACGGCGCTGGAGCGATGCCGAAGTCTCCGGGTAACCAGGGTAAACATCGGGTAACTAAGCGCAGGGCCGCGCTTAGTAACCCGATGTTTACCCTGGTTACCAGCGTAAACGTAAAAAAACAAACAGTACATACTCACCCGTCGGTGTCCTTCAGGTCCCTTGCCGTCTGCTTCCTGCTCTGAGTGCAGCTGTACAGTGAGAGCAGATCGCAGCACCGCTGCGCTCTGCTCTCACTTTCCGGCCGGCACTCAGAGCAGGAAGCAGACTGCAAGGGACCTGAAGGACACCGACGGGTGAGTATGTACTGTTTGTTTTTTTACGTTTACGCTGGTAACCAGGGTAAACATCGGGTTACTAAGCGCGGCCCTGCGCTTAGTTACCCGATGTTTACCCTGGTTACAAGCGAAGACATCGCTGGATCGCTGTCACACACAACGATCCAGCGATGTCAGCGGGTGATCAAGCGACGAAAGAAAGTTCCATACGATCTGCTACGACGTACGATTCTCAGCAGGATCCCTGATCGCTGCTGCGTGTCAGACACTGCGATATCGTAACGATATCGCTAGAACGTCACGAATCGTAACGTCGTAGCGATGGAAATTTCAATGTGTGACGGTACCCTTAGACAGGAAACCATTCTCAGTAGGTGGCCGAGATACAGTGGCATGTAAAAGTTTGGGCACCCCTGGTCAAAATTACTGTTATTGTGAACAGTTAAGCAAGTTGAAGATGAAATCATCTCCAAAAGGCCTAAAGATTAAGAGGACACATTTCCTCTGTATTTTAGGAAAAAAAATATATATATTTTCTCATTTTTTACATTTTAAAAATTACAAAAAGGAAATTGGGCTTATGCAAATGTTTGGGCACCCTTGGAGATGTGTATGCTCAGAGATAACTTTGACTAATGTTTCAGACCTCACTTAGCCCGTTAGAGTTATGGCTTGTTCACTATCACCGTTAGGAAAGGCCAGGTAAAACAAATTTCCCAGCTTTATAAAAACTCAGCCTTCTCTAACCTTGTGCCGAAAAAACAGCAGCCATGGGTTCTTCTGAGCATCTGCCTAGCAGTCTGAAAATGAAAATGGTAGAGGCCAGCAAAGCAGGAGAAGGCTGTAAGCAGATTGCACAGCGTTTTCAAGTTGCCCTTTCCTAAGTTCAAAATGTAATTAAGAAATGTCAGTTTACAGGAACAGTGGAGATCAAGATAAGGTCTGGAAGATGAAGCAAAATTTCAGTGAGACCTGCTCGTAGTATTGCTAGAAAGGAAAATCATAACCACTGCTTGACTGCAAGAGACCTTCAGAAAGTTTTAGCAGGCTCTGGAGCTCTGGCACATTGTTCTACTGTTCAGAGACACCTGCACAAATACAACCTCTCCTGCATTCTCACCGTAAAATTTAGAGTCAAAAGTATGCAAAAAGACATCTAAACATTCATTGTGGAAACAAGTCCTGTGGACCGATGAAGTTAAAATAGAACTCTTTGGCCACAATGATCAAAGGTATGTGTGGAGAAAAAAGGACACAGTATTTCAGAAAAAGAACATCTCGCCAACCATTAAGCATGGGAGTGGATCAATCATGTTTTGGAGTTGTCTTGAAGCCAATGGGATGGGGAATATTTCACAGGTAGAGGGAAGAATGGATTCAATTACATTTCAACAAATTCTTGATGCAAATATGCAAAAAAGCTGAATTTGAAAAGAGCATGGCTTCTACAAATGGATGATGATCCTAAACACATGTCAAAATCCACAATAGACTACTTCAAAAGGCGCAAGCTGAAGGTTTTACAATGGCCCTCACAGTCCCCTGATCTGAACATCACTGAAAATCTGTCGCTAGACCTCAAAATAGCAGTGCATGCAAGACGACCCAGGAATCACACAGAACTGCAAGAATTTTTTTTTAAAAAATCCCTCAAACAAGAATTGAAAGACCCTTGTATGGCTACAAAAAGTGTTCGCAAGCTATAATAGTTTAAAAGGGGGGCTAATAGGTACTAACCATGCAGGATGCAACTTTTGCATGAGCCTATTTTTTTTTTTGTAATTTTTAAAATGGAAAGATGAAAAAAATATATATTTTTTTTACAATAATACAAAGAAAATGTGTCATCTTAAACTTCAGGCCTTTTAGAGATGATTTAATCTTCAACATGCTTAACTGTTCACAATAACAGTAATTTTGACCAGGGGTGCCCAAACTTTTACATGTCACTGTAAATTCATGCCTCCAGCAGATAGCTGGGACCAAGCTATTCCTGGAAGGATGGATCCTGTAGTGCAGCGGGGTTGGTGCAGTGTGACAGGCAGTGACCCAGGAAAGTTCAAAACAAAGTCTCTTTTAATAGTCAGTGTATCACAAAACAGAAAGTAAATAGGATCATTCGGATCGCAGCTGGGACACAAGACAGTCCGTAACAGAGACTGTTGCCGTGGACGACTGCACCATCGTGTACGCTAAGGGGTGCCAGGCCTTTTGGCTCCAATTGGCTGAGTTCTGCAGAGCCTCCAGCTCTGCACGCTTGCAAACCAAAACTGACACACCCGACCCTCTGCTGCAGGGGAATTCTACAAGGAACCTGTGGCCGTAGGCCACATGGAAAACCTGACCGGGGAGAAGCGGACCTCTCCACTACCATCCTGTAGTCTGCTTCAAAAATAAAAGCCCATGGCAGGTTTTCTTAAATCTGCCTTGGACAAATAGCTTGCCCAAGACCAACTCTTACTTTTATTTTGCATTGCAATCACAGCTATGCCTGTGACTGCAATGCACTCCCGTGGCCTCAATAAGCTTCTGTGCGCATCCTGAGGGACATATAGCGACCCTCACTTATAACACCAGTCACTGCCTCACAATCCCTATTCAGAATGTAAGTCTAATTAACTGATGAAAGAATACCCCCAGCCGTAATTTGATAAGGAGTTATGGTCTTATCGTACTTCCTAGCTGTTTATCGGTTACATTTTCAAGATCTCGGGAACATGCCAAATGCATGATGGGGTCTTGACCCATTCTAGTACCCAGGGGTTGGGAGATGCATCGAACAGCTAGTAGAAGCCAGGTAGCGAAGCAGTGTTTGGTGTTCAAGTGTAACAGGGGCCCAGCTGGATCCGATGGTGCAAAAACCACTACCCTATGACCTTCCATGGAGAAATTATGATCCATCATAGGTTTTGGAGTAACAGCTGCCAGAGTAAGTGGGAGGGAAGCTAGGACCATCCTGAGGGGGGCGGGGAAGGGAATGACTAACCAAGGAAGTGCTGTGGGCCTTGGCTCTTTACCAAGGGAGATCACGACATGCACATGTTGGAAGAAACCAGAAATAGCTGGCCCCTACACCTCTCGTGGTTGTTAGCATCCAACAGCCAAACATCAAATCGGTAACTGACTTTTGTATCATCTGCTTATATCTTTTGTACTACCAACTGTATTTGCATATCTGATCATTGTATATGTATATCCATTGTGTATATAGTGTATTGTCTAGTGTGCCCTTAAAGCGATTGTGTAGTTTAACCTTGGGCTTCTCTTTTATCTCGATCCATGAATTCACACATCCTTGTTCTCTGTGCAACGTCACATGCTACCGTGGATGGTTTCTGGCCCAATATAATCCCGTTAATGGACCGGGCTAATATCAAACAAGGAACTGTTGGCAGTCCTACCGGGCTAGTAGAGCTCTGTTTCACTGGTCCTAGTGAAAGGGGCCTCTCAGCTTGTCAGGGTTGTGAGCTAGTGTGGTGCCACGTTAGCGGCTGCATGGACCACCTCAAATCACTCCTCATACCTCCCTAGGCCCATGTGGATAGGGGGTATCTTTGTTAAACTGTACCGAGCTGACCTCACGTGTGCCCAGGGGGTGAGGAACGTCATGTTGGTGAAAGTGGGGGGACCACACTACGTGATCCATCTGATGTAATAGTGACATTAGGTGTGGTGGCAAAGTGCATTTTCATCACAAGAGGGCAATATGATTATAGGGGTCCTGTCTGATTATGGGATTCAGGGTGATGAGAGTGCAGTGTGATTATAGGGGTGCTGTGTAATGAGAGTGCAATGTGATTATAGGGGTGTTGTGTAATGAGAGGGCAATGTGATTATAGGTGTGTTGTATGAGGAAAGGGCAGTGTGATTATGGGATGCAGAGTGAGGAGAGGGCAGTGTGATTATGGGATGCAGTGTGATTATAAGGGTGTGAGTCACCCGCCAGGACCTGGGGATACTCGGTAATGGGTCCGGTCGTCGTTAAAGGGGTGGTTGCGGTGGCCGTGACCTGGTCCGTGGCCATGGGTGCCCAAGTAAAAGGGATAGATTTTAAAGGGAGATGTAAAGCAATAAAAGTTTGTGACGCCACCTGTGATACGCGGTCAGGGGTGACCGACGCTGCTTAACCCCTTAATCCCATATGATGTACTATCCCGTCGAGGTGACCTGGGACTTAATTCCCAGTGACGGGATAGTACGTCATATGCGATCGGCCGCGCTCACGGGGGGAGCGCGGGCGATCGCGGCCGGGTGTCAGCTGACTATCGCAGCTGACATCCGGCACTATGTGCCAGGAGCGGTCACGAACCGCCCCGGCACATTAACCCCCGGCACACTGCGATCAAACATGATCGCAGTGTACCGGCGGTACAGGGAAGCATCGCGCAGGGAGGGGGCTTCCTGCGTGCTTCCCTGAGACGATCGGTACAAGGCGATGTACTCACCTTGTACCAAGCATCTTCTCCCTGCAGTCCCCGGATCCAAAATGGCCATGGGGCTGCATCCGGGTCCTGCAGGGAGTACTTCCGGGTCCACAGCAGGCGCTGGTAAGCCTGCACGGCTGTATGTCAGATTGCTGATCTGACAGAGTGCTGTGCAAACTGTCAGATCAGCAATCTGTGATGTCCCCCCGGGACAAAGTAAAAAAGTTTTAAAAAAAATTTCCACAAGTGTAAAAAAAAAATAAAAAAATTCCTAAATAAAGAAAAAAAAAATATTATTCCCATAAATACATTTCTTTATCAAAAAAATAAATAAATAAATAAAAGTACACATATTTAGTATCGCCGCGTCCGTAAGACCCAACCTATAAAACTGTCCCACTAGTTAACCCCTTCAGTGAACACCGTAAGAAAAAAAAAAAAAAAGAGCCAAAAAACAACGCTTTATTATCATACCGCCAAACAAAAAGTGGAATAACACGTGATCAAAAAGACGGATATAAATAACCATGGTACCGCTGAAAACGTCATCTTGTCCCGCAAAAAACGAGCCACCATACAGCATCATCAGCAAAAAAATTAAATAGTTATAGTCCTCAGAATAAAGTGATGCCAAAATAATTTATTTTTTCTATAAAAGCGCCAAAACATAAAAAAATGATATAAATGAGATATCGCTGTAATCGTACTGACCCGAAGAATAAAACTGCTTTATCAATTTTACCAAACGTGGAACGGTATAAACGCCTCCCCCAAAAGAAATTCATGAATAGCTGGTTTTTGGTCATTCTGCCCCACAAAAATCGGAATAAAAAGTGATCAAAAACTGTCACGTGTCCGAAAATGTTACCAATAAGAACGTCAACTCGTCCCGCAAAAAACAAGACCTCACATGACTCTGTGGACCAAAATATGGAAAAATTATAGGTCTCAAAATGTGGAGACGCAAAAACTTTTTTGCTATAAAAAGCGTCTTTGTGTGTGACAGCTGCCAATCATAAAAATCCGATATAAAAAACGCTATAAAAGTAAATCAAACCCCACTTCATCACCCCCTTAGTTAGGGAAAAATAATAAAATTTAAAAAAATTATTTATTTCCATTTTCCCGTTAGGGCTAGGGTTAGGGCTAGGGTTAGGGCTAGGGTTGGGGCTAGGGATGGAGCTAAAGTTAGGGTTACGGTTGGGGCTAAAGTTAGGGTTAGGGTTGGGGCTAAAATTAGGGTTAGGGTTTGGATTACATTTACGGTTGGGATTAGGGTTGGGATTAGAGTTAGGGGTGTGTCGGTTAGAGGTGTGTTGTGAATTCTGCTCTTGGGCTCCCTCCGGTGGTTGTAAGTGGTAGCGCTGCTGTCTCTGAATCGCAGTATTTATCAGGTGTGTTCACGTTTTGCAATTCTGACTGAGCTATTTAGTCTTGCTTCACCCTTTAGTCAGTGCCAGTTGTCCATTGTTCCTGGAGGATTCACATCTCTGCCTGGTCTCTCCTGCTTTGCAGTTCATTTCAACAAAGATAAGTTCTGGCCTTGATTTTTTTGCTGTCCACATGCTGTGGCCTTATTGTTCAGTTCTTTTCCATGTTTTTGTCTTGTCCAGCTTGGTCTGTATAAGGATTTGTTTAGCCAAGCTGTTATCTCTGGAGATGCAGATATACCCTCCATATCTTTAGTTAGCTGTGGAGATTTTGTATTTTCTGTGGTGGATATTTTCTAGTGTTTTAATACTGACCGCATAGTACTCTGTCCTATCCTTTCTATTTAGCTAGAAGTGGCCTCCTTTGCTAAATTCTGATTTCAGTCTGTGTATGTTTTTTCCCTCTCCTCTCACAGTCAATATTTGTGGGGGTCTGTCTATCCTTTGGGGATTTTCTCTCAGGCAAGATAGTTTTCCCTTTTCTATCTCTAGGGGTAATTAGTCTTCCGGCTGTGTCGAGATGTCTAGGGAGCGCTAGGTACATTCCACGGCTACTTCTAGTTGCGGTGTTAAGTTCAGGCTCTGCGGTCAGTACAGGTACCACCTTCTCCAGAGTACGTCTCATGCTGCTCTTAGGCCACCAGATCATAACAGTACAACTGGCCAACAATGAGTTAACCGCATCTCAGAAGAAGGGAAGGAAAGTGCTGAGCCATTTTTTTTTCTGTAGTCTGTTGTGTTTTTTTTTTTTCTTCCCTCTTTACCTCTGGGTGGCTCAGGAGTTCGGCGCTGGTATGGATGTTCAGGGATTGGCTTCTCGTGTGGATCAACTTGCTGCTAGAGTACAGGGTATTTCCGATTATATCGTTCAGACTCCGGTTTTAGAGCCTAGAATTCCAACTCCTGATTTGTTTTTTGGGGATAGGTCCAAATTTCTGAGCTTTAAAAATTACTGTAAACTGTTTTTTGCTCTGAAACCCCGTTCCTCTGGTGATCCCATCCAGCAGGTTAAAATTGTTATATCTCTGCTGCGTGGTGACCCCCAGGATTGGGCATTTGCCCTGGAACCTGGGAATCCGGCGTTGCTTAATGTAGACACCTTTTTTCAGGCGCTTGGTTTATTGTATGACGAACCTAATTCAGTGGATCATGCTGAGAAGACCTTGTTGGCCCTGTCTCAGGGTCAAGAAGAGGCAGAATCATATTGCCAGAAGTTTAGAAAATGGTCTGTACTGACTAAATGGAATGAGGATGCCTTGGCGGCAATCTTCAGAAAGGGTCTTTCTGAATCCGTTAAAGATGTTATGGTGGGGTTCCCCACGCCTGCTGGTCTGAGTGATTCTATGTCACTGGCCATTCAGATTGATCGGCGCTTGCGCGAGCGCAGAGTTGTGCACACTATGGCATTGTCTTCCGAGCGGAGTCCTGAGCCTATGCAGTGTGATAGGATTGTGTCTAGAGCTGAACGACAAGGATTCAGACGTCAGAATAGGTTGTGTTTTTACTGCGGCGATTCTGCTCATGTTATTTCTGATTGCCCTAAGCGTACCAAGAGAATCGCTAGTTCTGTTACCATCAGTACTGTACAACCTAAATTTCTGTTATCTGTGACCCTGATCTGCTCATTATCGTCATTTTCTGTCATGGCATTTGTGGATTCAGGCGCCGCTCTAAACTTAATGGACTTGCCAGACGTTGTGGTTTCCCCTTGCAGCCTTTGTAGAGTCCTATTCCTTTGAGGGGCATTGATGCTACACCGTTGGCTAAAAATAAACCTCAGTTTTGGACACAGCTGACCATGTGCATGGCGCCAGCCCATCAGGAAGATTGTCGTTTTCTGGTGTTGCATAATTTGCATGATGCTATTGTGCTGGGTTTCCCATGGTTACAGGTGCATAATCCAGTATTACATTGGAAATCTATGTCTGTGACTAGTTGGGGTTGTCAGGGGGTTCATGGTGACGTTCCTTTGATGTCAATTGCCTCCTCCCCCTCTTCTGAAATTCCTGAGTTTTTGTCAGATTTCCAGGATGTATTCAATGAGCCCAAGTCCAGTTCCCTTCCACCGCATAGGGACTGTGATTGTGCTATTGACTTGATTCCAGGCTGTACGTTCCCTAAGGGCCGCCTTTTCAACCTGTCTGTGCCAGAACATACCGCCATGCGGAGCTATGTTAAGGAGTCCTTGGAGAAGGGGCATATTCGGCCATCTTCTTCACCATTGGGAGCAGGTTTTTTTTTTGTTGCCAAAAAAGATGGCTCCTTGAGACCCTGTATTGATTATCGCCTCTTGAATAAGATCACGGTCAAATTCCAATACCCTTTGCCTTTGCTTTCTGATCTGTTTGCTAGGATTAAGGGGGCTAGTTGGTTTACTAAGATTGACCTTCGAGGGGCATTATTATTATTTTATTATTATTATTTATTGTTATAGCGCCATTTATTCCATGGCGCTTTACAAGTGAGGAGGGGTATACATAATAAAAACAAGTACAATAATCTTGAACAATACAAGTCATAACTGGTACAGGAGGAGTGAGGACCCTGCCCGCGAGGGCTCACAATCTACAAGGGATGGGTGAGAATACAGTAGGTGAGGATAGAGCTGATCGTGCAGCGGTTGGTTGATCGGTGGTTACTGCAGGTTGTAGGCTTGTCGGAAGAGGTGGGTCTTCAGATTCTTTTTGAAGGTTTCGATGGTGGGCGAGAGTCTGATGTGTTGTGGTAGAGGGTTCCAGAGTAGGGGTGATACGCGAGAGAAATCTTGTATACGATTGTGGGAAGAGGAGATAAGAGGGGAGTAGAGAAGGAGATCTTGTGAGGATCGGAGGTTGCGTGTAGGAAAGTACCGGGAGATGAGGTCACAGATGTAAGGAGGAGACAGGTTGTGGATGGCTTTGTACGTCATGGTTAGGGTTTTGTACTGGAGTCTCTGGGCAATGGGGAGCCAGTGAAGGGATTGACAGAGGGGAGAGGCCGGAGAATAGCGGGGGGACAGGTGGATTAGTCGGGCAGCAGAGTTTAGAATAGATTGGAGGGGTGCGAGAGTGTTTGAGGGGAGGCCACAGAGCAGGAGGTTGCAGTAGTCAAGACGAGAGATGATGAGGGCATGGACTAGGGTTTTTGCAGATTCTTGGTTGAGGAATGAACGGATTCGTGCAATATTTTTGAGTTGAAGTCGGCAGGAAGTGGAAAGGGCTTGGATATGTGGTTTGAAGGAGAGATCAGCGTCAAGGATAACCCCGAGTCAGCGAGCTTGTGGGACTGGGGAGAGTGGGCAGCCATTTACTGTAATGGATAGGTTCGTTGGGGGGGTCACGTGAGATGGGGGAAAGATGATGAATTCTGTTTTGTCCATGTTAAGTTTCAGAAATTTAGCGGAGAAGAAGGATGAAATAGTGGACAGACATTGAGGGATTCTGGTTAGTAGGGAGGTGATATCTGGTCCAGAGATGTAGATCTGTGTGTCATCAGCATAGAGGTGATACTGAAAGCCATGAGATTCTATGAGCTGTCCCAGGCCAAAGGTGTAAATGGAGAAGAGCAGGGGCCCAAGGACTGAACCTTGTGGGACTCCGACAGAGAGGGGGCGAGGTGAGGAGGTGGTGTGTGAGTGGGCATATAATCTTGTTCGTATTAAGCAGGGTGACGAATGGAAAACTGCGTTTAATACGCCCGAAGGCCATTTTGAATACCTTGTGATGCCATTCGGACTCTCTAATGCTCCATCTGTGTTTCAGTCCTTCATGCATGATATATTTCGGAATTATCTTGATAAATTCAAGATTGTATATTTGGATGATATTTTGATTTTTTTCAGATGATTGGGAGTCTCATGTGAAACAAGTCAGGATGGTATTTCAGATCCTTCGTGATAATGCCTTGTTTGTGAAGGGGTCTGAGTGCCTCTTTGGAGTACAGAAGATTTCTTTTTTGGGCTTCATTTTTTCTCCCTCATCTATAGAAATGGATCCGGTTAAGGTTCAGGCCATTCATGATTGGATCCAGCCCACATCCGTGAAGAGCCTTCAGAAATTTTTGGGCTTTGCTAATTTTTATCGCCGTTTCATTGCCAACTTCTCCAGTGTGGTTAAACCCCTGACCGATTTGACGAAGAAAGGCGCTGATGTGACGAATTGGTCCTCTGCGGCTGTTTCTGCCTTTCAGGAGCTTAAACGCCGATTTATTTCTGCCCCTGTGTTGCACCAGCCGGATGTTTCTCTTCCTTTTCAGGTTGAGGTTGACGCTTCTGAGATTGGGGCAGGGGCCGTTTTGTCTCAGAGGAATTCTGATGGTTCCTTGATGAAACTGTGTGCCTTCTTTTCTCGAAAGTTTTCACCTGCGGAACGCAATTATGATGTCGGCAATCGTGAGTTGTTGGCTATGAAGTGGGCATTTGAGGAGTGGCGACATTGGCTTGAGGGGGCCAAGCACCGTATTGTGGTCTTGACCGATCATAAGAATCTGATTTATCTTGAGTCTGCCAAATGGCTGAATCCTAGACAGGCCCGATGGTCCCTGTTTTTCTCCCGTTTTGATTTTGTGGTCTCGTATCTTCCGGGTTCTAATAATGTTAATAATGTTAATGATGCCCTCTCTAGGAGCTTTTTGCCTGATTCTCCTGGGGTCCTTGAGCCGGTCGGTATTCTGAAGGAGGGGGTGATTCTTTCTGCCATCTCCCCTGATTTACGACGGGTTCTTCAGGAATTTCAGGCTGATAAACCTGACCGCTGTCCAGTGGGGAAATTGTTTGTTCCTGACAGATGGACTAGTAAAGTGATTTCGGAGGTTCATTGTTCTGTGTTAGCTGGTCATCCTGGGATTTTTGGTACCAGAGATTTGGTTGGTAGGTCCTTTTGGTGGCCTTCTTTGTCACGGGATGTGCGTTCTTTTGTGCAGTCTTGTGGGACTTGTGCGCGGGCCAAGCCTTGCTGTTCCCGCGCTAGTGGGTTGCTTTTGCCTTTGCCGGTCCCTGAGAGGCCTTGGACGCATATTTCTATGGATTTTATTTCGGATCTTCCGGTTTCCCAGAGGATGTCAGTTATCTGGGTGGTTTGTGACCGGTTTTCTAAGATGGTTCATTTGGTACCTTTGCCTAAGTTGCCTTCCTCTTCTGATTTGGTTCCGTTGTTTTTTCAGCATGTGGTTCGTTTGCATGGCATTCCGGAGAATATTGTGTCCGATAGAGGTTCCCAGTTTGTTTCTAGGTTTTGGCGGGCCTTTTGTGCTAGGCTGGGCATTGATTTGTCTTTTTCTTCCGCATTTCATTCTCAGACAAATGGCCAAACCGAGCGAACTAATCAGACTTTGGAAACTTATTTGAGATGCTTTGTGTCTGCTGATCAGGATGATTGGGTGGCTTTCTTGCCATTGACCGAGTTTGCCCTTAATAATCGGGCTAGTTCTGCTACCTTGGTTTCACCCTTCTTTTGTAACTCTGGTTTTCATCCTCGTTTTTCTTCGGGGCAGGTTGAGCCTTCTGATTGTCCTGGGGTGGACTCTGTGGTTGACAGGTTGCAGCAAATTTGGGCTCATGTTGTTGACAATTTGGTGTTGTCTCAGGAGGGGGCACAGCGTTTTGCTAACCGTCGTCGGTGTGTTGGTTCCCGGCTTCGGGTTGGGGATTTGGTCTGGTTGTCTTCTCGTCATGTCCCTATGAAGGTTTCTTCCCCTAAGTTTAAGCCTCGGTTTATTGGCCCTTATAGGATTTCTGAGATTATCAATCCAGTGTCTTTTCTTTTGGCCCTTCCAGCCTCTTTTTCCATCCATAATGTTTTTCATAGATCTTTGTTGCGGAAATATGTGGTGCCCGTTGTTCCCTCTGTTGATCCTCCTGCCCCGGTGTTGATTGATGGGGAGTTGGAGTATGTGGTTGAGAAGATTTTGGATTCTCATTTTTCGAGGCGGAAGCTTCAGTATCTTGTCAAATGGAAGGGTTATGGCCAGGAGGATAATTCTTGGGTTGTTGCCTCCGATGTTCATGCTGATGATTTGGTTCATGCCTTTCATTTGGCTCGTCCGGATCGGCCTGGGGGCTCTGGTGAGGGTACGGTGACCCCTCCTCAAGGGGGGGGTACTGTTGTGAATTCTGCTCTTGGGCTCCCTCCGGTGGTTGTAAGTGGTAGCGCTGCTGTCTCTGAATCGCAGTATTTATCAGGTGTGTTCACTTTTTGCAATTCTGACTGGGCTATTTAGTCTTGCTTCACCCTTTAGTCAGTGCCAGTTGTCCATTGTTCCTGGAGGATTCACATCTCTGCCTGGTCTCTCCCGCTTTGCAGTTCATTTCAACAAAGATAAGTTCTGGCCTTGATTTTTTTGCTGTCCACATGCTGTGGCCTTATTGTTCAGTTCTTTTCCATGTTTTTGTCTTGCCCAGCTTGGTCTGTATAAGGATTTGTTTAGCCAAGCTGGTATCTCTGGAGATGCAGATATACCCTCCATATCTTTAGTTAGCTGTGGAGATTTTGTATTTTCTGTGGTGGATATTTTCTAGTGTTTTAATACTGACCGCATAGTACTCTGTCCTATCCTTTCTATTTAGCTAGAAGTGGCCTCCTTTGCTAAATTCTGATTTCAGTCTGTGTATGTTTTTTCCCTCTCCTCTCACAGTCAATATTTGTGGGGGTCTGTCTATCCTTTGGGGATTTTCTCTGAGGCAAGATAGTTTTCCCTTTTCTATCTCTAGGGGTAATTAGTCCTCCGGCTGTGTCGAGATGTCTAGGGAGCGCTAGGTACATTCCACGGCTACTTCTAGTTGCGGTGTTAAGTTCAGGGTCTGCGGTCAGTACAGGTACCACCTTCTCCAGAGTACTTCTCATGCTGCTCTTAGGCCACCAGATCATAACAGGTGTGTGGTTAGGGTTACCGTTGGGATTAGGGTTAGGGGTGTGTTTGGATTAGGGTTTCAGGTAGAATTGGGGCGTTTCCACTGTTTAGGCACATCAGGGGCTCTCCAAACGCGACATGGCGTCCGATCTCAATTCCAGCCAATTCTGCGTTGAAAAGTAAAACAGTGCTCCTTCCCTTCCGAGCTCTCCCGTGCGCCCAAACAGGGGTTTACCCCAACATATTGGGTATCAGCGTACTCGGGACAAATTGGACAACAACTTTTGGGGTCGAAGTTCTCTTCTTATCCTTGGGAAAATAAAAATTTGGGGGGCTAAAAATCATTTTTGTGGGAAAAAAAAGGATTTTTTATTTTCACGGCTCTGTGTTATAAGCTGTAGTGAAACACTTGGGGGTTCAAAGTTCTCACAACACATCTAAATAAGTTCCTTGGGAGGTCTAGTTTCCAATATGGGGTCACTTGTGGGGGGTTTGTACTGTTTGGGTACATCAGGGGCTCTGCAAATGCAATGTGACGCCTGCAGACCAATCCATCTAAGTCTGCATTCCAAATGGCGCTCCTTCCCTTTCGAGCTCTGCCATGCGCCCAAGGAGTGGTTCCCCCCCACATATGGGGTATCAGCGTACTCAGGACAAATTGCACAACAACTTTTACAGTCCAATTTATCCTGTTACCCTTGTGGAAATACAAAACTGGGGGCTAAAACATCATTTTTGTGAAAAAATAAAGAATTTTTATTTTCACGGCTCTGCGTTATAAACTGTAGTGAAACACTGGGGGGTTCAAAGTTCTCACAACACATTTAGATAAGTTCCTTGGGAGGTCTAGTTTCCAATATGGGGTCACTTGTTGGGGGTTTGTACTGTTTGGGTACCTCAGGGGCTCTGCAAATGCAACGTGACGCCTGCAGACCAATCCATCTAAGTCTGCATTCCAAATAGCGCTCCTTCCCTTCCGAGCTCTGCCATGCGCCCAAACAGTGGTTTCCCCCCACATATGGTGTATCAGCGTACTCAGGACAAATTGGACAACAACTTTTAGGGTCCAATTTATCCTATTACCCTTGTGAAAATACAAAACTGGGGGCTAAAAAATCATTTTTGTGAAAAAAAAAAAGAATTTTTATTTTCACGGCTCTGCGTTATAAACTGTAGTGAAACACTTGGGGGTTCAAAGCTCTCAAAAAACATCTAGATAAGTTCATTAGGGGGTCTACTTTCCAAAATGGTGTCACTTGTGGGGGGTTTAATGTTTAGGCACATCAGGGGCTCTCCAAACGCGACATGATGTCCCATCTCAATTCCAGTCCATTTTGCATTGAAAAGTCAAATGGCGCTCCTTCCCTTCTGAGCTCTGCCATGCGCCCAAACAATGGTTTACAAATTGCACAACAATTTTTGGGGTCCAATTTCTTCTCTTACCATTGGGAAAATAAAAAATTGGGGGCGAAAAGATCATTTTTGTGAAAAAATATGATTTTTTATTTTTACGGCTCTGCATTATAAACTTCTGTGAAGCACTTGTTGGGTCAAAGTGCTCACCACACATCTAGATAAGTTCCTTAAGGGGTCTACTTTCCAAAATGGTGTCACTTGTTGGGGGTTTCAATGTTTAGGCACATCAGGGGCTCTCCAAACACAACATGGTGTCCCATCTCAATTCCAGTAAATTTTGCATTGAAAAGTCAAATTGCGCTCCTTCCCTTCCGAGCTCTACCATGCACCCAAACAATGGTTTACACCCACATATGGGGTATCAGCGTACTCAGGAAAAATAGCACAACAATTTTTGGGGTCCAATTTCTTCTCTTACCCTTGGGAAAATAAAAAATTGTGGGTGAAAAGATAATTTTTGTGAAAAAATATGATTTTTAATTTTTTCGGCTCTGCATTATAAACTTCTGTGTAGCACTTGGTGGGTCAAAGTGCTCACCACACATCTAGATAAGTTCCTTAGGGGGTCTACTTTCCAAATTGTGTCACTTGTGGGGGGTTTCAATGTTTAGGCACATCAGGGGCTCTCCAAACGCAACATGGCGTGCCATCTCAATTCCAGTCAATTTTGCATTGAAAAGTTAAATGGCGCTCCTTTCCTTCCGAGCTCTGACATGCGCCCAAACAGTGGTTTACCCCCACATATGGGATATCAGCGTACTCAGGACAAATTGTACAACAACTTTTGGGATCCATTTTCTCCTGTTACCCTTGGTAAAATAAAACAAATTGGAGCTGAAATAAATTTTGTGTGAAAAAAAGTTAAATGTTCATTTTTATTTAAACATTCCAAAAATTCCTGTGAAACACCTGAAGAGTTAATAAACTTTTTGAATGTGGTTTTGAGCACCTTGAGGGGTGCAGTTTTTAGAGTGGCGTCACTCTTGGGTATTTTCTATCATACAGACCCCTTAAAATGACTTCAAATGAGATGTGGTCCCTAAAAAAAAATGGTGTTGTAAAAATGAGAAATTGCTGGTCAACTTTTAACCCTTATAACTCCCTAACAAAAAAAAATTTTGGTTCCAAAATTGTGCTGATGTAAAGTAGACATGTGGGAAATGTTACTTATTAAGTATTTTGCGTGACATATCTCTGTGATTTAAGGGCATAAAAATTCAAAGTTGGAAAATTGCAAAATTTTACACCGCATATACTCGAGTATAAGCCGAGATTTTCAGCCCAAATTTTTGGGCTGAAAGTGCCCCTCTCGGCTTATACTCGAGTCACGGTCTGTGGCAGGGTCGGCTGGTGAGGGGGAGAGAGCGCTGAGGCATACTTACCTAGTCCCGGCGATCCTGACGCTCCCCCTGCCCGTCACACTGTCTTCGGGTGCCGCAGCTCTTCCCCTGTACAGCGGTCATGTGGGACTGCTCATTAGAGAAATGAATATTCATTTCTCTAATCAGCGGTGCCGGTGACCGCTGATAGAGGAAGAGGCTGCGGCACCCGGAGACCAGCTGCCCGGGGGAAGGAGCGGGACGCCGGGAGCAGGTAAGTATCGCATAGTTACCTGTCCTCGTTCCACACGCCGGGCGCCGCTCCATCTTCCCGGCGTCTCTCCGCTCTGACTGTGCAGGTCAGAGGGCGCGATGACGCATATAGTGTGCGTGGCGCCCTCTGCCTGATCAGTCAGTGCGGAGAGACGCCGGGACGGGACGCTGAGGAGCTGCAAGCAAGAGAGGTGAGTATGTGTTTTGTTTTTTTTATTGCAGCAGCAGCAGCAGCGTTATATATGGCACAGATTTATGTGGAGCATCTATGGGGCCAAACTGAAAGCTGCAGAGCATTATATATCGGGCAGCTTTATAATGAGCATCTATGGGGCCAAACTGAACGGTGCAGAGCATTCCATATAGGGCACAGCTTTATAATGAGCATCTATGGGGCCAAACTGAACGGTGCAGAGCATATAGGGCACAGCTTTATAATGAGCATCTATGGGGCCAAACTGAACGGTGCAGAGCATATAGGGCACAGCTTTATATGGAGCATCTATAGGGCCATAATGAATGGTGCAGAGCATTGTACAGGTCCTTCTCAAAAAATTAGCATATAGTGTTAAATTTCATTATTTACCATAATGTAATGATTACAATTAAACTTTCATATATTATAGATTCATTATCCACCAACTGAAATTTGTCAGGTCTTTTATTGTTTTAATACTGATGATTTTGGCCTACAACTCCTGATAACCCAAAAAACCTGTCTCAATAAATTAGCATATTTCAACCGTCCAATCAAATAAAAGTGTTTTTTAATAACAAACAAAAAAACCATCAAATTATAATGTTCAGTTATGCACTCAATACTTGGTCGGGAATCCTTTGGCAGAAATGACTGCTTCAATGCGGCGTGGCATGGAGGCAATCAGCCTGTGACACTGCTGAGATGTTATGGAGGCCCAGGATGCTTCAATAGCGGCCTTAAGCTCATCCAGAGTGTTGGGTCTTGCGTCTCTCAACGTTCTCTTCACAATATCCCACAGATTCTCTATGGGGTTCTGGTCAGGAGAGTTGGCAGGCCAATTGAGCACAGTAATACCATGGTCAGTAAACCATTTACCAGTGGTTTTGGCACTGTGAGCAGGTGCCAGGAAGCATGAAGTGCTCCAAAATCTCCTGATAGCTAGCTGCATTGACCCTGCCCTTGATGAAACACAGTGGACCAACACCAGCAGCTGACATGGCACCCCACACCATCACTGACTGGGTACTTGACACTGGACTTCAGGCATTTTGGCATTTCCTTCTCCCCAGTCTTCCTCCAGACTCTGGCACCTTGATTTCCGAATGACATGCAAAATTTGCTTTCATCAGAAAAAAGTACTTGGGACCACTTAGCAACAGTCCAGTGCTGCTTCTCTGTAGCCCAGGTCAGGCGCTTCTGCCGCTGTTTATGGTTCAAAAGTGGCTTTACCTGGGGAATGCGGCACCTGTAGCCCATTTCCTGCACACGCCTGTGCACAGTGGCTCTGGATGTTTCCACACCAGACTCAGTCCACTGCTTCCTCAGGTTCCCCAAGGTCTGGAATCGGTCCTTCTCCACAATCTTCCTCAGGGTCCGGTCACCTCTTCTCGTTGTACAGCGTTTTCTGCCACATTGTTTCCTTCCAACAGACTTACCATTGAGGTGCCTTGATACAGCACTCTGGGAACAGCCTATTTGTTGAGAAATTTCTTTCTGGGTCTTACCCTCTTGCTTGAGGGTGTCAATGATGGCCTTCTTGACATCTGTCAGGTCGCTAGTCTTACCCATGATGGGGGTTTTGAGTAATGAACCAGGCAGGGAGTTTTTAAAAGCCTCAGGTATCTTTTGCATGTGTTTAGAGTTAATTAGTTGATTCAGAAGATTAGGGTAATAGGTCGTTTAGAGAACCTTTTCTTGATATGCTAATTTATTGAGACAGGTTTTTTGGGTTATCAGGAGTTGTAGGCCAAAATCATCAGTATTAAAACAATAATAGACCTGACAAATTTCAGTTGGTGGATAATGAATCTATAATATATGAAAGTTTAATTGTAATCATTACATTATGGTAAATAATGAAATTTAACACTATATGCTAATTTTTTGAGAAGGACCTGTATATGGGGCACAGCTTTATAAGGAGCATCTATGGGGCCATACTGAACGGTGCAGAGCATTCTATATGGCACAGCTTTATATGGAGCATCTATAGCGCCATAATGAACGGTGCAGAGCATATAGGGCACAGCTTTATATGGAGCATCTATAGGGCCATAATGAACGGTGCAGAGCATTGTATATGGGGCACAGTTTTATAAGGAGCATCTATGGGGCCATACTGAACGGTGCAGAGCATTATATATGGCACAGCTTTATAAGGAGCATCTATGGGGCCAAACTGAACGGTGCAGAGCATATAGGGCACAGCTTTATAAGGAGCATCTATGGGGCCAAACTGAACGGTGCAGAGCATATAGGGCACAGCTTTATAATGAGCATCTATGGGGCCAAACTGAACGGTGCAGAGCATATATGGCACAGCTTTATATGGAGCATCTATAGGGCCATAATGAACAGTGCAGAGCATTGTATATGGGGCACAGCTTTATATGGAGCATCTATGGGGCCATAATGAACGGTGCAGAGCATTCTATATGGCACAGCTATATATGGATAATATATGGGGCAATAATCAATGGTATGGAGCATTATATATGGCACAGCTTTATATGGAGCATCTATGGGGCAATAATCAATGGTATGGAGCATCTATTTTTATTTTTGAAATTCATCGGTAGCTGCTGCATTTTCCACCCTAGGCTTATACTCGAGTCAATAAGTTTTCCCAGTTTTTTGTGGCAAAATTAGGGGGGTCGGCTTATACTCGGGTCGGCTTATACTCGAGTATATACGGTATATCAAATAAATTTTACCACTATCATGAAGTACAATATGTCACGATAAAACAATGTTAGAATCGCCAAGATCCGTTGAAGCGTTCCAGAGTTATAACCTCATAAAGAGACAGTGGTCAGAATTGTAAAAATTGGCCCGGTCATTAACGTGCAAACCACCCTCGGGGCTTAAGGGGTTAAAGAGGTCCTCTGGAGGTGATTGTACGGCAGCAGGATGGTATCGTTTCCCACAGGTGAAGCTGGGTCCCCAGGGCTCCCGGTGTGCTGGGCAGGGATGGTGTAGTGCTGGTAGTAAACTTAGGGCACGCAGTTGCAGTTTCTTTACCTGGTTTACTGTTGTAGACAGCCTCAGTCCAGGGTACTGGCAACAGGTGTCGATGGAGTCCAGGCAGCCTGTAAACAAGTGGGAATCCCTTTGCCAGGTCAGTTTGGGAGCCTTCCACTATGTGCTGGTTACTAGTCCCCTGCTGCCTGTGGCTTCCTGACAAGGTCCTCGTTTACTCTCTGTCCTGGGACAGTCCCTGCATGGTAGGCAACACGAGCCGTTCCCTTGGGGTCTCTATATTCGGTGACTCCAGGCTCTGGATGTTGCTGTACCTCAGATGTAGTGTAAGCAAGTCACTTTCAGCTTCCTGCCCTCCGGTTCTGCCGTGGAACTTGTAGTTCCACACGGCCTTGGGCTCCCGGTGCCTGGTTTCTGCGCCTCTGTCTGGAAGGAGCCGAGTCACGGCTCCCTACCAGCTCTGTAGTTCTCCTGTGCTCCTTCACTGTTCCTTGTCTTCACCAGACTAACTAACTCCTCCTCCAGACCAGAATGTATATAGGGAAGTTCCCCTTAAACCAGGTTTTGAGCTCCCCCTTCTGGCCTGGAGTCAGAATATGTTGCATGTACAGCTTACCTGCCGAAGGGACTCTCCTCGTTTCCAGGCATGGCATCATCCTCCCCGAGAGGAAAGCAATACCACTGTGGTACCTGAACTCCTGGGGTGCCACAGGTGCAGTGTACAAGAATGTGCAGGAGAGCACAATAATGAGAGATATGAAGCTAGGCAAAAATATATAAATGTAGAGAAAAGGACAATCTTTATACAGTAAACTTGATTAAAAATGAAAACACTTTATAGGGAATAGGAAGGGTGTCTTAGTGTGATATGAACATGACTGCAACAGGGTTCTGAATACAAAGCTAACTGTATGCAATGCATAATGCCCAAACATATAACAATAAATACATAGATATCAGGTAAGTATAACATGCAAGTAAACTTGCTGTCAAATGGCATGAATAGAAATGTACAATACTGTGTCTTGGAAGGATATTTCCAATTTTAGCTGTGTGTTACATGATGCATAATCACAGCTTGGTACTTTGGTAAATCATTTCATCTAATGCCCCTGCACCAAAGCCAGGTAGGACATGGTTAAATCCCAACTTTACAGGGTTTGATCAGAGGCACCTGCATATCTTTTTAAAAGAAGTAGGTTTATTTAGTGTCTAGTGATGAGCGGATGTTAGCTGAGTATCTTGGGTGTGCCCGGATAATATGGTTGAGTCCCTTTTGGCTGCATATTTGCTTCTGTTAGCCACATCATATGAGGAGTTTACTGTTTGTTGGACAGCCACAACACGTGGGGATTGCCTAACAGCCGCAAAACATGCAGCCGAAGGGACTTGAACATATTATTCGAGCACGCCCAAGATACTCGGATAGCACCTTATCCGAACACCTTCGCTCATCACTATTAGTGTACAGTGTGCTGAGGAACTGAGCAGAGTGTAGATTCTGCTGGGAGCTGCAGAGTACCATTTGTTGCGAACTAAACTGAGCCAGGTGAAGTGCCAGAAGTGCCGCACGGGTGAGAGCATACGTTCCAACTTTTGAAGAAGGGAAAGAGGGAGAAAGGTAGTGGCGCGCTGAGCGCGCCGCAGCAAATTTTAGGCCATGCCTCTGACCACACCCATTTCACAACTAACCACACCCATATCCATGCCCCAACCACACCCATTTAGCACTGCTGATCACACTGTTTCATAAACAATAATTATAAACAAAAAAGTGACCACACAGAGCTTCATACTATATAATGGCCACATAGTGCTCTATACTGTATAATGGCTATACATAGTGCTCAATACTGTATAATGGTCACACATGATGCTCCATACTGTATAATGGCCACACATGATGCTCCATTCCATACTGTATAATGGCTACTCATAGTGCTCCATACTGTATAATGGCCACACATGATTCTCCATACTGTATAATGGCCACACAAGATGCTCCATACAGTATAATGACCCCACATAATGCTCCATACTGTATAATGGCCACACATAGTGCTCCATACTGTATAATGGCCACACAGTGCTGTATACTGTATAATGGCCACACAAGATGCTCCATACAGTATAATGACCCCACATGATGCTCAATACTGTATAATGGCCACACATAGTGCTCCATACTGTATAATAGCCACATAGTGCTCCATACTGTATAATGGCCACACAGTGCTCCATACTGTATAATGGCCAAACAGTGCTCCATACTGTATAATGGCCACACACTATGCTCTAGACTGTATAATGGCCACACATGATACTCAAGACTGTATAATGCCCACACATTATGCTCCATACTGTATAATGGCCACACATTATGCTCTATACTGTATAATGGCCACACATGATGTTCAATACTGTATAATGGCCACACAGTGCTCCGTACTGTATAATGGCCACACATAATGCTCCATACTGTATAATGGCCATACGTAGTGCTCCATACTGTATAATGGCCACACATGATGTTCAATACTGTATAATAGCCACACATGATGTTCAATACTGTATAATGGCCACACAGTGCTCCGTACTGCATAATGGCCACACATAATGCTCGATACTGTATAATGGCCACACGTAGTGCTCCATACTGTATAATGGCCACACATGATGCTCAATACTGTAAAATGGCCACACAGTGCTCTATACTGTATAATTACCACACATTATGCTCTAGACTGTATAATGGCCACACATGATGCTCAGTACCGTATAATTGCCACACATTATGCTTCATACTTTATAATGGCCACACATAGTGCTCCATACTGTATAATGGCCACACATGATTATTAATACTGTATAATGACCCCACATGATGCTGCGTACAGTATACTGGCCTCATGTGATGCTGTATACAGTATAATGGGCCCACATGATGCTGCATACTGTATAATGGTCCCACACTGTATAATTGAGATTCTTACCCATATGGTTTGTGCTGAAGTTTGTATCCTCCATGTTTAAGTTTGTGAATAAAGAAAAAATTTTTCACGTATTCGGTGAAGCTGGACATTTTCTTCTCTTGAATACTGTATAATGGCCTCACATGATACTTTGTACAGTATAATGGCTCCACATGATGCTGCGTACTGTATAATGGCCCCACATCATGCTGCGTACAGTATAATGGCCTCACATGATGCTTCATACAGTATAATGGCCCCACATGATGCTAGGTGCAGAATAATGGCCCCACATGATGCTGGGTACAGTATAATGGGCCCACATAATACTGCGTACAATTTAATGGCAACACATGGTTACCCCACCCCCATCATTGCCCTCACACCCCCATCATTTCCTTCTCCATCACTACACACACACCTACACTAACACACCTTTCAACACGCTCCCTCGCAGCAGCCGGCAGCTTCCATGATGTCACCCAGCCACACCGCTGACTGCTCACGTCGCTGCAGCTCTGGTACACCACTGATAAAGACCTCTCCGTGTCTCCTGTGCCAGTCAGTGTCAGAGCGAGGAACAATATCTGCTCCGATCCGACACACCTAGCGTCCGCTCCGTACACCTCGTACACACGCGGCTCCACTTGATACACACACGACTCCGCTCCGCACAACTTGCACACACGGCTCCACTCCGAACACCTCGTACACATGCAGCTACGCTCCGCACACCTCGTACACATGCGGCTCTGCTCCGTACATCTCGTACACACACAGCTCTGCTCTGTACACCTCGTGCACATGCGGCTGCGGTCCGTGCACCTCGTACACACACGACTCTGCTCCGTACACCTCGTACACACGGCTCTGCTCCGTACACCTCGTACACGGCTCTGCTACATCCACACTGTAAACACCTGACCCCACACATAAATTTACCCTCATCCAGCACCATGACAACCAGCAGAGTCCTGCATGCATATACGGAGGCCCCGATCATGTGACCCCTGACTCCTCCCCTCCTGTTACCTCATCACAGGTCCTGTTCAAACAGAGCAGCCATATATGTGGTGTGCTGCTTTGGGTGGAGGGATGAGGCTGAGGCTGACTTTGCAGTGTGGGAAAACTAATATTCCGCCCGTGACCTCGGGGGAGACTCTCAAAATCTGGACTGCCCCGCTGGATCCGGGACGGTTGGGAGGTGTAGGGAGGTGTGGGTGAGAGACTGTGGCCTGTGTCTGGAAAGATAGGTGAAAAGACCTCTTGGTGCAGGTGGACATTAATCTGAACACTAGCCTGCATATGGATTGTTTATTTTGTTCCTTTATGCCAGAGAAAGGCTGTTTGTTTTCTGTTCTGCTGAAAGTTTATGCACTTCAATAAACCTCCCTGTATAACCCAGAAACTATGAGCCTGTGTGAATGCTACCAGCTGCCTAAGGGCTCATACTCATTTGTGAGAAAAAAAAACGGTCCGATTTCCAGACAGAAAAAAACAGACGAGTGCTATGCGAGTGTGATGCGATTTCTGTGCGTTTTTTCCTCAGAACATCCATATGGCATGCGTATGCAATGCGATTTTAAAAGCCGTCAGATGCCGCGTGCAGTATAGAATAGAATATGTTAGAATAGAATAGAGTTTAAATATACACATAGTATAGGTGCATATATACATATATATATATATATATATATATATATATATATATATACACTCACCGGCCACTTTATTAGGTACACCATGCTAGTAACGGGTTGGACCCCCTTTTGCCTTCAGAACTGCCTCAATTCTTCGTGGCATAGATTCAACAAGGTGCTGGAAGCATTCCTCAGAGATTTTGGTCCATATTGACATGATGGCATCACACAGTTGCCGCAGATTTGTCGGCTGCACATCCCAAAGATGCTCCATACAAGGCAGGATGGATCCATGCTTTCATGTTGTTTACGCCAAATTCTGACCCTACCATCCGAATGTCGCAGCAGAAATCGAGACTCATCAGACCAAGCAACGTTTTTCCAATCTTCTACTGTCCAATTTCGATGAGCTTGTACAAATTGTAGCCTCAGTTTCCTGTTCTTAGCTGAAAGGAGTGGTACCCGGTGTGGTCTTCTGCTGCTGTAGCCCATCTGCCTCAAAGTTCGACGCACTGTGCGTTCAGAGATGCTCTTAGGCCTACCTTGGTTGTAACGGGGGGCGATTTGAGTCACTGTTGCCTTTCTATCAGCTCGAACCAGTCTGCCCATTCTCCTCTGACCTCTGGCATCAACAAGGCATTTCCGCCCACAGAACTGCCGCTCACTGGATTTTTTTTCATTTTCGGACCATTCTCTGTAAACCCTAGAGATGGTTGTGCGTGAAAATCCCAGTAGATCAGCAGTTTCTGAAATACTCAGACCAGCCCTTCTGGCACCAACAACCATGCCACGTTCAAAGGCACTCAAATCACCTTTCTTCCCCATACTGATGCTCGGTTTGAACTGCAGGAGATTGTCTTGACCATGTCTACATGCCTAAATGCACTGAGTTGCCGCCATGTGATTGGCTGATTAGAAATTAAGTGTTAACAAGAAGTTGGACAGGTGTACCTAATAAAGTGGCCAGTGAGTGTATATACAGTATATGTTAGTGACACACGCATATATATATATATACTAGCTATTGAACCCGTTCTACGCCCGGGTGGCGAGCATTTATATTGGTATATGGTCTCCATCCTGGTATGTGCTGCTCCCATCTTGCTCTCCCATCCTGTCATGTGCTGCTCCATCCTGCGCCCCCATCCTGTCATGTGGTGCTCCATCCTGCATCCCCATCCTGTCATGTGCTCCCATCCTGCTCCCCCATCCTATTATGTGCTGCTCCATCCTGCGTCTCCATCCTGTCATGTGCTCCCGTCCTGCGCCCCCATCCTGTGATATGCTGCTCCATCCTACACCCCCATCCTGTCATGTGTGTGCGCCCCCATTCTGTCATGTGCTGCTCCCATCCTGTGCCCCCATTCTGTCATGTGCTGCTCCCATCCTGTGCCCCCATCCTGTCATGTGCTGCTCCCATTCTGTCATGTGCTCCCATCCTGTCATGTGTGCGCCCCCATTCTGTCATGTGCTGCTGCCATCGTGCACAATCATTCTGTCATGTGCTGCTCCCATCCTGCGCCCCCATTCTGTCATGTGGTGCTCCCATCCTGCGCCCCCATTCTGTCATGTGCTGCTCCCATCCTGTGCCCCCATTCTGTTGTAATGTGCTGCACCCATTCTGCCTGTTCCTGTTTCCATTCTGCCATATGTTGCTCTCATCTTTCTCTCTCCGGCTCTACTGCCCGAGTGCGGCTGTGCTGAGTGCGGGCGGCTGTGCTGAGTGCGGGCGGCTGTGCGTGGCTGTGCTGAGTGCGGGCGGCTGTGCTGAGTGCGGGCGGCTGTGCGTGGCGGTGTTGAGTGCGGGCGGCTGTGCGTGGCTGTGCTGAGTGCGGGCAGCTGTGCGTGGCTGTGCTGAGTGCAGGCGGCTGTGCGTGGCTGTGCTGAGTGCCGGCGGCTGTGCGTGGCTGTGCTGAGTGCCGGCGGCTGTGCTGAGTGCCGGCGGCTGTGCGTGGCGGTGCTGAGTGCGGGCGGCTGTGCGTGGCTGTGCTGAGTGCCGGCGGCTGTGCTGAGTGCCGGCGGCTGTGCGTGCCTGTGCTGAGTGCGGGAGGATGTGCGTGGCTGTGCTGAGTGCGGGCGGCTGTGCTGAGTGCGGGCGGCTGTGCTGAGTGCGGGCGGCTGTGCGTGGCGGTGGTGAGTGCGGGCGGCTGTGCGTGGCGGTGGTGAGTGCGGGCGGCTGTGCCTGGTGGTGCTGAGAGTGCGGACGGCTGTGCGTGGCGGTGGTGAGTGCGGGCGGCTGTGCGTGGCGGTGGTGAGTGCGGGCGGCTGTGCGTGGCGGTGGTGAGTGCGGGCGGCTGTGCGTGGTGGTGCTGAGAGTGCGGGCGGCTGTGCGTGGCGGTGGTGAGTGCCGGCGGCTGTGCGTGGCTGTGCTGAGTGCGGGCGGCTGTGCGTGGCTGTGCTGAGTGCCGGCGGCTGTGCATGGCTGTGCTGAGTGCCGGCGGCTGTGCTGAGTGCCGGCGGCTGTGCTGAGTGCTGGCGGCTGTGCGTGGCTGTGCTGAGTGCGGGTGGCTGTGCGTGGCTGTGCTGAGTGCCGGCGGCTGTGCTGAGTGCCGGCGGCTGTGCGTGCCTGTGCTGAGTGCGGGAGGCTGTGCGTGGCTGTGCTGAGTGCGGGAGGCTGTGCGTGGCTGTGCTGAGTGCGGGAGGCTGTGCTGAGTGCGGGCGGCTGTGCTGAGTGCGGGCGGCTGTGCGTGGCGGTGGTGAGTGCGGGTGGCTGTGTGTGGCGGTGGTGAGTGCGGGCGGCTGTGCCTGGTGGTGCTGAGAGTGCGGGCAGCTGTGCGTGGCGGTGGTGAGTGCGGGCGGATGTGCGTGGTGGTGCTGAGAGTGCGGGCGGCTGTGCGTGGCGGTGGTGAGTGCGGGCGGCTGTGCGTGGTGGTGCTGAGAGTGCGGGCGGCTGTGTGTGGCGGTGGGGAGTGCGGGCGGCTGTGCGTGGTGGTGCTGAGAGTGCGGGCGGCTGTGCGTGGCGGTGGTGAGTGCGGGCGGCTGTGCGTGGCAGTGGTGAGTGCGGGCGGATGTGCGTGGTGGTGCTGAGAGTGCGGGCGGCTGTGCATGGCGGTGGTGAGTGCGGGCGGCTGTGCATGGTGGTGCTGAGAGTGCGGGCGGCTGTGTGTGGCGGTGGTGAGTGCGGGCAGCTGTGCGGGGTGGTGCTGAGAGTGCGGGAGGCTGTGCTGGGCGCCGAGTGCTGGGGGCCTGAGCAGGTGGGGACACCGGCGCGCTGTGGGGGTCAGGTGCCGGAGTCGCCGCTAGCTCAGGCCCCCGACACTTGCTATATTTACCTGTCCCCCGTTCCACTGCTGCGCGCCTCTCTGTCTTCCGGGGTCCTCTGCCTGTGACTGTTCAGTCAGAGGGCGGCGCGCATTAAGCGCGTCATCACGCCCTCTGAACTGAACATCGCAGGTGGAGGATGGAGCAGCGCGCAACAGTGGAACGGGACAGGTAAATATACTCACTCTCCGCCTCCTGGCTCGTCCCTGCTTCTCCGTTGGAGATCGCGGTGTGCGTTCAGCGCTTACGCATACCGCGATCTCCTGGGAGTGTCGCTCTGTGGGGTCCAGACTGCGCCGGCGCTTGCGCAGTCTATAAAGGCTTCGGACAGAGTGACGCTCCCAGGGTTATATTATAGATATATATATATATATATATATATGCATATACAGTATATATATATATACTAGATGGTAGCCCGGCTCTAACGCATCGGGTAGTATGGAATATGTATGTAGTTTATTTATGAAGATTTTAGCATAATACATTGAATACACAGGATTTGGCCAACTGCGACCAATTAGCAAAGCGTGGTTCAAATCCCGTGCCAATTCGCGGCCGGACTGAGCCTGACGCTGATTGTTCACGGCCGGCCACGTAGTATATAGCACAACCACGTAGTATATAACAGCCCATGTAGTAAAAAGCACAGCCAAGTAGTACATAGCACAGCCACGTAGTATATTGTACAGCCACGTAGTATATAGCACAGCCACGTAGTATAAAGCACAGCCCATGGAGTAAATAGCACAGCCACGTAGTATATAACAGCCCACGTAGTAAATAGCACAGCCAAGTAGTGCATAGCACAGCCACGTAGTATATTGTACAGCCACGTAGTATAAAGCACAGCCCATGGAGTAAATAGCACAGCCACATAGTATATAACAGCCCACAGGGTATATAGCATAGCCCATGGAGTGTATAACAGCCCACATAGCATATAACACAGCCACGTAGTTTATAACAGCCCACGTAGCATATAACACAGCTCTCGTAGTATATAACAGCTATGTCATCTCGCGAGATCGCAATGCATGGAGCGGTCAACTGAGCGTCACGAGGAGCGGGAAAGGCCTGTTCTGGATCCAAGGGGCGGCGGAGGGTGAGTATATAACAATTTTTTATTTTTTTAATTATTTTTAACAGATTTTTTTACTATTGATGCTGCATAGGCAGCATCAATAGTAAAAAGTTGGTCACACAGGGTTAATAGCAGCGTTAACGTAGTGCGTTACACCGCGGCATAACGCAGTCCATTAATGCTGCCATTAACCCTGTGTGAGCGCTGACTGGAGGGGAGTATGGAGCGGGCACTGACTGTGGGGTGTAAGGAGCGGCCATTTTGCCTCCAGACTGTGCCCGTCGCTGATTGGTCGCGGCTGTTTTGCCGGGACCAATCAGCGACTTGGGATTTCCGTTACAGACAGACAGACAGAAAGACGGAAGTGACCCTTAGACAATTATATAGTAGATATATCTTAATATTTCATAGAGAGTAAGGTAGCAGAAAAGCCGGTAATTCAATTGGCTTCTGCATAATCATTGCAGAAGCCGACAGGTTATGAGACATGGTTTACATACAATAAACCATTGCATATCCGTTAGATTTTTTATATGTCCTTCACTAATAATGTTAGTAGTGTGTGTCTTTAAAATTTGGGAGCTGTAGGTGTTAAATTAAAGGGAACCTGTCACCCCCCCTCAGGCATTTGTAACTAAAAGAACCACCTTGTGCAGCACAAATGCTGCATTCTGACAAGGTGGCTCTTTTAGTTATGATGCCTGCACACGCTGAACTAAACGTTTATAAGAAGTGCCCCCTCATACCGTGAAACCGTCCCGGAGGCGGGATTTTCCTTCCTTATCAGACGCAGCACAGCCGTCACTCCGGGCCTGTGCGCATTGGGCGCCGCCTCCTCTTGCAGCATTATCGTCCTCGGCGCCTGCGCTGTAAGTACAAAGGGCAGCGCAATTGCGCAGGCCCGGAAAATAAAAACTCAATGCGCAGGCGCCGAGGACGATAATGCTGCAAGAGGAGGCGGCGCCCGGCACGCACAGGCTTGGAGTGACGGCTGTGCTGCTTCTGATAAGGAAGGAAAGTCCCGCCTCCGGGATGGTTTCACAGTATGAGGGGGCACTTCTTATAAGCGTTTAGTTCAGCGTGTGCAGGCATCATAACTAAAAGAGCCACCTTGTCAGAATGCAGCATTTCTGCTGCACAAGGTGGCTCTTTTATTTACAAACGCCTGAGGGGGGTGACAGGTTCCCTTTAAAGGATTAATTCACGGAAAAAACTGGCGTGGGCTCCCACGCAATTTTCTGCGCCAGAGAGGGAAAGCCAGTGACTGAGGGCAGATATTAATAGCCTAGAGAGGGACAATGGTTATTGCCGCCCCCTGGCTAAAAACATCTGCCCCCAGCCACCCCAGAAAAGGCGCATCTGTAAGATGCGACTATTCTTGCACTTAGCCTCTCTCTTCCCACTGCCCTGTAGCATTGACATATGGGGTAATAAGGGGTTAATGTCACCTTGCTA
The DNA here is from genome assembly GCF_051348905.1 of Ranitomeya variabilis. NCBI lineage: Eukaryota > Metazoa > Chordata > Amphibia > Anura > Dendrobatidae > Ranitomeya > Ranitomeya variabilis. The sequence continues at coordinate 160,283,893 of NC_135234.1, forward strand.
TTGTAAGGTGACATTAAGCCAGGTTAACAATGGATAGGTGTCAATAAGACACCTATCAATTATTAATCCAATAGTATGAAAGGGTTAAAAATACACACACATTAAGAATAAAGTATTTTAATGAAAGAATGGAACACACAGGTTTTAACATCTTTATTGCACTCTCAATCCAAGCGTAGCCCTTGTTCTCCTGTAAAAATATCCAAAATAAAAAAACAACAATATCCCATACCTGTCCGCCATACAGTCAAGTCCCACGTTGCAATCCATCTCAAGGGGTTAAATAGTTTACAACCAGGAGCGGTGCTAATGCGACCGGCCGGCTGTAAACCACAGGGAATGAATGAAAAGCTGCTTGCGCAGCCTCACCGCCTGACTGGACATGAACTCTGTAGCGTGGGAAAGTTTCTGAATATTTTCCCATGCTGTCAGTCCACCGCGGGTCAGACGGGGAGTCTGCACATGCTCAGTGACATCAGCGGTAGTCGGCCCTGCCTGACCTGAGGTGAACTTGACAGTGTGGGAAAAAAAAATATACACATATTTGGTATCGCCCCATTCAGAATTGCCCAATCTATCAATAAAAAAAGGATTTGAAAAAACTGACCGTCACATCCAAACATAGACTAAGTGTGAACAGGTGCTGAAACTAGAGTCACCAACTCTTATACAGTCAAGCAAATAAGGCAGCACACTGCAGCGCTGAAACATGCAAACATGAAACACGAAAATTGAACTGCATTACTGCACTAGAAATATGAAAAATGTAGAGCGTTTAGCGCATAAAAATGGCCAATTTTATGTGTACCTGGTAGCCACTTTACGGCATCTCTCTTATACCAGGTCCTACGCTTTCCTTTCCTCGCTGAGAATAAACGTCTGCATCTGAATGGGTACCTATGAAAACCTCTTCTTAGACTAACATTCTCTCTCTCTGTGGAGGGGTAGTGGACCTGTTGCAATTAAAACACCTCTGGATAGAAGGCGGAGTGCTCGGTCAGAAGGCTAAATAATACATTTGAAAAAACTGACCGTCACATCCAAACATAGACTAAGTGTGAACAGGTGCTGAACCTAGAGTCACCAACTCTTATACAGTCAAGCAAATAAGGCAGCACACTGCAGCGCTGAAACATGCAAACGTGAAACACGAAAATTGAACTGCATTACTGCACTAGAAATATGAAAAATGAGAGCGTTTAGCGCATAAAAATGGCCAATTTTATGTGTACCTGGTAGCCACTTTACGGCATCTCTCTTATACCAGGTCCTACGCTTTCCTTTCCTCGCTGAGAATAAACATCTCCATCTGAATGGGTACCTTTGAAAACCTCTTCTTAGACTAACATTCTCTCTCTCTGTGGAGGGGTAATGGACCTGTTGCAATTAAAACACCTGTGGCTAGGAGGCGGAGTGCTCGGTCAGAAGGCTAAATAATACATTTGAAAAAACTGACCGTCACATCCAAACATAGACTAAGTGTGAACAGGTGCTGAACCTAGATTCACCAACTCTTATACAGTCAAGCAAATAACGCAGCACACTGCAGCGCTGAAACATGCAAACATGAAGCATGAAAATTGAACTGCATTACTGCACTAGAAATATGAAAAATGAGAGCGTTTAGCACATAAAAATGGCCAATTTTATGTGTACCTGGTAGCCACTTTACGGCATCTCTCTTATACCAGGTCCTACGCTTTCCTTTCCTCGCTGAGAATAACCGTCTCCATCTGAATGGGTACCTATGAAAACCTCTTCTTAGACTAACATTCTCTCTCTCTGTGGAGGGGTAATGGACCTGTTGCAATTAAAACACCTGTGGCTAGGAGGCGGAGTGCTCGGTCAGAAGGCTAAACAATACATTTGAAAAAACTGACCGTCACATCCAAACATAGACTAAGTGTGAACAGGTGCTGAACCTAGAGTCACCAACTCTTATATAGTCAAGCAAATAAGGCAGCACACTGCAGCGCTGAAACATGCAAACATGAAATAGGAAAATTTAACTGCATTACTGAACTAGAAATATGAAAAATGAGAGCGTTTAGTGCATAAAAATGGCCAATTTTATGTGTACCTGGTAGCCACTTTACGGCATCTCTCTTATACCAGGTCCTACGCTTTCCTTTCCTCGCTGAGAATAAACATCTCCATCTGAATGGGTACCTATGAAAGATTCAGATTCAGATGGAGACGTTTATTCTCAGCGAGGAAAGGAAAGCGTAGGACCTGGTATAAGAGAGATGCCGTAAAGTGGCTACCAATTACACATAAAATTGGCCATTTTTATGCGCTAAACGCTCTCATTTTTCATATTTCTTGTGCAGTAATGCAGTTCAATTTTCGTGTTTCACGTTTGCATGTTTCAGCGCTGTAGTGTGCTGCCTTATTTGCTTAAAAAAAGGATTAACCCGATTGCTAAACGGCGTAGCGAAAAAAAAAATTGAAATGTCAGAATTATGTTTATTTAGTCACCGCGACATTGCATTAAAATGCAATAACAGCCGAACAAAAGAACATATCTGCACCAAAATGGTATCATTAAAAACGTCAGCTCGGTGCGCAAAAAATAAGCTCTCTCCCGACCCAGATCACGAAAAATAGAGACGCTACTGGTATCGGAAACTGACATTTTTTTATTTTTTTTTTAGCAAAGTTTGGAATTTTTTTTCACCACTTAGATAAAAAAGAACCTAGACATGTTTGGTGTGTATGAACTTGTAATGAAGCGCGTTTCGCAAGTATAAACACTCGCTTCCTCAAGGGGGCGAGTGTTTATACTTGCAAAACGCACGTTGGGTTTGCGGTTACATCGTGGACAAGAGGAGACACAATATGGGTAATTAACCCTTGATTTATTGATGCATACCTTATGCTATTTATGTCTGATACATTGTAATGGTTTTTAGCAATGGATGCTAGCGCTAAACATCGTGATAACTATAGATGGAACTGATTAGTCTTGGTACAAACAAGTGACTAACTGATTGTCCTAGCTTTTTAAGTTACATTGCTTATGTGCATTGCTTTCTACATGTATATGTAATTATTTAGCATAATATTGTAGCGCCCCCACTGCCGCAGGGCCGAGGGGTACTCGGTACCGGGCCTCTGAGTCTCTGCTCTGGGGTTGTCACGGTGGCTAGACCCGGTCCGTGACCCTGCTGAGGGGCGTACAGTAATAGATGTGGTGGGTGGTAGTGGTGCGGTGTAGTGCCGGTCGCAGTTAATAACGAGGACACAAGGTTGCAGTCTCTTTACCTCTTTACTGAAGGCTTCTGGGTCCTCAGTCCGGAATACGGTTAACCGGGCAGCGCAAGTCCGGCCGGTCCGATGGCACCTCCAGAGTTCCCGTTGCAGGTGGAAATCTGTGCCTTCCTTCTAGCGCTTGTGTGTTGTGGTCCTCCCCTGCTGTGCTTACGAGATAGTACCCCACAACTGTTGTGTCTGTTTCTCGTGTTCCCTCACAACTCGATTCTGATGTTCTTCTTCTTCTCGCCCCCCAGATCTTATGGTAGGACGCACCCGTATGACGGGAAGACTCGGAGCTCTTCCGGGACCCTAGAGTCGCCCCTCTCCAAAGGTTGCCCCCTATGTCTGCGTAGGTGATGTAGGTGAGACAGCCAGCCTATAGCTCTCTGCCCTGCCGTTGGTTTGAAGTAATGCTTAGAGCTCTGTACTTCCTCGGCGTTCCGGCCACCGGTTATTTACGCCTCAGTAGGATGTTACCTCGGTCTAACAGCACGACTCCTACTGGTATTTCTCCCTGTTGCGTTGATCTCGTTTCTCACTCAGCACAATAAATCTCGCTTCTTATCCTTTCTTAGGGCACCGCCGCTATGAAGTGCAGGCGCGGTCCCGTAGCTTTCTCTCCGTTTGCCAGGCCTCTGTCAGGATCCCACCCCTGACAGGGACCCTACCGAATCTTCCCCTACAACACCCTCTGCCACAAGGTGTTGCCTGGTTCCAACCCAGTCAGCTTTCTCACTAACTTCCTGCCTAACCCCCAGTTTTACCAGACTGTGAGGAGTGGCCTAATGAATAGTACCCTTAGCTCCCCCTGGAGGCCAGACTGTGAAATGTATTGGTGTCTGTGATACCTGGTCAGATGAACTCCTTCAGTGCCATCAGACGTACCATAGCCCCCCTTAGCGGCGGAGCCACAGTACTGCAACGACCAGGACTCTGGGGCGCTGCAATATGTTGTCCTAATCCACCCTGTGACTGTTACTCCTTTCTTTGGGTGGGAGATCACACTATTTTATCATATCCTATTAAATGTATTTGTATTTAGTCTATGTGGTAAATATCTACCCTTAATAAAATATTTATATTTTGAGATACATTATGACTCAAGGTCTCCTCATATGTAATTGATCTCTTTGAGTCTGTTTTTTTTAATATCTTTGATTGTGTATATTGTATATACTGGTGACCTATATAATAGATAGATAAATGGTGAAAATTTCACAACTTTCAATTTTTATATATTTAAACCAGTTAGCAATACTGTACAAAATCTAATATATAAAGCTGAATGTGTGTGTGTATGTGTGTATGTCCGGGATTGGCATCTGCACCGTCGCAGCTACAGCCACAAAATTTTGCACAGTCACACGTCTGGACCCCGAGAGCGTCATAGGCTATGTTGTGAGGCGAAATTTTAACCCCCGCATGTTCCAATTCACCAAACAATTTTGCCCCTATCTACATAATGGGGAAAAAGTGAAAGGAAAAGTGTTGGAGGCAAATTGACAGCTGCCAGATGTGAACAAGGGGGACTTAAAGAGTGAGAGCGATGGCGCCAAAGAGTATATACTGTACAGTTGCTAAGGTGGGGCCCCGACATGGGATACTCACCACACACGGGGATATGAACACACACACAAGATGCGCCACACACTACCACATGCTTGAACACATACTGTATATCACCCTCAGCACACATTTCACCACACATACACCAACCTCGCCACATAAAAGTCGAAAAACAAAAGTCACCTCTCAAAACTCGCCATGCGCAAAACTCGCCACATGCAAAACTAGGCTCACGCAAAACTCGCCACACGTGCAAAACTCACCTCATGGAAAACTCGCCACACGCAAAACTTGCACACGTGGAAAAATTGCCACATTCACAAAAGTTGCAACACATGCAAAAGTTGCCTCACACAAAACTTGCACATACTCAAAACGCACCACACATAAAACTCGCCACGTGCAAAACTCGCCATGCGCAAAACTTGCTGCACACAACTTGCTACACTAATCTGTCACATGCAACTCGACACACAAAAAGTTGCTACACGCATGTCGCCACACAAAACTCATCTCACAAAAGTCGCTACATGCATGTAGCTACATGCAACTCAACACACACAACTTGACACATGAAACTCGCCCTAAAACACACACAAGTCTGATATTATCCTTCAAAAATACAAATCTGATTAATAAGCAGACAAACTACAAGAGCAACAAATGTAGCATATAGGAAATACGGCAGCTGTCAGTCACATGACCTGTCTATTATGTGTATGTGTGAGCTAATATATACTGCCGGGGGGAGGGCTTCCTGTTGGCTGGGGATTTATCAGGCTGCCAATTTAGCTTACAAATACTGAGGTAAAAATACTGACCAAATAACGTGTGAACGCGGTCTAATACAGGAGGAGATGACATACAGATATATACTATATACAGGGGAGATGACACACAGGTATATACTATATACAGGAGGAGATGACATACAGGTATATACGATATACAGGAGGAGATGACACACACATATACACTATATACAGGGGAGATGACACACAGGTATATACTATATACAGGAGGAGATGACACACTGGTATATACTATATACAGAGGAGATGACATACAGGTACATACTATATACAGGGGAGATGACACACAGGTATATACTATATACAGGGGAGATGACACACAGGTATATACTATATCCAGGAGGAGATGACACACAGGTATACACTATATACAGGGAAGATGACATACACATAAATACTATATACAGGGGAGATGACACACAGGTATATACTATATACAAGAGGAGATGACACACTGGTAAATACTATATACAGGGGAGATGACATACAGGTACATACTATATACAGGGGAGATGACACACAGGTATATACTATATACAGGGGAGATGACACACAGGTATATACTATATACAGGGGAGATGACACACAGGTATATACTATATTCAGGAGGAGATGACACCCAGGTATATACTATATACAGGAGGAGATGACATACAGGTACATTCTATATACAGGAGGAGATGACATACAGGTACATACTATATACAGGGGAGATGACACACAGGTATATACTATATACAGGAGGAGATGACACACAGGTATATACTACACTGTGTTCCAAATTATTATGCAACTGACATTTTTCTCTGATTTTCCTAAATGGTCGGTGCAAATGACAGTCAGTCTAATAAAAGTAATCACCCATTAGATTATACATCGAATTTTATTGAAGAAACCTCCCAATGATAACAGTATAATCTACAAAATGAATAAAAACTTAAAATGCACTGTTCCAAATTATTATGCACAGTAGAATTTCTAAACATTTGATATGTTTTAAAGAATTGAAAATGCTCATTTGTGGAATTAGCAGCATTAGGAGGTCACATTAACTGAATAAAAAATCTATTTAACTCCAAAACATCCTAACGGGCCAAGCTACATGTAACATAGGACCCTTCTTTGATATCACCTTCACAATTCTTGCATCCATTGAACTTGTGAGTTTTTGGAGAGTTTCTGCTTGTATTTCTTCCCTCCCTGAGCTGCTGTTTGGATGTGAACAGCCCCCCACCCTCATAGATCTTTTCCTTGATGAGCCTCCAAAGGTTCTCTATAGGGTTGAGGTCAGGGGAAGATGGTGGCCACACCATGAGTTTATCTCCTTTTATGCCCATAGCAGCCAATGAGGTATTCTTTGCAGCATGAGATGGTGCATTGTCATGCATGAAGATGATTTTGCTCCTGAAGGCACATTTCTGCTTTTTATACCATGGAGGAAAGTTGTCAGTCAGAAACTCTATACAGTATACTTTGCAGAGGTCATTTTCACACCTTCAGGAACCTTAAAGGGCCCTACCAGCTGTTTCTCCATGATTCCGGCCCAAAACATGACTCCTCTACCTCCTTGCTGACGTTGCAGCCTTGTTGGGACATGGTGGCCATCCAACCATCCACTACTCCATCCATTTGCACTATCCAGGGTTGCTCAACGCTTATCAGTAAACAAGACTGCTTGGAAATTAGTCTTCATGTATGTGTGGGCCCAATGCAACCATTTCTGCTTGTGAACACTGTTTAAGGGTGGCCAAATAGTAGGTTTATGCACCACAGCAAGCCTTTGAAGGAGCCTACACCTTGAGGTTCGAGGGACTCCAGAGGCACCAGCAGCTTCAAATATCTGTTTGCTGCTTTGTAATGGCTTTTTAGCAGCTGCTCTCTTAATCCGATGAACTAGCCTGGCAGAAATCTTCCTCATTATGCCTTTATCAGCACAAACACATCTGTGCTCAGATACAGCCACAAATCTCTTAACAGTACGATGATCACACTTAAGTTTTCGGGAAATTTCTAATGTTTTCATCCCTTCACAAAGGCATTGCACTATTTGATGCTTTTCGGCAGCAGAGAGATCCTTTTTCTTTCCCATGTTACTTGAAAACTGTGACCTGCTTAATAATGTGGAACATCATTTTTGAGTAGTTCTCCTTTAATTAGAATCATCTGGAAAACCAATTATCACATGTGTTTAAGATTGATTTCTGTGATACATTGAGCCCTGAGACACAATACCATCCACGAGTTTATTTGAAAAACAAAACAATTAAATCTTTATGACACTTAAATCCAATTTGCATAATAATTTGGAACACAGTGTATATACAGGAGCAGATGACACACAGGTATATACTATATACAGGAGGAGATGACTTACAGGTATATACTATATACAAGAGGAGATGACACACATATATACTATATACAGGAGGAGATGACACAGGTATATAGAGGAGGAGATGACATACAGCAGGTATATACTATATACAGGGGAGATGACATACAGGTATATACTATATACAGGAGATGACATACAGGTATATACTATATATAGGAGGAGATGACATACAGGTATATAGTATATACAGAAGAGATGACATACAGGTATATAATATATACAGGAGGAGATGACACATAGGTATATACAATATACAGGAGATGACATACAGCAGGTATATACTATTTACAGGGGAGATGACATACAGGTATATACTATATACAGAAGATGACATACAGGTGTATACTATATATAAGGAAGATGACAAACATGTATATAGTGAGGGGAAAATGAGAGGTGTGAGGTGAAAATGAAAAGGTGTGAGTGCAAAATGAGAGGACTGAAGGAAAATAGTGGAGTGATCGGAAAATGACAGATGTGAGGTCGAAATGACAAGTGTTAGGGGGGAATGAGAGGAGTGAGGGGGAAAATGAGAGGAGTGAGGGGGAAAATAAGAGGAGTGAGGGGGAAAATGAGAGGTGTAAGGGAGAAAATGAGAGATGTGAGGGGGAAAATGAGAGGCGTGATGGGAAAATAAGAGAAGTGAGGTGCTATAACTAACCACAGATATTTACTATGCCCAGGCAACACCGGGCTCTTCAGCTAGTAATGAATAAATTACATTTCCCACATGTCTATTTTACATCTGCATCATTTTGTAATTTTTTTGTGTTAGGAAGTTAGTAAAGTTTAAAAAAACGGTTTTTTTTAGGGACCTCATCATGTTTGAAGTGGTTTGAGGGGCCTATATGACAGAAAATACCCCAAAATGATACTGTTTTAAAAACTAGACCTCTCAAAGTGGACTCCATTCTGGAAACTATGCCTCTCAAGGAATTTATCTACAGGTGTGGTGAGCATCTTGATCTCACAGGTGTTTCATAAAAGTGAAAAAATAGATTTTTCCCACAAACCTGTTCCTTTTGCCGCATATTTTTCATTTTCACAACATCGTAACAGGAAAAAATGGATCATGCAATTTGTTGTGCAATAGGCATAGGCGTGTACTATGGTGGACAGAGAATGAACTTCAATCCAATATTGCAGCCAGCATGCAGCCAGCGGGTAAGGAAAGGGTGAATCAAACACCCGAAAACCCCGCCTCTATGGCTGAAAATTGTTCCCTCCAAATTCAGGTGACAGAGTCCCTTTAAGTTCAAGGGGCCGAATAATATTGCACGCCCCACTTTTCAGTTTTTGAATTTCCACAAAAATTTAAAATAACCAATAAATTTTGTTCAACTTCACAATTATGCTCCACTTGTTGTTGATTCTTCACCAAAATTTTACATTTGGTATCTTTATGTTTGAAGCATGATATGTGGGAAAAGGTTGAAAAGTTCCAGGGGGCTGAATACTTTCGCAAGGCACTGTATGTATACAGATAGGGAATTTAGATTGTGGGCCCCATTGGGGAGAGCGATGATAATGTGTGCAAAACTGTAAACCACTGCGGAATATGTTAGTGCTATATAAGGCCATGTGCACACGTTGCGGAATTTGCTGCGGATAATTATTATTATGTATTTGGTGAAACTGTGGAGGGGATTCACGGTGGGGATACCATACTCAGTCTGTGTGTAGGTGGGAGTATTTTTGGAATCATCATACTCTATTCTTTACTAGCCAAAGGGGGCTTGCTGCTGAGAACACTAAGGCTATGTTCACAAGCAGCGGTTTTGCTGCATTTTTTTTCTGCAGTCAAAACCTGCTCTTTTGGTAGTAAATCCCTGGATGAAAAAAACACTGAAATAATTGAGATGCTGCAGATCTGAAAAAAAGATACAGTTCTCGAATTAATTTGGTAAAAAAAAAAACTGTATGAGATTTCTGAAATATCATAGCTTTTATTGGTACTGTAAAAAGCAGCTTTTAATTTGCATAACAAAACCGCATAAAAAATACTACAAAAACGCAGCATGTGAACATGGCCTAAGGGGCATCAATTGGGACATAATTGCTGTGTGCGTGTCACAATACTTGTCCTTCTGGTTTATAAAACTTGGCAAATATGACTCTGCCAAATATACATATTTTTATTGTATATACACTATATATTTGTTTTAGGGTGTATCTCCAAAATAGAACTTTTGCTATGTGCCCTGTGATTTCTATGAATGCCATTGACAGTTGGTTGTGGATGTGCCTATTTTGATGGGTACTATGTATATCTAGCTTTATTATGGGCACATATGGTGCTGTATGATACTGTACAATATTTGACTACACTTAATTTATAAAGATTTGGCGGCACTATACTGAATTGGTTTTGGTTGTAAGGTTTGCTAAAAAACTAACGAAAATAGCAGAGCCCACACATACTTCCTCAATTAATGGTGTAGTGCACTTTAAAAAAATGTTGTTCCATTTATAAACATGTAAAACCTACTAATTCCCTTTTATTGCCAAATCTTTACTTATGTCTCAAACAATCATGGTTCCACTGCCAGTCCTGTGTGTGACTCGGAGTGTTTCCTTTGAAGGGACGTGATCAATGCTATGTGTAGGTGGCTGGATAACTAATGTGGCTGAAGAATAGTCAAAGAAGGAGACTGGTTTAGCTATTGAAATAAGCCTGTCAGCCGGCCCCTTTCACATGCTGTGGACTTACCCTGGGCAATGGACTTAGCCTGTTAAATCCTCCGCTTGTGTCTTCAGAATAGTCACCAACTGTCAGCTGCTGAACTGTAGGAGCCCACGCCAATTTTTTCCGGGATTTAACCCTTTAATTTTATAGCTAGAGATCCCAAATTTTACACAGAGACACTTGTTACATTAGTAAAGAGGAATATGTAATACAAGAAGGGATATGAGATGGTTTACTGTATGTAAACCATGTCTCATATCATGTCGGGTTTGTGAAGGATATAGGAAAAGCCGTCAATTGAATTATCGGCGTTTCTGCTATCTACCGCTGAATTAAACATAAATATATGTATATATATGCGTCTCACTGACATATATATATATATATATATATATAGACTGTATATATGTTTTTTAGAATATTTGAGCCGATGGATCCATGATATGTCCATTTTGCAAGGCTGCATAAAAAAAAAGCCATATGGATGCCATACGGATGACACACGGATAAATTTGTGCGTACAAATCGCATCCTCGCATTGAATACAGAACAGTGTTTTGGGACAATTACTGCGTATTACGGCCGTAAAAAACGGACCGTATTTTCATACGTCTAGTGTGACACCGGCCTCACAAGGACTTTTGCTGAGATCAGAACATTCATAGTAGGTTGCACTGTAGAAAATCAGTCACAGCTTGTGTATTGTAGCCTGTGTCTGGGGGAATGTGTTACCAACAATTTTTCCAAAACTTCACTCTCCACTCTGATACAAAGACCTAGAAAACTGCAGAGCCGAGAGAAGCAACATTTTGATTGAACTGAAGGTGGTCATACAAGTTATTGGAACTCCAGTTTTTGGTGGGACGTGTCAACCATCGAACAGTTTGGGCATGTTAGATTTTAACATTCAGATCGTTTTGTTCACCCAGGAGATAGTGAGTGTGTGTTTGTGTGTGCGTGCATGTGTGTGTGTTGGAGACTTATTTCTCTGTCCCTATGCTCGACCAAGTTGTGTCCACTTGCATGTTGGGATGGCCACCTTCTGTCACTGCGTATATCATGCAGCTATCATATTTTTCATTGCCCATTTACAGTATTTAGGCTATTCACTTAAAATGTATTTCATTACAATATAATACGTATTTTGCTAGAAATATATATTGATGGATTTTTTTTTGTTTTATAAAGCAGCGAGCATATGATGCTATACCAGGCAAAAGTTAGTTAGCTTTAAACCTTTGGTGGCCACCAGGTCTCAATTATTAATTGACTTTGTGCAAGCCTATGAAGTTTGAGCAAAACTTTTAGGGTAAAAATACTCAACAGACATACTTTAGTAACAAAAAAGGTACAAGTAATGTTTGTGACTGAGTTCATATGTATAAAGCATGTACCTGCAGCGCCCCAGAGTCCTGGTCGTTGCAGTACTGATGCTCCGCCGCTAAGGGGGGCTATGGTACGTCTGATGGCACTGGAGGAGTTCACCTGACCAGGTATCACAGACACCAATACACTTCACAGTCTGGCCTCCAGGGGGAGCTAAGGGCGCTATGTATTAGGCCACTCCTCACAATCTGGTAAAACTGGGGGTTAGATAGGAAGTTAGTCAGAAGCTGACTGGGTTGGAACCAGGCAACATCCTGTGGCAGAGGGTGTTGCAGGGGAAGATTCAGGGGGGTCCCTGTCAGGGGTGGGATCCTGATAGAGGCCTAGCGAACAGAAAGAACGTTACCGGACCGCGCCTGCACTTCATCGCGGCGGTACCCCAAGAAAGGACAAGAAGCGAGGTTTATTGTGCTGAGTGAGAAACGAGATCAACGCAACAAGGAGAAATACCAGTAGGAGTCGTGCTGTAAGACGAGGCAACATCCTATTGAGGCGCGTAGCCGGTGGCCGGAAATGCCGAGGAAGTATTGAGCTCCAGGCCTTACTTCAAACCTACGGCAGGACAGTCAGTTATAGGCAGGCTGTCTCACTCAAATCACCTAAGAAGACATAGGGGGCAACATTTGGAGATTGGCGACTCTAGGGTCCCGGAAGAGCTCTGAGCCTACCCGTCATACGGGTGCGTCCTAGCCATATCATCTGGGGGGACGAAGAAGAACATCATAATCGAGTTGTGAGGAAACTTCAGAAATAGACACAACAGTTGTGGGGACTCTCCCTTAAGCACAGCAGGGAAGGACCACAACACACAAGCGCTAGAAGGTAGGCACAGATTTCCACCTGCAAAGGGAACTCTGGAGGTGCCATCAGACCGGCCGGACTCAGGTAGCCCGGACTGAGGATCCTGAAGCCTTCAGTAAAGAGGTAAAGAGACTGCAACCTGGTGTCCTCGTTATTCACCGCAACCTGCACCACACCACAACATCATCAGCCTCTCCACCTTCATTGGACGCCCCTCAGCAGGGTCATGGACCGGGCCTAGCCACCGTGACAACCCCAGAACCGAGACACAGAGGCCTGGTACCGGGTGCCCCTCGGCCCTGCAGCAGTGGGGGCGCTCCATACCACACTTTCTACAGAAAAATATAGAGATAAGGTTGAGTCAGAATTGATGTAGTTTACAGGAGTGTTTTTTTTTTGTCCCAAAGGGTGAAATGTTTTCTGCTAGCATTTCAGTTATCACATCCTAAACAAGTATATTAGGTGTAGTTTGCTCTGAGGGTTTGTTTGAAGGAAATGTTCACACTTTTCATTCCGGCTAGAACACTTGATACCTTTGCACTTTATTGCTGTGCTTTGTTCTGAATGTCAACTGATGATTTTTTTGACAGACGAACACCAACGTGCATCTGCAATCAACATAATTCCTCCAACATTGCAAATTAGATTTAGTAGCAAAATTTTCAATTTTTCTGGTGTTTACAATAAACCAAACAAGAACAGTTTAAATAACTGAACACTTCTAATATAACAAGTATTGCCTCCAAATAGCATGCAAAATGCTACTTTTGTGGACTACTGCAATCTCAAAACATGACAAGCTTAGGGATGAGCGATCCCGAACTGTAAAGTTCAGGGGTTCGTACTGGACACCTAGAGCCCAGTACCGAATTCAGGACACAGACTTTTTACTGTAACCTTCCAAGAACGAGACTCAATAGGGTTACTCGTGATCAGCTGCAGGCAGGAGCATGAGAATTTTTTTGCCTGCCGCTGAACAGGAGTGAACTATGGAGTCTTGTTCTGAGAACTTTCTCACGAGACTCCATAGGATTTTCTGGGCATCGTGGGATGTTTTACGATTGGATTATCCAGATTTTGAATTAATAAATATATTATTCAAATAAAGTGTTTTTTTTCTGCATTTATTTATTTTTACTTCTATGTTAGTAATGGGGGTGTCTGACTGATACCTCTTCATTACTAACTACTGACTTGGTGTCATCCAGCTGCTGAAATCAACCCCAAAAAACAATTACCCTGATTGCCACCACACCAGGTCAATCGGGAAGAAACGAGGCTAAGTTCCAGAATTTGTGTATCAAATATGATATGCCACTTCTGGGGCAGGCTGCAGGCTGATATTTGTAGGTTGGGAATAGCTCAATAACCAAGGTTATTCCCAGCCTAATATATGCCTGCTTTAACTTAGCTGGTTATTAAAAATAGGAGAGACCCCACATAGTTTTTTTTTCCTTCCAACACCATCTGTCAGGGGAGAGTTAGGTGGCCCCCCCATATATATTAGATGGTCACATTTGGAAAACTTTGGTCTAAGGGCTCTTTCACACGTCCTGATTTTTCCAGTACTGGATAAAACAGTACTGGAGATATTCGTGTCCATGCGTTACATACATGTGGCATCCATGTGCTATCCGGGTGCCGCATCAGTGTGACACCCTCCTGCCGCCTGGGAAAAATAGTACAGTTCACATTGTTCCCAGGTGTAAGGTATTAAAGACAGCTTGGATCATTGTCGCCTTGCCTCCCTGAGCTCAACGCGGTTCTCACGGTGCTAGCTGTGACGTGATAAAGGTTACTGCAGTTCATCGGCTGGCTCACACTGAACATGAGATCAGCCGTCAGTGATAGGCGGTAACATCTATGATGTCACTGCTCGTCGCTGAAGCTGCGTCCCAAGCTCAGCTCAGTGTGTTCTGGATTCATTACTGATCAATAGCATTATGCCACTGCTCAGCCATGTAATCCAGATGTAGCAAAGCTGGAGTTCTTCATGGAACAAATGTTTTTTTTTAATTTTAATTTTTTTACATTAATAAATGGTAAAAAGAGGGTGGGGTATGTTTATTTCAAATAATGCAGTCTGTATCTTTCTTTCAATGAAAGGACTCTATTCTTGCTGTGTATGTTTTACAATGTGACTATTGGGCTAGTAATGGGAGCACCTTATAGACGCCTCTTCATTACTAACCCCTGTTCTTGATGTCAGCGGTCATAAAACAGCTAACATCAACCCCTACCTTATTACCCCACTTGCCACTGCACCAGGGCAAATGGAAAGAGCAAGGCTAAGTGCCAGGTTTGACACATCTTATGGATGCATCATTTCTGAGGCAGCTGAGAGCTGAAGCTGCTAGCCTGGGAGGGGGGGGGCAATATCCCTGGCCCCTTCCATGCTATTAATATCAGCCCACAGTTGTCTGTTTAGCCTTTGCTGGTTAGAATTTATAGGGGGACTCTACAACATTTTTTTCTGGGGTCCCCCTCAAACTAACCAGTAAAGGCTAAGCAAACAGCAGCTGTTATTAGTAACCTGTGAACATTTCTGGATATTGTCCCCTTTCGCAGATAATTAACATCAACCCCCACTGTGATCTTTCCCTCTGCTGGTTCTGAAAATTGAGCAGTAGCCAGCACCATTTTTTATTATTTATTTTACATACAATGTACGCAGCGGGTGCTGTATACAATTCCCATCATTGTCACCTGGTCTCGCTGAGCTCAGGGAGACCACAAAACAGTGATGTGAGCTGCCTTCAGCACCCGGCACCTGGGATCAGCACAAACTGTACCGCTTTTTACCAGGTGCCGGTACGTGTTGCACCAATGATATACGGATATCATCCATGTGTCATCAGTGTGCACGTGTGCGGGACGTTTTGCGGTCCGTGCTGCAGAAAAAAATGGACATCTCAGCGTGTTTTACCCACGGACATACGGTCCCTGGAAATGCACTGACGTATGCAGACCCATTAATTTGAATGGGTCTACGTGTGTAAGTGTCACCACACGTACAGGAGACCCTAATGTGTGAAGAAGGCCTAATGTGTATTGGGGCTTCGAGGTACGGTACATGCTGTTTGTAGTCAGCCAAACCTATCATTACAAGGACACAAAATTCATATGACACAAAGACTATTGCACATGGCTTGATTGCTGACGTGCAAGCAGATCCATTGAGAAGCAGATTGTGACTGGTTAGCAACAGGGAATACATAACCAGAGGTTATCTTCGGACATGTCTTGTGTCAATGTGGAAGTCCGAAATAGAAAGTGGCAAGGATTATCACGTGTTTGTTAATCTAGTCTGTTGTACAATATTGTACTGGCCATGTTGATGTGTAGGGAATATTTAACACATTTAAAAGGCAGTAGGTGTAGTTGCTAATAAATGAGTACGTCCAAAGGGAACCACACTGATAAAGCTAATATATAATGATTTGTTCATCGCTGGCAGAGAATATTTGAGGAAATTATACTCTCTATAGCAGCTACATACAATAGATATTACATATCCCACTAGAATGGTGAATTTGTACTCAAATATCATATGTGCCAACTATTGAGAATGCACATTAGGGAGATTCAGTAAATTGGCAAATAAAGTGGCATAGTTTGTGTGCCAAACAAATCACCAGTCTACAACATCTGAATCATAAATAATGTATATATCTACCACAACCCAAAATAAGTACCAACTCCAGATCAGACCCTTTAAAGGTAACCTGTCTCCTCCAAAAATTCTACCTGCATATATAGTGGTAATCTGCAGGTAAATAATGTTTAAATCATGTCTGGTTGGTTTATGTTAGTGCAGCAATAGGGAGAAAATGCAGCCTCTCGCTTTCAGTCATTGTGGTGGTGCAAGGAACTGTCAGTCACCACTCACTATAGAGTGGAGGTGAAAGATTAAACTAAACTAATACAAGCCCTTACATGTAGATTCCAGCCCCAATCTTATAAATACAGATCGCAGACCAGAACCCCTAAAGTAATAGAGGCCAGATATTCTAAATAAATACAGACCTCCTTACAGTCCCCAGACCGGACCCCTTAAGTAATTAGATAATTTAGAATGGACCCCTCAATACAGACCTAACATCAGATCACACCCAGGTCCTTTAAATACAGAGTTTAGACCAGACTCTCCATAAACACCGCAGATAAGATCCCTCTTTAATGGAGATCAAGTACCAATCCTGCAGATACTCGCCTCTCTTTGCTCCTTCAGTCGTCTTGACACCAATGTGCTGTTGCAGACAGTCTCTTGACAATGGTGGCAGTATGATTGCCTGAAGTGATGCCAGAGAGTGAAAATGAATACATCAATGGGGAGAGAGGAGTATATTTTAAAGAAAAAGTGGCGGCCAGGGAATTTTCCTGAATATTTCCTGTGTGTCACCCAGGCATTCCAAGAGATTTGGCAATCATACGGTGGCAAATTTACCAAAAAAGTAAAGTACGGTATACTACTGCTGTAGGGCCCAAAGTAGAGAAGGGAATACTTGAAATCACTGGTGTAACTAGAGTCCAATGGGCCCCCGCTGATAAATTTGGATTTGGACTGCCCCCTCCATGTTGGTTAGATATTAGGACATTTGCATCAACCTATGTCCTATAAAGATATGCGTATAATATTGTCTCCATCATGGCTCCCTTCCTGTAATAATGTATTGTATTCTGGCCTCTTCTGTAATAATGACTATGTCCTGTCCCCTTTCTGTAATAAGATCCCCCATCCTGGGCCTCTTTTTGTAATAATGTCTGTCGTCCTTGGCCACTTCCTGTTATAATATTCCTTGTCCTGGGTCTTTTCCTGTTATGTGCCCCATCCTGACCCCTTCCTGTAACAATGTCCCCCATCCTGGCCCCATCCTGGTACAATGATCTCCATTCTGATTTAATGCCCCCCTTCTGGGCAACCTCCTTGGTAT
Organism: Ranitomeya variabilis; assembly: GCF_051348905.1. Taxonomy (NCBI): domain Eukaryota; kingdom Metazoa; phylum Chordata; class Amphibia; order Anura; family Dendrobatidae; genus Ranitomeya; species Ranitomeya variabilis. The sequence goes on from NC_135234.1 coordinate 160,301,728, forward strand.
AATAACCTCCATGCTGATATAATGACCCCTATCCTGGTCCACTTCCTTGTAAAATGACACATTCAAGTAGGCATTGGCTTGCCCACCTCCCTCACGGGCCCAGTCGCGGTTTCACCCTCTGCAACCGTGGTTGTTACGTCCCTGCTTGAGATTGAGATTTTATACAACTTCCATTGAGTTTAATAGTAACTGTAAATATTCCTAAGTTCTGAGGCAGAAAGCTTTATCATCTACAGTGTAGATGAAAGGTGAAATAATGAGTGGAAGGAGACTTATCAATGCATTTACTCCAGTTGTCTAGCGTAAATACATTCCAAAATATAGTGCTCAGACTGAGTGCCATATTTGTAACGTCAGGTAAAGTGGGTAAAACATCAGTGTGGTACAAAGTGCTACTTGTTTTTTAACATATCATTCACTTTTCTATAAGAAAAGTGTTGGAAACGGTCTGACCTGACATTTTTAGTCATGCACCCTGTTGTTGAATCTGGAACATGTTACAAATTTGACAGAAATAGTCACACTATTCACTCTTTGCATCAGTATTAACAGAGGCTACCAGTATAAAATGACACCAAACATTGTAAGTTAATTTTTCGGGGCTCTCAGTGGGGATGGCAGAATTTAGACAGAAGGAAGATCTTTTCCCAGGACGTCCCTCATGACAGCATGACAGGAGGTAGTCCCATTTATCCTCTAGGGACAGGAAACACACAAGAGGTTAAAAGCCCCCCCTTCCACCTCACCCCCAGTGTTTTTCCTGTCCTTAGCAGGACAAGGCACGCAAGAGGAGCGCAGGAGCGCGATACTTACCGGAGCTCGGTGGGATCGGAGGGGACTGAATCTCTTCCCTTCCCGCTGTCAAGAGGCTCCATTGCTGATACCTCACTGGGTAGGGGTCCCTCAGTTTATTGGTGGAGCAGGGGATCCTCTGACATCGCCACTTCCCTCTCCAGAGGGCTCAAGGCTCCACGCCACCGTCGGCTGCTTATTTCCAGTCGCAACAGTGATCATGCATTCCACCGAGGAACGTGTTTCTGGCCAGTTGCCTTTCGAGGATGCACACTTCCGATTTAGATGGATACTTCCAATCGGGATGGCGCAAAGTGCGTTCCATTCAGAAACACATGAGAGAGCTATGGGGTAGTCTGGAGGCCACCTGGTCAAGGTAAGACCCTTTAAAAGGGTACTCACAGAATGGGTGCTGTGCACAGTCTGAACCATGGAGGTTAATCCACCTCACTCAGAAGCACCAGCCGAGCTGTCCTTGGCCAGTGCAAGTAACCCCATAGCGCCTGTTTTAACACAGGTTAGCGGTCACTCAGTAAGATTAGAAAATGTTCCAGTTTTTTTATATTAGGATAGAGGTCCGGCTCCTCTTCCTGGAAAAGAATGAGGAGATGCCCTACTTGCAACACCAAGTTAGCGGATTCATACACAAAGCAGTTATGTGTGGAGTGTGTGGCAAAATTCCTGAAGGAAGAACACGCATCCTTCCTAATGGATGTGCGGGCCATAATTAGGGAAGAGGTCCAGAACACTGTGTCCAGTCTCGTGCTGCTGCAACCAGATACGAGCACCTCCTGTCACAAGAGAGGCAGATGGGAGATGGAGGAATCCTCAGAAGAAGCGTACCCATATTCATACTACGCAGAGGAAGAGGCTGAAGACGGTGAAGAAAGTTTCTCCCAGAGGCCATCCAAGGAGAGTAAGAAGAATTTTTTTTCATCCAAAAATACGGATGACCTATTGAAGGTGGTCAGAGCGACTATGAAGATTGAAGAAATGGAGGTCCCTCGCATAATTCAGAATGAGATGTTTGGCGAACTCAGAACACAAAGGAATAGACTGTTCCCGGTGAACCAACACATTAGAGCCATGATTCTGGAAGAAAGGGAAGATACAAAAAAGCGCCTACTCATCCCTAGAGACTTTAAGGCCCGCCTTTCCTTCGACTTTTCAAAGATTAAGGAATGGGAGGAAATCCCCAAAGTGGACATTCTTATTGCCAGAGTGGCAAAGAAGACTGCAATACCTTTTGAGAACACTTCCTGCCTGCGGGATGCCATGGACAGGAAAGCAGAAGGACTGTTGAGAAGGAGCTGGGAGTGTTCGGCGGTGGTTATTAAGACCAACATAGCAGCCACCTCGGTAGCTAGGTCCATGTGTGTCTGGATTGACGAGCTGTCCACCCAGATAAAATATAACAGAGGTTATATCAGAATCTCTCCCTATGTTAAAGATGGTGATGCAATTTATGGCAGATGCTTCAGTGAAGTCTGTAAGGTTTGCAGCTAGGAGTAATGCACTCTCTAACTCGACATGACAGGCTATCTGGCTTAAAACTTGGTCAGGGGACAGCCAGTCTAAAATCAAGCTCTGCTCCATCCCTTTCTCAGGTACACATGTCTTCGGTCCAGTACTAGATGACATTCTAGAGTAGGCCGCCAATGACAAGAAGGGGTTCCCAGAGGAAAAAGCCAGGAGATTTCGTCCCTTTCGTAGGCCCCGTCAGTTCCATAGGCAGGACTATAAGGGGAAGAGAAAATCAGGCAAGTGGAGTTACCCCAAGGGAGGTAAGGGTAGATCCACTCAATTCTCCGGCTCACATAGAAGGTCTTGACACCAGGAAGGTAGGGGGGAGACTGCAGTTTTTCCTAGGAGAATGAGGAACCATAATGGACAACCAGTGGATCCTGCAGACCATAGGAGAAACTTACATGATAGGCTTTTCCCATCTCCCACCCCAACGGTTTTGCACCACCAAACCCCAGTCCCTTTCCCTGCAAAACTCTTAGAGTTGGGGGCAGTCGAGCCGGTACCTGTTTTAAGGGTAGGTCAAGGTCACTACTTTTCCCTGTTCTCCATAAAAAGCCTTCGGGCAAATATCGGACCATCATAAATCTAAAGCCCCTGCATCAGTGGGTCATATACAAAAGATTCAAAATGGAGACAATAAAGTCAACCATCCAGCTAATAAAGAGAGACAATGCCATGTGCACCTTAGATCTAAGAGATGCATATCACGTGCCAATTTAGCCAGACCATTGCCAATATCTGAGGTTTGCTTTAGACCAGTGTTTCCAAACTCCAGTCCTCCCGGACCCCAACAGGTCATGTTTTCAGGATTTCCTTAGTATTGCACAGGTGATGGAAGTATCAGGAGTTCTCTCACTTGTGCAGCACTATGGAAATCCTGAAAACATGACCTGTTGGGGTTCGTGAGGACTGGAGTTTGGGAAATACTGCTTTAGACCATCAAGGTTGCATCCTCAGCCCCATGCATTTTTACAAAGATAACGACGGAGGTGGCAGCCTTTCTGAGGAGACAAGGGATTATCATGGTCCCCTACCTGGACGACATCCTGCTGGTAGCAGACTCAGCTATCTGCCTCAATCAACAACTGGCCCAGACTATCAGCGTCCTAGAGGGCCTGGGTTGGCAAGTGAACTGGGAGAAATCCAACCTACGTCTTGGGATGCAGAAGGTGTTCTTAGTAGTCCTCCTCGATTCTCATCACAAGATGTTTTCCCTTCATCACGTGAAACAGATCAGAAGCAGGATCCGGGCATTACAGAGAAAGAGTACAATCTCCATCAGATACGCCATGGGGATCCTAGGACTGATGACGTCTTGCATTCCAAGCGTATGTTGGAGTCAAGCTCATTCAAGACAGCTCCAAAGTTCGGTCCTCACGTCCTGGAACATCACTTGGGCCTGGACAGAAAGATGAGAATCCCGGACAGTCTAAAGCATTCCCTGTCATGGTGGACATCCAGCGACAATCTCGGAAAAGGAGTGCCATGGATCCTTTCTCCCTACGTTTGTATTACCACCAATGCATGTTTGAAGGGATGGGGCGCAGAGGTGGAGGGTTGTTTCCTTCAGGGTACATGATGCCCGGAAGACCAGAGAAGATCCATCAATTACAGTGAGCTAAAGGCAGTATGGGAGACTCTGCCACGTTGTCAGGATACAGTCAGAGAACATCATGTGAATGTCCTGTTGGACAACATCACATCAGTTTCCTTTCTGCAGCGCCAGGGAGGTCCAAGAGGCAAGCTTCTACAGGCCTTAGTGGAAAATATATTTCAGTGGCAGGAAAGAAATGTATGGTCCATCTCCGCGGTGCATTTGAAAGGTTCCAAGAACATAACAGGGGATTTTCTCAGCAGAGAAAAGCTTTGGTCCTCCGAGTGGGAACTGAACCCGGAAGTATTCCACTAGCTGACCCGGAGATTGGGAGCACCACGTGTAGACCTGTTTGCAACACGGAAAAATGTGAAAGTGGCAAGATTCTTCTCCATAAATCCAGGGGACAACACAGAAGGCACAGATGCCCTATCTCAGAGTTGGGAAGAAATTCTTCTATATGCATTTCCCCCATTTCTCCCCATTCCGAGGATCCTGAGGAAAATCAGAGAACAACAGGCCACAGTTATATTGATAGCGCCCTTCCGGCCCAAGAGGAGTTGGTTTCCAGTATTGCACCGTATGACTTTGGAAGATCCAGTTCCCCTCCCAGACAGACACGACCTGCTGTCCAAGGGTCCCCTCTGGCACCAAGACCCTCATCTTCTGAACCTGATGGCCTGGATCCTGAGCGGAAAATGCTAAGCTCCAGGGGGTTGTCAGACAAGGTGATAACTACTATGCAGGCAAATAGGAAACCAGTGACATCAGCAATCTAATCCACAGTATGGGAGAGGTTTTGTTCTTTCATGGGGGAATCTATTTTGAGCGCAGCCTGCCCAGACATTCCCAGAATATTGGACTTCCTCCAGAAAGGATTTGAGATGGGCCTAAAGCCTAGTACGTTAAAGGTACAAATCTCTGCCATTAGTGCCTCAATGGACTTTCCTTTAGCAGACCACTATTGGGTAGAAAGATTGTCTCGAGCCATTACCAGACTAAGACCCACAGTCAGAGAGACTATTCCTCCTTGGGACCTATGCCTTGTGTTAGGTATTGTGCAGATCCCCCTACGAACCCCAGGAAGAATCCAGCATCAACTTTCTATGAAGACGACTTTCTTGGTGGCAGTCACCTCAGCGAAACATTTGGGTGAATTACAGGCACTGTCAGTCACGGATCCCTATTTGCAGATCCTAGAAGATCGGTTAATACTTAGGCTTGACTTGTCTTTTTTGCCAAAGGTAGTGTCAGAGAAAACTTTGAGCCAAAAGATCATTCTTCCGTCTTTTTGTCTCCCCCAAAAAAATGAGAAAGAGGAGCTGTTTCACACATTAGACGTGAGAAGGGCAGTGATGCATTATGTAGAGGTCACAGCTACTTGGAGGCAGGATTCAAATCTATTCATACAATAAGCAGGAAAGAATAAGGGTAAAAACGCCTCGAAATTAACTTTGTCTAGGTGGATCACGTCAACATAGCACTACCTTTTGACTCAGAGAAAAAAGATCCCCCGCTTAAGATTAAAGCCCACTCCACAAGGGCGATTTCTGTATCCTGGGCCAAAAGAGCAGGGGCTTCCATAGACCAGATTTGCAGGGCTGCAACTTGGTCTAATATAACAACCTTCTGTAAACACTACAAGTTAGATGTCCTGTCAGGTCAACAATTGGCTTATGGATGAAAGGTCCTACAGGCAGTGGTTCCACCCTAGAATGCCATTTATTTGGTATTTCTCCTGTCGTGCTGTCATGAGGGTCATCCTGAGAAATAGGAATACCTACTGGTAATTGTATTTCCCAGCGTCCATCATGACAGCATCATTACTGTCATGGTATAGGACATGGTTCATGTCCAGCTCTCTCAGTGTTAATATTGCTGGCCTCTCTTTGGATCTAGGAGGGGTATTTATACACACTCCAGACTAGGATTCCCTGTCAGCTATACTTTAGTTTAATCTGTGTGTCTGACCCCTTGAATGTGTGCTCGGTTTGCATTTGCTTGTTTTGCTCTCTGTGCGTTACTCTGCTTGTTTGTTCTGTTGGCTCCCTTTCTGACTACCCCTCTGTCTCTCCCCTCGGTTACTTCATTATATCCTGGTTTTGATCTGGGCATGCTTAACTACTCTCCAGTGTACATCGTCTCCTCTGCACCCCGGCGTCTGGCTCCGCCCTCGACCACCTCCTTCCCTGTCACGTGGTTCAGGTTCTGTTTGCTACCCGGTGAGTTCCCCGCAGCTCTGCTCTCAGCTCCCTTGTGCGGCGCGCAGCTCTCCCCGCAGCAGTAATACCCGGGAGTTGGGATAATTACATTCCCTCCCCTGAATTCTGAAACTGATGTGAGTTAACATTAGTATGTGCAGCGCCCCAGAGTCCTGGTCGTTGCAGTACTGTGGCTCCGCCACTATGGGGAGATATGGTGCGTCTGATGGCACTGAAGGAGTTCATCTGATCAGGTATCACAGACACCAATACATTTCACAGCTGGGCCTCCGGGGGGAGCTAATGGTGCTATTCATTAGGCCACTCCCCACCATAGTGGGTAAACTGGGGGTCAGGCAGGAAGTTAGATCAGAAAGCTGACTGGGTTGGAACCAGGCAACACCTTGTGGCAGAGGATGTTGTGGGGGAAGATACAGTAGGGTCTCTGTCAGGGGTGGGATCCTGACAGAGGCTTGGCAACTTGAACGAACGTAACGGGACCGTGCCTGCTCCGGGTAGCGGCGGTGCCCAAGAAAGGATTAGAAGAGAGATAGATTGTGCTGAGTGAGAAACGAGATCACGCAAAGGAGAAATACCAGTAGGAGTCGTGCTGTAAGACCGGAGCAACATCCTACTGAGGCGCACTACCGGTGGCCGGAACGCCGAGGGAGTATCATAACATTCAGCTTCAAGCAATACTCTAAACAGCGGCAGGACAGTCAGTCTAAGGCGGGCTGTCTAACTCAAATCACCTATGCAGTCTTGGGGGGCAACTTGTGGAGAGGGGCGACTCTAGGGTCCCGGAAGAGCTCCGAGCCTACCCGTCAAACGGGTGCCGTCCCAACCAGAACATCAGGGAGGGACGGAGGATTAGAAGAACATCATTTAATCGAGTTGTGAGGGAACTTAAGAAACAGACACAACGGTTGTGGGGACTTTCCGTAAGCACAGCAGGGAAGGACCACAACACATAGCGCTAGAAGGAAGGCACCGATTTCCACCTGTGAGGAGAACTCTGGAGGTGCCATCGGACCGGCCGGACTTGCGCAGCCTGGTGAACCGTATTCTGGACTGTGGACTCAGAGATCTTCAGTAAAGAGGTAAAGAGACTGCAACCTGGTGTCCTCGTTATTTACTGCACCGCACCACCACTACCGACATCCGACACATCGTTCACTGTGCGCCCCTCGGCAGGGTCACGGACCGGGCCTAGCCGCCATGACAACCCCAGAGAAGAGACTCACAGGCCCGGTACCGGGTATCCCCCTCGGTCCTGCGGCAGTGGGGGCGCTACATATGCAAGAGTTCAATAAAACAGAGTTGCATCCATCCTGGTCTAGTGATTGGTAAAAGTCACTAGGGGTGAGGTGGAATGGGGGCTTTTAACCTCTTGTGTGTTTCCTGTCCCTAGAGGAAAAATCGGACTACCTCCTGTCATGCTGTCATGATGGACCCCTGGAAATACAATTACCGGTAGGTCTAATTCCTATTTTTACGTGTAAACATCTGAGGGAGGTACTTATAGGGGACACATGCATATGTTTGGCTGAGGTATCAAAGTGATTGATATGTGTATATGGGGCAGGGCCGGTTTTAGACAAAGTGGGGCTGTGGGCAAAAGTTTAAAGCGGGGCCCCAAATGCTCACATATCGCACCATCACACAGAAACATTTCCATTGTATTTACATACGTTAAGTTCAAGTCGCTAAATGAGCGCGATCAACAATATTGAAGTTGTTCAACGCTTGTTTCCCGGCTTCTTTAGGGTATGTACACACGTTCAGTAATTGGCAGTGCTTTGGACGCAGCAAATGTCCGCTGCAGGCTACTGAACGCAGGTGAATCCGCAAGCGTCCAATACATTGTACGGGTGAAATTTATCTTCTGTAGACAAATAAAGATATATTGGCATGATGCTGTCTGGAAAGACTCGCCGCATGTCCGTCTCTGCGGGGGAGCCGTGGACCTCTCTGTATAGTGGGCATGGGATTTTTTTAAATCCCATTCACTATGCTGTAACACCTGGCTGCTGCACAAGTACTCAACGTCCAACCCCGCATCGTTTACTGACCGTGTGCGCCTACCCTTACTCCTGCTGAGGAATAGTGATTGGTATAGATAGTCCTCAATACAGTATTATGCATGTCCCATATACTACATATAGTTAAATGCACTCCCCATGGGCCTTGGTAGAGTATAATGCAGCCCCCTTCATAATATACTGCAGCCCCCCTCGTACAGTATACTGCAGCCCCCCTTAAGAGTATACTGCAGTCTCCTCAAGAGTATACTGCAGACTCCTCAAGAGTATACTGCAGCCCCCTCAAGAGTATAATGCAGCCCCCTCAGAGTATAATGCAGCTCCCCTCATAGAGTATATTGCAGCCCCCTCAGAGTATAATGCAGCCCCCTCAGAGTATAATGCAGGCCCCACCCATGCAAACACATACAGTATAGTGCAGCCCCTTCACACACAGTATAATGCAGCCCCCATAGTATAATGCAGCCCCCTCAGAGTATAAAGCAGCCCCACACACAGTATAATGCAGGCCCCACCCCCACACAGTATAATTCAGCCCCCCACAAACACACAGTATAATGCAGTCCCCCACGCACAGTATAATGCAGCCCCCCACACACAGTATAATGCAGCCCACCAAGAATATAATGCAGTCCCCCAGAGTATGAAGCAGCCCCCTCAGAGTATAATGCAGCCCTACACACAGTATAATGCAGCCCCCACCACAAACACACACATAGTATAGTGCAATCCCCTCACACACACTATCGTGCAGCAGACACACACACTATAATGCAGACAGAAACACACTATAATGCAGACAGACACACACACTCTATAATGCAGACAGACACACACACACAATATTTACCTCTCCCCCTCATTCCCCAGCTCTTCTGACTTCTGCAGAGCATTTCAGCGTCTCAACAACCTGGTTGGTGGAGGCCATGGCTATCCGCATGGATCAGAGGATGCAGGAGAGACGCGAGGTGCAAAAAGAGGCTCCATTTTGTCCAACTGGCCCAGTTTGTAAACCTGAGGTGGAACCTATGGAGGTTGGTGCTGCCAGTTCTAGTGTTAAAGACATGAGATGCCGGTGGGAATTTGGACTTTGTGTCTATTGTGGCCAAGCTGGACATTTCTTAAAGGATTGTCTTGGCACGACCTGCAGCAAACAAGCCGTCAGGAAACGCCTAAGTCTGGGTGATTATCAAGGAGGTCACTCAGACTTACAGGTACCCTTTTACTCCTCTCTAAGGTGTTGTTGAATGCTGAACTTCTTTTTCAAGATCAGTGTCTGTTCACATTTGCTTTTATTGACTTCGAGTCTGCTGCTAATTTCATTGATGTGGAACTGGTTCCGAAGTTAGGATTAGGGATAGTTAAGCTAGAAAGCCCTATTCAAATTGTGGTAATTGACAGAACACCATTGCTCAAAAATCTGGTTTGGTTAGTTACGGTGGAGTTCACACTCAAGGTGGGGTCTCTTAATATGGAAAACATTTCCTTTTATGTTTTGGACAAGTTACCTGCCGGAATTGTGTTGCCTATTCCTTGGCTGCGAAAGAATAATCCAATTATTGACTGGAATCGGAGAGATATTGTCAAATGGGGCCCTTTTTGTATTGAAAAATGTCTTAAACCTGTGCATGTTTGTTCCGTTAGTCTGGAGGGTCTTCCAGAATACCTGAAGGACTTTGATATAAAAAGAGTCTGAGATATTACTTCCTCACCGCCCCTATGACTGTGCAATTAATCTCATTCCTAATGCCAAATTACCCAATGCTCGCTTGTATAACTTGTCTTGCCCTGAACGGTCAGCCATCAAAGAATATATTAGTGAGAGTTTATGAAAAGGTCATATTCGCCCTTCCTCATCGCTGGTAGCTGCCAGATTCTTTTTTGTTTAAAAGGAAGATGGCGGTCTTCGCCCTTGCCTTGATTTCTGAGAATTAAACAAAATAATGGTTAAAAATACTTATCCACTTCCACTCATTCCTGATCTGTATAATCAACTTTCTGGGGCCAAATGGTTTTCCAAACTGGATCTTAGCAGGGCATATAATCTTATACGGATTCGTAAGGGTGATGAGAGGAAGACAGCATTTTTAACGTCTGAAGGTCTCTTTGAAAATCTCGTCATGCACCTGTAGTTTTTCAAAATTTTATGAATGATATTTTCTTCGCAAATTATTACAGAAAAATTGCAGATTGTCAAGCCTCTTACAGACCTCACTCGTAAAGGGTGAGGTTAAAGGTTTGGTTGCTGGAAGTGGTTGGGGCTTTTGAAAATTTAAAGAAATGTTTTATGTCTGCTCCTGTTCTGGTGCAACCAGACCTCCAGAGGCCGTTTATTGTAGAAGTAGATGCTTCTGAGGTCGGGGCTGTATTGTCTCAAGGCCCTGAGACTTTATCTAACATGCGACCATGTGCCTTCTTCTCTAAAAAACTTTCTCCGGCTGAGAGAAACTATGAGGTGGGTAATTGGAGTTGCTTGCAGCCAAGCTGGCATTTGAAGAGTGGAGGCATTTTTTGGAGGGAGCTGTTCCTCCAGTCACTGCTGTGACAGATCACAAAAATCTTGCTTATATTGAATCTGCCAAGCGGTTGACACCTAGACAGGCCCGGTGGTCTTTGTTTTTTTCACGATTCATTTTTCTATTCCGTTCAGACCAGGGTCTAAGAACATGAAGGCGGATGCCCTGTCTCGTAGTCTTGATTCTGTGTCTCCTCCAGAACCTTCTTCCTCCATTCTTCCTCAGGGTGCTGTTGTGGCCATGGTTTCCTCTGAGCTGGAAACTCAGTCCTTGGCTCCTTTCAATACCCCTGAATGCAAGCTGTTTGTTCCTGTATATCTTATATTACGCCTTTAGCAAGAATTTCATTATTCTGTGTTGAGTGGTCATCCTGGGGTCACTGCCACCCAAAAGGCAGTTGCTAGACTCTTTTGGTGGTCCGCTATGCATAAGGATATTAGGGATTTTGTGTCTGCTTGTGAAATTTGTGCACGAGCCAAAGTACAGCATTGCCGGCCGGCTGGGGAATTGCCTCCTTTGCCAATTTTGGAAAGACCATGGACTCATTTGTCCATGGATTTCATTTCAAATTTACAGTGGTCTGGGGGGATGACTGCTATTTGGGTGGTAGTCGATCGCTTCAGCAAACAAGCTCACTTCGTCCCATTATCTGGATTACCCAGTGCTGAAACTCTCTCCAAACTGATTATTATTCATGTGGTACAATTGCATGGGATTCCTCTAAATATTATATCTGATAAGGGTGCACAATTCATCTCTAGATTTTGGAGGGCTTTCTGCAGTAAACTGGAGATTGATTTGTCCTTTTCCTCTGCTTATAATCCTGAGACTAATGGTCAGACAGAGAAAACAAATCAGTCTTTGGAGCAAATTTTAAGATGTTTTGTCGCCGATGATCAGGAGAATTGGTCATCATTTCTTCCTCTGGCTGAGTTTGCCTTTAACAGTCGGGTTAAAAAGTCCATAGGGACTTCGCCATTTTACTGTAATTACGGGTTTCATCCTCATTTTGTTAAGTTTTCCAGGATAAGTTCTGGGTGTCCTGGAGTGGATATCTCCATTCAAGAGCTGGGGGATGTTTGGAGGAAAGTTAAAAAGAACATTGGGGTGGCTCAGCATCATAAGAAGCGGAAAGCCGATAAGAGGCGGTCGTCAGGGGTCACCTTCAAAGTGGGAGATAAGGTATAGCTTTCCTCTAAGAATATTAAGTTGAAGGTGCCCTCACTAAAGTTGGATCCTAGATTCATTGGTCCGTATGAAATTCTGGAGGTGGTTAATCCAGTTGCCTTCCGGTTAAAGCTCCCTCGGTCTTTCCGGATTTCTAATGTGTTCCATGTTGTTGTTGAAGGAATTTATTCACCCTGTTCTGTCGTCTTCACCCCTGCCTCCTCCGGTTTCTATTGAGGGAAGCTTGGAATATGAGGCACAAAGGATCATTGATTCTCTTCAGTATCTGGTACATTGGAAGGGGTATGGACCTGAGGAACGATCCTGGGTTCCAGCTCATTCTTTAAGAGCTGATTGGTTGGTCCAGGCCTTTCATCGGAGGTTTCCTTGGAAACCTGGGGATCCGGTGCCCCCCCTTGAAGAGGGGGTACTGTCACGATTTCCACTGTTTCTGTCTTTTTGTTACTTTGTGTCGGGGATGTCAGTCTGTGCTGTTTCTGTGCTGCAATCACCTGTGTTCATTTTCCTTAATCAGGCTTCTACTAAGGCTGGTTTCACATTTGCGGTTGTGTCCGCAGCGTATCATCCGCAACCGCAAACGCATGCAAAAACGCATGCAAACGCATGATAATGCTACGTTTTTTATCCGCATCAGCTTATGCATGACGGCAAAAAAAAAACAAGCGTTTGCATGTTTTTACATGTGTTTGCACTTTTTATGCGCATGCGGTTGATATTTCCAGGAGGATGTGTCTCAGTGGGCGTGTCTAAATCAGTTCCTGGACATGCGCAGTCCGAAGTATGCAAGTCATCGAATGCATGCATTCCCATAGACAGTAATGCGTTTTTTTTAACGCACTCATCCACATACTCATGCCTGCGCATATTTGACGGAAATTTGCTGCCTCAAAAATTCCAACATGGTGTGTTAGCCGCGCCCTGCCGCACAACGCAAAAAACCGCATGCGTTAGCAAATGCGGGCGAACGTATGCAAACGCATGCACCTGCATCTACAATGTTAAAGATAGGAAATATAGACGCATGCAGATGTATGCATCAGAAACGCTTCGGACACAACCGCAAATGTGAAACCAGCCTCAAGCATGCTAGTTCCTTCCCCCAGTGTCAATCACACACTTGTTGTTGCCTGTGGAACATTGATCCCTCTGCACTCTGTGCCTGACCCTGCTTGACTTGATTATCTTCCTGGACTCTGACCCTTTGCTTGTGACCTGACTTTGCTTGTGCCTGGTCCCCGTTTCTGTTTTGTCTCTCTGGCTTTCCTGACCTCGGCTCGTGTATTGCACTTCGTCTCTGACTTACCTTTTAGTACTGTGCCATTTCCTGGACTTGATCTCGGATTGTTTGACCTCCATTTACTTACAGTAAGTAATATATGTATTCACTGCTGTGATTTGCATCACAAGGGGGACCCTACATCAATTTTTGGGGGTCTCCGTTATAATAACCTGTAAAGGCTAAACAAACAGCTGTGAGTTGATATTAATAGCTTGGGAACATTTATGGCTATGGACCCTTTTCCCAGAATATTAATAACTGCCCCCACCAGTTGGATTTCCCTCTGCTGGTTCAAAAAATTGTGGCAGCTCACACCATTTTTTCTATTATTTATTTTATACACTATGTACCCAGCGGGTGCTGAATACAACTTCCATCATTGTCGTTTGGTCTCGCTGCGCTCAGAGAGACCAGGCAACAATGATGAGAGATACCTTCAGCACCCAGTGATTGGGAACAGCTAACTATATTGCTTTTCCCAGGTGCCGGTACATGTCACACAGACACATGGACAGCAAACGGATACATGGATGTCACATATGTATATACGGAAGGCACATGGACACGGACCATGGTTTTTCCAGTACAGGAATTACCAGGACGTGTGAAGGGGCCTTAGGTTGCACACAGGGGGACTTCCCTTCACTAAGCATGTGACTTATGAAGGTAATTGCTTACACAAGACATTTTAGGGGCTTCATAGTAAAATGGGTGAATATATGCACATGTCAATTTGTAGTTATTTGATCCCATACATTTAATTTATGCCTATATTTTTCTCACTTCACTTCACCAACTTAGAACTATTTAGTGCTGATTCATCACACACAAATCAGATTACAAAATTATTTAAACACAAGTTGTAATGTTAGGCTTCTTTTACACTTACCGGTTTTTTTGCGGCCCGTTATTGCGGGCCTTTTTTGCGAGCCGTATTGCCACAATTTTCACGGTCTACTGCAATAACGGACAGCAAAAAACTTGCGGATTGCCATTTTTCGGATTTCCAATACTATGGAAAAAGTATTGGAAAAAAAAGGCGTTCCGCAAAAACGGACGTCACGGTGCACCGCACAAGCAAGCTTCCGTTGTTTTTGTGGCCCCATTTATTTTCAATGGGGACCGTGTCAGTAAGCCGTGAAAAAGATCGAGCAGGCTCGATCTTTTTTCACGGTCATAAATATGGCCCTCACGGCCATACGTTGTACGGCGCTCCGTGGAATTATTGCGGCCCGTTTTTGCGGCCCCATAGGAATCTATTGGGGCTGCAAAAATGGGACACAAAACCATGGTAAGTGTAAAAGAAGCCTCACAAAATAGGTAAAAAGCCAGCAAGGGTGAATACTTTCGCAAGCCACTGTATATACACAGCGCTCATTCATTGCTGAATATACAGTGATCAGGTAGGCAGAGATGGTAATAAACGATGTCTGCCTTGTCTATGGAGAGATGTTGCAGCTGATAACTCTCATTGCAGAGTCCTATATGTACTGCCATGACAATGGGTGGTCTGTAAATAGTTATATGTATTTTTGCAATACTTAGTGCTCTTAAAAAAGTGTGAAAAAAATATTGAAAAGCAGACACATATTTCTTTTTCTTTCTTCATTACATTTTCCCCTTATATCAGAAAAAATACTAAAAATAATAATGACATGGAAAATAAGTCCCATATATACCGAATAAAGGGCAAAATGATTTGAATAATCTTACAGGAAAAAACATCAGGGTTCCTAAGATCATATGTGCAAACTAATACTCAAAAATGTGACTGGTCATGATTATGGGCAAATGGCTTACTGGTTAATATGTGTAGCATACGTGATTAGCAGTGTAGAGAGGATTTTGTTAAGGAAGTGGTACTGGAGCATTAATATAAATAACTAACTTCTATAACGACTTTATTCAAAAGTGCCAGACAGAGTACTACCCTAACAATGTTATCTAGTGGCCTCCAGAATTGTGCAGCCACATGCCCCCTTACCAGTTACTAATGCTCCTCTAGACCAACGCTTCTGGCATATCTTAGATTCCTACATAAAAATCAATGGTACCATATTTGTATAGTATTTGCATGCTTTTACAATACACCGTTGTAAATATGGGTGGAGAATTAATTTACAATTTAAAAAATAAACACTACCAGAACTTATCATTTACATCTGCTAAGAAATCATTTAATGTTCCCGTCAATCACAAAGATGCATTGACTGATGTAGCCACAGCATTGTTTTATAACATCCAGTAATGTG
Source organism: Ranitomeya variabilis (assembly GCF_051348905.1). NCBI lineage: Eukaryota > Metazoa > Chordata > Amphibia > Anura > Dendrobatidae > Ranitomeya > Ranitomeya variabilis. Next base: position 160,317,119 of record NC_135234.1, read on the forward strand.
TTATTAATTGAGCCGACTAATTAAATTAATGATTTTATTGATAACTAGTAATCAATCTTAATTGCACTAGCAGATTCAGGCTGCCTGTGGCATGGATGCCAACTTCCTAGAGGAGTATGAACACTGAAAAGAAAAACTGCATGATATATTTTCTTTTTTATAGTTTATGTTGCTATAAATTAAATATTTCAGCAATAAAATAGTAGTTAATAATCAGATCATGCACCCAGCTGTCTAGGCACAGGGAAAATGGTGTGCAGAAACAAAGAAAATATTATTGTCGCCACTAGGATCTAAGAGGTAACGTTTCTCCTTGTGGAGTTTAACAAGCCTAGCCTGGCATGTCAGAGTGAGGAGGCTTATACACCACGCATGCTCCTCTGGGAAAGTAAAAATGCAAATTGATTCTTCAGAGAGGAAGAGGACTAGAACGCTAGTGCGAAGTATGAGATCAGATTTGGCTTGCTAAGAGACTGTGGACTGGGGTCGAAGGGATTACGTTTCTCCTTGCGGAGAATTGTGGGGTTCATATGTGAGGTAAGGCCAGGACAGTAGTCATGGCCACCAACTTCTGCAACAGTGTGTCCTGGCCTCCCATCACATAAACATGCTGTGCATCATCCTGCATACCTGCAGCATCTTCTCCAGCTCTATCAGGGACCTCAGCCTATTTCAGGAGGTTCTCTGGATCCACTTTGGAATAAACAGATTCACAGTCCATTCCAACTTCAACAAGAACTTCTTTACTAGGACTTGTACACAGCATATTCTTATTCTTTCCAGCATCATCATCATCAGGGTTTACAGCAATTAACTCCTCCTCTTCCCTTTCCTCCTCTTTCTGTCGCTAAGCTCGCTTCTGGGACGGACTGTACCTTTCGATCCCTCAGCGTCCTTTCTGCCCAGATTCCTTGCCTCATGTGGGGGTTCCCTCAACAGCTGCTTTGCCCCAGCTCCATAGGCATCAGCCCACGCAATCATCTGCCACATGATGAACGACCTGTCCGTACTGCTTAGCCTTTTCTAGCAACTGCAGAACTGTTGTGAATTCTGCTTTTGGGCTCCCTCCGGTGGTTGTAGGTGGTAATGCAGTTGTCCCTGAGTTGCAGTCCTGGTCAGGTGTATCTGCTGATTGCAGTTCTGACTGGGGTATTTAGGCATGCAGGATTCATTAGTCCTTGCCAGTTGTCAATTGTTGTTGGGAGGTGTTGGACCTCTGCCTGGTTCCTCCTGCCTTTCTGCCAAATCAGCAAAGATAAGTGTCTGGTTTTGTTTCTGTGGCACACATGCTGTGTGCTTCATGATTCAGTGCTATTCTTTTGTGTTTTCTTGTCCAGCTTAGATTGTGTCAGTATTTTCTCAGTCTTGTTGGATTCTCTGGGGTTGCAGATATTCATTCCATGTCTTTAGTTAGATTGTGGAATTTTTTGTATTATCTGCTGTGGATATTTTTTGAAGGGTTTTAATACTGACCGCTTAGTATTCTGTCCTATCCTTTCCTATTTAGCTAGAGTGGCCTCTTTTGCTAAATCTTGTTTTCTGCCTGCGTGTGTCTTTTCTTCTACTCACAGTCAATATTCGTGTGGGCTGCCTATCCTTTGGGGTTCTGCTCTGAGGCAAGGTAGTATTCCTATTTCCATCTATAGGGGTATTTAGTCCTCCGGCTGTGTCGAGGTGTCTAGGGTTTGTTAGGCACACCCCACGGCTACTTCTAGTTGCGGTGTTAGTTCAGGATCTGCGGTCAGTATAGTTTTCACCTACTCCAGAGAAAGTTTCATACGGCTCCAAGGTCACCGGATCATAACACAGAACCACTTAAACTGCACTGCCAGCACTGTTGCTGTATCTCCCTCCTGTGACAATCCAGGTCTCGAATATCTGCTGGGCTCTGTGCCTTAATTTCGTTGCGTGGCACGGTGTTGCCCAGGGCTAGCCAGCCCTCCTGAGCTATGGGCGCCCTGGGCCCAACTGAAAGCTATCAGGAAATCCCTCCTGTCTTATCCAACCGTGCCCCTCCTATGTGAACCGTACCTATTTACCATGTACTACTATTTCCCATCTAGTGGCCGACCCGGGGTAACACACTTTCCCTAACACACTTTTCCCTAGTAGTAACATTAAATATACACATCATAGCAAAAATACTTAAAGGGGTTGGGGAAAAGGTGCTACATATATTACAACCCCTTACACATACACCTGTGGTAATTATACAATTTGTCAATTTTTGATTGCGAATGAGCAAATTTATTTCCCTATTTCTTTTGTACAGATTTGTTAACGTGAATATTTTAATGGTAAGGCCAGCGTCACACTAAACGTATGGAAAATCGGTCTCCCTGCTGAGAGTCGCACAAGTGTTCTCCATATGGTCATCCGTGTGTAATGCGTTTGCAATGCGATGATGTGATTTCCTCGCACCTATGTATCCATAATGCATTGGTATGACATGCGTATGGCTTTACATTGCTCACTGATTTTCCTCATTGAATTTAATGGCTCAATGGGCTGAAATGAGGAAAATGTGTGTGTATTTCTCTTAAGATATCTGCTATGTGTGATGTCCGAGTTTTTCCCGCACCCATAGACTTGCACTGGCGAGACTCAGCCGATATATGTGTGCAATCGCAGCATGCCATGATTTTACACGCACGTAGAATACGCCAGAGAAAAATACCATGATGTGAGCTGCCCCATAGATTAACAATTGGTTCGAGTGCTATGAGATGTTTTCTCGCATAGGACTCGTCCGTATTCTACGGTAGTTTGACTCTGGCCTAAGACACAAAATCTAGTTTATGCTATTATCTTCGAATATCCTAAAATTTATATTGGGCAGACAACACAAGAATTGCGAAGTGGGATACAACAGACCGTCTTGAACATTAGAATAGCGAAGAAAGACCTGGACAATGGTAAGATGCTTACATCTGTTGCTGCACATTATCTACATCATCATGGCAATGAAACAAAGGGGACTGTTTTGGGGTTAGAAAGGGTCCATACAAATATCCGCGACAGAGATTTCACTCTGGAACTACCAAAATGGATTTGATTTTTAACTTACAAAGCCTAGTCCCACAGAAACATTACCCCTTAGACCCCAGTCCAGTGCCTCTCACCTAGCCAAATCAGATCGAATACTTTGTTGTTGTCGCTAAACACTGCATTGCTCTCTTGTTTGTGACTAGGACAGCAGACTTCATCCAGTTTATAAAGACACTTTGGAAGAGGTTGGTAAAGCAGTGTTACTTTGCCTCCGGATATTCCTTAGACAACTTTAATGTCTATATTACAAAAGAATAACTTAAAAATCAAGTCTTGCAGTCTATGGGCTGTCAGGACAGGAGCACTGTGCCAATTGGTGTGATGCAACAATGTCTCTGCCTCATGCAAACCTGCAGAGGGGTCGATCCAGAGTCTTATAGGGTGTAGGCCCAAAGTGTATAAGTAGGCAGTAGCACTTCTATTTGTTGTGGAAACAGGGCTAGGTATAAGTTTAATTATAAGTCATAACTGAGCGGGGGAAACAAAGGGCACTGTTATGAGGTTAAAGAGGACTTTTTAACAAATTTTCCATGTTGTGCTGGCCACATGATGTAATAGTCAGAGACAAATCGATTCCAAGGCACCAAAGATATAGTAATAATTAATAATAATTTTTATTTCTATAGCGTCAACATACAGTGCCTTGCAAAAGTATTCGGCCCCCTGGAACTTTTCAACCTTTTCCCACATATCATGCTTCAAACATAAAGATACCAAATGTAAATTTTTGGTGAAGAATCAACAACAGGTGGAACACAAATGTGAAGTTGAACAAAATTTATTGGTTATTTCACATTTTTGTGGAAATTAAAAAAAAATAAAAAAAAAAAAAATATATATATATATATATATATATATATATATATATCAACACAATTTCTATCCGCTCCTCAAGTGTTAACATCTGCGATATGTCAATGGCTGTAAACAAAGAGAAACTTGTAAATAACTCATGAAAGAATGAAGTTATGTTAAAACCAAGCACACCATTGTTTTGTGAAATTCTCAATAAGTTTGATGTGTCACATGACCCTCTTCCCTTTGAAAAAAATAAAGTTGGATCCAAAATGGACGACTTCAAAATGGCCACCATGGTCACCACCCATCTTGAAAAGTTTCCCCTCTCTTATACTAATGTGCCACAAACAGGAACTTGATATCAGCAACCATTCCCATTTTATTTAGGTGTATCCATATAAATGGCCCATCCTGTAGTTTTTAATTGCACTGTTATTTTTGTTATCAGCACTTATTATATTTTTGCTGGGTGTTTCTTTTTCTTTATATCCTTGGCATCCTTGTTATATATTTTGTCTATATGGGGGAAACTTTTGGTCTATTTGTGTCCAGACAGATATAGACTAGGTGTATACACCGTGTTCAAAATTAGTATGCAAATTGGATTTAAGCGTCATAAAGATTTAATTGTTTGTTTTTTTTCAAATAAACTCATGGATGGTATTGTGTCTCAGGGCTCAATGGATCACTAAAATCAATCTTAAACACATGTGATAATTAGTTTTCCAGGTGATTCTAATTAAAGGAAAACTACTTAAAAATGATGTTCCACATTATTAAGCAGGCCACAGTTTTCAAGTAACATGGGAAAGAAAAAGGATCTCTCTGCTGCCAAAAGCCATCAAATAGTGCAATGCCTTGGTCAAGGGATGAAAACATTAGATATTTCGAAAACTTAAGCATGATCATCGTACTGTTAAGAGATTTGTGGCTGAATCTGAGCACAGACGTGTTCATGCTAATAAAGGCATAATGAGGAAGGTTTCTGCCAGGCAAGTTCACCGGATTAAGAGAGCTTCTGCTAAAAAGCCATTACAAACCAGCAAACAGATATTTGAAGCTGCTAGTGCCTCTGGAGTCCCTCAAACCTCAAAGTGTAGGATCCTTCAAAGGCTTGCTTTGGTTCATAAATCTACTATTCGGCCACCCCTAAACAGTGTTCACAAGCAGAAATGGTTGCAGTGGGCCCAGACATACAAGAAGACTAATTTTCAAACAGTCTTGTTTACCGATGCGTGTCGAGCAACCCTGGATGGATGGAGTAGTGGATGGAGTAGTGGATGGTTGGTGGATGGCCACCATGTCCCAACAAGGCTGCGACGTCAGCAAGTAGGTGGAGGAGTCATGTTTTGGGCCGGAATCATGGGGAAACAGATGGTAGGGCCTTTTAAGATTCCTGAAGGTGTGAAAATGACCTCTTCAAAGTATATAGAGTTTCTGACTGACAACTTTCTTCCATGGTATAAAAAGCAGAAACCTTTGCCTTCAGGAGCAAAATCATCTTCATGCTGACAATGCACCATCTCATGCTGCAAAGAATACCTCTGAGTCATTGGCTGCTATGGGCATAAAAGGAGATAAACTCATGGTGTGGCCACCATCTTCCCCTGACCACAACCCTATAGAGAACCTTTGGAGTATCATCAAGCCAAAGATCTATGAGGGTGGGAGGCAGTTCACTTCAAAACAACAGCTCTGGGAGGCTATTCTGACTTCATGCAAAGAAATACAAGCAGAAACTCTACAAAAACTCACAAGTTCAATGGATGCAAGACTTGTGAAGATTATATCAAAGAAGGGGTCCTATGTTAACATGTAACTTGGCCTGTTAGGATGTTTTGGAGTTAAATAGCTTTTTGTTCAGTGAATGTGACCTCCTAATGCTGCAAATTCCACAAATGAGCATTTTCAGTTCTTTAAAATATATCAAATGTTTAGAAATTCTACTGTGCCTAATAATTTGGAACAGTGCATTTTGAGTTTTTATTCATTTTGGAGATTATACTGTTATCATTGGGAGGTTTATTCAATAAAGTTCGATGTATACTCTAACGGGTGATGACTTTTATTAGACTGACTGTCATTTGCACCGACCATTTAGGAAAATCCGAGAAAAATATAATTTGCATAATAATTTGGAACATGGTGTATGTCCTGAGCTGTTTACTGTATGATGCTTATTTTTTCCCATATGGCTGTATTTAATTATTTTTTTCGAAGTTTGTGATTGATTGGTCTCAATGCATGCTTTCTAATTTTAGAAGTGCAGTCTTTCATGTGTGTTTATCACTCTTCGTCTTTCTTTTGTGTATGACATAATAGCATGTCACATGTTGGGTGACAGTATATGGAACGGGCTCAGGAACTGAGCCTGCACCATGCCAGGATATGCCAGTTGTAATACACAGTCATCATCTTTATGTAACAGTAGTTATATAAATGTAACTCTGAAACGCTGCGGCGTGTTGGCGAAATACATAGTTTAATAGCCGCTGGGGACCGAGCTGCCTGGGAGACTAGTTGGACAGGCTTCAGCGGCTTCTCCCCACCCACTCTCCCGGAGTGACCGGTCATTCCCTATGTGTGTGTGTGTGAGACTCCTAATAGCATACTGCACAGTTTTTCTATTATTTTCATGTGTAAGAACTAAGCATTAAAATAAAAAGAAGTAAATTAACGTTTTGAAGGACAGTTTTTTTTATAAAAAATACTACTTGTGTACTTTGAACAAAGTGATTAATTACTATTTATACTGCTTTTCTAATTTGTACATGACTTTTATTACTTTTGGTATTGTGATCCATTCTTTATAGAAAAATAATATTAGATTGAGTTTGAAGCTGAGTTTTTCTTTCTTTCTTATAATAATTTTTTGGACACAAAGTATATGTAATATAGATAATAAGAAAGAATGGCTATATAAAATCGTAATTGTACATGAAAACCAAGTAGAATTTATTTAATGTCACATAACCTATGATGGTTTACAAAGATCAAAGCCTTGTGGTTTTCTAGATCAAAACTAATCATTACTAGACTAAAATTGCAGGGTAAGTTCTCCTTTGTGCACTTGGTGTTCATCACACATCAGCTTTTCAATTTTTACTCCTTTCAAATGCCTGAGCGCAGCCCTGTGTGAGAAAGAACTTAGGAACAAAGGTTTCTGGACAATCACATGCAAATGAGCTCATGTTTAAAGAGAAACCATCTCCAGGAAAGAGAAGGTTGCTAGGCAACAAGATCCCTTTAGAATCAGAGGAGAGGTATAGGTACACTGTAAGGCCATGTTCACACTTTGCGGTTTTTACCGCGGATCCGCGGCGATTTTGATGCTGCGGGTCCGCAGCAGTTTCCATAGCGTTTCCATTAACATGTAAACCCTATGGAAACCGCAAACCGCTGTGCACATGCTGCGGGAAAAACTACGCAGAAACGCAGCGGTTTAAAACCCGCAGCATGTCACTTCTTTGTGCAGAATCGCAGCGATTCTGCACCCATAGAAATGCATTGAACCGCTTACTTCCCGCATTGGGCTGTGCCCATGATGCGGGAAGTAAGCGGATAATGCGCGGTTGCTACCCGGGGTGGAGGAGAGGAGACTCTCCTCCAGGCCCTGGGAAGCATAAATAGTGTAAAAAAAAGAATTAAAATAAAAAATAATGCTATACTCACCTCTCAGCGCTGCCCGCGGCCGTCCCCGGTCAGAGTTGCTGTGCTTGCAGGACCTGCGGTGACGTCGCGGTCACATGACCGTGATGACGCCGCGGTCACATGACCGTGATGTCACGAAGGTCCTTCTCAGCACAGCATCTTTGGAACCGGAGCGCCGCGTGCAGCGCCGAGGAGATCCGGACGTCAGAGGGTGAGTATAACCAATTTTCATTATTTTTATCATTACTATTGATGCTGCATATTGCTGCATATGCAGCATCAATAGTATAGGAGTAATCCCGCAGCGGAAACCGCGATAAATCTGCAGGGATAACCGCAGCGGTTTTGCCCTGCAGATTTATCAATTCCGCTGCGGGATAAACCCGCAGAGCACACCGCAAAGTGTGCACATAGCCTAACTCCATGCAAGTCGGCTGTGAGCCATCACCAAAAGGCAATTTTTTTTTTTTTTTTGGGGGGGGGGGGGGCGGGGTTGAAATGTGAAATTGTTAATTACAAAATAATAGAAGAAGCCACATAAAGTATTTAAAAAGTTCACATTGCCACTTAATGCAGATATATTAAAGAGTTACTGTAATTTTATTTTATTTATTTTTAAATAAAGAGTACATGTAGAAAAAAGAAACTTTGTAATATATCTTATCTGAGAAATCTGATTCTTCTTCCAACTGGACTGATCTTTCTCAAGTAAAATCTGACTTCATGAATACGGCCTTTGAAATGACTGAGAGAGGAGATGGCAGTTGGTTCTTTTGGAGTAGGGAGGAGGAAGGAGGCAGACAGACATTCTGCTGCAAGTCCCCATGAACTGATAGTTACACTTAAAAGCACCACTCCAATGTTTTATTGTATTTCAGCTCTGGCGTGGTGCCAGTAATCTAAGTTACCAGGGCTTACTTAGCGCTATACTCACCGGTCATCATCTTTAGCTGTTGCCGGTGCCTTTCTGGTCCCGCACTGCCATCTTGTGACCTATACTTGTGGCTGACCATAAGTCAGAGGAAACGGTCACAATGGGAATCTATGAGAACCTCTTTCTTGCTTTGTTTTGGCTTCCATAGATATCTGGCTTTGAGCAAGACAGAGTTTAAGTGGTTTTTCAGAGGGAATGGAAAGAAATGTCTGATAAGTTGTACAATTCTCAAAATATATTACAAAGTTTGCTATATTCTTCTGTAGTATTGATTTATGTACATTTTATTGATAGTACAATTCGTATTTAAGATGTTGCTTATCACAGTGTATTCTGGAGTGCTCGGCATAGGAATGAGATAAAGAGAGACGGGGCCAGACTGCCCATCAGGCAAATCTGTCAAATGCCAGATGGGCCGGTCCAGCTTTGGACCACATCAACACTGCTAACAGTATTGGTATCCTCAGAACGCTGTTACAATTGACAGCCGTGCCGACCACGTGCTCCGTCACTTACTCCAGCAGGATGCAGCCTTCTGGCCTGTGGCCTGCCAGAACAGTCACCACACAGGAGACTCTGGTATGTGTGATGACGTAACTGCAGCTGTGTCCACTACAATGCAGGATTGAAGAATCTGCTGTAGACAGGGAGTCTTTACAGTGGCATGTAAAAGTTTGGACACCCCTGGTCAAAATGACTGTTATTGTTAACAGTTTAGCAAGTTGAAGATGAAACGATCTCTAAAAGGCCTAAAATTAAATATGACACATTTTCTTTCTATTTTAGGCAAAAAAAAATATATTGTCATTTTATACATTTTAAAAATTACAAAAAGGAAAATAAGCCAGTGCAAATGTTTGGGCACCCTTGGAGATTTGTGTGCTCAGATAACTTTGACCAAGATTTCATACCGTTATTAGCCTGTTAAGGTTATGGCTTTTTGACTATCATAACCTTATGCAAGTAACTGCAGCAATGGGTTTTTCTAACCAGCTGCCTAGCACTCTAAAATGAAAATAGTGGATGCCCAAAAAGTAGAAGGCTCTAAGTAGATAGCAAAGCTCCTGCATCCTCACCATAAAATTCAGAGTCAGACATATGCAAAAGAACATCTAAACAAGCCTGATGCATTTTGGAAACAAGCCCTGTAGACATATGAGGTTAAAATAGAACTCTTTGGCCACAATGATCAAAGGTATGTGTGGAGAAAAAAGGGCATACAATTTCAGGAAAAAAGCCATTTAGCATGGGGGTGGATCAATCATGCGTTGGGGTTGTGTTGCAGCCAATGGCATGGTGAACATTTCACGTGTGGAGGGAAGAATGGATTCAATGAAATTTCAAACAATTCTTGATGCAAACATTACACCATCTATAAAAAAGCAGAAGTTGAAAAGAGGATGGTTTCTACAAATTGAAAATGATCCTATACACATCAAAATCCTCAATAAACTACCTCCAAAAGGTGCCATCATACAGTGTTGGGGGCCCATCATAATGTTTGTGGTGGGAATCATACCATGTGGCTGTGCTGGGGTTGGATCATCATTCTGGGGGGGACCATCATACTATGTAGGGGACAATCATTCTATGTGGGGGATATGTGCAGGGTCCATCATGCTGTGTGAGAGGGGTGGGGTTTGTAGTGGAACCATTAAGCTGTGTTGGAAAACCTGTGGGGAATCATAATACTATGTTGGTGGGGGTGGGGGCTGTGGAGGGATCATACTTGGTGATACTTGGTGATACTTTGTTGCATGCGTGAGGGGCTGTAGGGAGACCATCATACTGTTTGGGGATCATTATAGTGTGTGGATGGGCTGTGGGACCTTCATACTGTAGGGGGAATGGAGGAGAGCTATGGGGGTACCATCATACTGTGTGGGGTACTGTGGAGACAATCATACAGTGTGGGGTGAGGCTGTCGGGGGACCAACATGCTGCGTGAGGGTGTGGCATTGTGTGGACCATCATACTGTGTCCGGGCTGTGAACACTATCATACTGTGTGGGGAGAGACTGGGGGGTACCAGCAGATACTGGGGATGTGTGGGGGGACCAACAGACTGTGTGGGAGGCTTTGGTCGATATCCTACTGAGTAGTGACTGTGATGGGACATCAGACTATGGAGGGTTGTGGGGGCCATCATACTATGTGGATTGCTGAAGGTAAACTTTCTTACTGTGTGGGTGATATGTGGAGGGGCCATCATACTATGTGAGGGCAGCTGTGGGGGTACCATTATGCTGTGTGGGTTGAATATGGGAGCACCATCCTACCTTGGAGGAAGGGACAAACTGAAGCAATGCCATCACACCATGTATGGGGCTTTTGAGACCATCATACTGTGTGGTGGTGGGGCTTTGGGTGAACCATCATACTGTGTGGAGGGCTGTCGTCAACATTACCACCATTTGAACTGATCTATGGCTGACACCCCCCTGGACTCCTTGGATGTGGCAAAAGAGTACTGAGACCACACGCTACAAAACATGGTAGAGCATGTCACTCTGATGCAGGACAGAATTGCTAATGTGATGCCCATTGTGAAGGAGCATCTCCTCAAGGCACAGGAGCCATAGTCAAGTATGTATGATAGGTCAACTAGAGTAAAACAGTTCAACCCTGGTGATTGGGTACTTGTGCTGGTGCCCACAGTGGAGAGTAAGTTTGTGGTCAAGTGGCAGGGCCCCTATGAAGTGGTGGAAAAAGTTGGCAAGGTCAATTACAAAATTAATCAATCAGGGAAAAAGAAGTCCCACCAGGTTTATCATGTTAACTTGATCAAGCCTTGGCAAGACAGAGAACCTGTGGAACCTTCTTATTTGTTGGTAAAGTTCGACACCAATGTGGAAGATGTCAAGGTGGCAGAATCGTTGTCGCGCTCTTAGAAGTAGCAGTGTCAAGAGCTGTTGTGTATGGATTGGGTGCGTGGTTCTTACATCCATAGAGACATTTATAGTCTATATGATCACGCACCTACTTTGTATGGTGACTTTTGGATGATTTCCATCTGTGCCCTCCCTCATTAGGGCCCATACTGCTTTGTACGTACACAATACTTCATTGTTTTATCACCTAGAAATTTGGGTTCTGGTTGCCATCCTTTTTCATTTTTATGTGTATATCTACTGTTAAATAAAGCTTATCTATATTTTTGCCATAAAACTCATCTTTGTCTAATTGCTTTATACATTGTTTTGGAGTGACATTAGCATCCACCCCCATTTATGGGACATAGCATGGTTTAGGTAGATCTTCCAACTGTGCACCTCTGCCGCTGCTCGTGCACGCCGCTCTGCTTCTGGGTCCCAGAGCATTCATCCTCATTCAGCCTCATACCTGTTTCCGGTTTCTCACTGTGCTCCGAGGGTTAGGTGTCTGTGCACACACTCTGGGTTCCTTAGATGGCACATGCGCACCTCCCCTGTACCCTCTTCCCCTGAATGCCTGGATCAGGAAATCCTCTACAGCCAATCCGGGTAAGGTATACAGTATATCAGGCTGCCTCCCCTGCATGGAGGTGCCTGATTGTCACATTGCTTCTGCTAGTGTCTCTGGCCCGCACGCTCTTTCTCGTGCTCTGTGTCCTGTATCTCTTTTGCTCAGTTAGCCCTATCCTTTTGCTCTGCCTTGCCCGATCGTACCCTGTGCTCAGTCTTGTCAGTATCTAGTCCCTCTGTTGCTTCAGCTGTTTCTTCATTAGCTTCATCTAACTCTCGCTCTCTCTCCTTCTCATCTCTTGCTACTTTTGGTGGCCTACTTTACGTCTTGACGTCAAAGAATTTGTCGCTTTTTCTCCTTCCTGTGCCAAGAACAAGGTTCCTAGACACATACTTTATGGAGTCCTGCTTCCTCTTCCAGTTCCATCTGCGCAGTGGCAGCATATTGCCATGGATTTCATTACCGACCTACCAATTTCTTCAGGCTGTATGGGCATCCTTGTGGTTGTGGATTGGTTCTCCGAAATGGCTCATTTTGTTTCTCTGCCTGGGTTACCCTCTGCTCCTGAATTGGCGAAGATATTTATCATGAACATCTTCAGACTCCATGGTTTCCCTCAGCACATTGTGTCCGACAGGGGAGTTCAATTTTCGTGTCTTTTTGGAGGGCTTTATGCAAACTCTTGAAAGTGTCCCTGGATTTTTCTTCAGCTTATCACCTTCAAACTAATGGTCAGGCAGAGCGGACTAACCAAATTTTGGCTGCCTATTTTCAACACTTCACCAATGCTCATCAAAATGATTGAGCCAGTTTTTTTCCTTGGGCTGAGTTTGCTTACAATAATCATTCCAGTGAGTTCTCTGCAAAAATTCCTTTCTTTATTGTTTGTGGACAACATCCAGGTATGCCTCTTCCGGTGTATCCAGCCTCTGGCGTACAAGGCATCTTTAAGGATGAAAAGACATGCCGACAAGAGGCGTTTAGATTCTCCTCCTTTCATGCCCGGCGACAAGGTGTAGCTTTCTACAAGGTTCATCAGACTCAAGATACCATCTTATAAACTTGGTCCACACTACATTAGTCCCTTTGAGATTCTGAGTCGAGTCAACGATGTCACCTACAAGCTGAGATTGCCTGCCTCGCTCCGTATTCCCAACACTTTCCATGTATCTCTGCTTAAACCCACTATCTTTAACCGCTTTCATCCTTCTCCCTGTACATCTCCTCAACCTGTTAGTACTGATAACATTTTTGAGGTAAGGGATATTTTAGCTATGAAAAAGGTCCGTGGGAGAGACTTCTTGATTGATTGGAAGGGTTTTGGTCCTGAGGAGAGCTTGTGGGAGCCCTTAGAAAATATCAATGTACCTTGTATTTTGAACAAGTTTCTTTCCAGTCTGGGTAGGGGGAGTTGTAAGGAGGGGGTACTGTTACTGCTTCCTCTGCTGGTGATCCTCCCCGCCGCTCTGGGTCCTGGCGTGCTGGCCTCGCTTCTTCTGCGGCGGTCCCTGTTCTCCCTGCCGCTGCCCGTCATCACCACCTCTCTTCCCGGTTCCGGCATGCTGGCCCCGCCTCCCCTGCTGCGGTGCCTGCTCCCTCTGCCGCTGCTCGTGCACGCCGCTCTGCTTCTGGGTCCCAGCGCGTTCATCCTCATTCAGCCTCATCCCTGTTTCTGGTTTCTAGCTGTGCTCCGAGGGTTAGGTGTCTGCGCAGGCGCTCTGGGTTCCTTAGAGGGCGCATGCACGCCTCCCCTGCTTGGAGGTGCCTGATTGTCACATAGCTTCTGCTAGTGTCTCTGGCCCGCACGCTCTTTCTCGTGCTCTGTGTTCTGTATCTCTTTTGCTCAGTTAGCCCTATCCTTTTGCTCTGCCTTGCCCGATCGTACCCTGTGCTCAGTCTTGTCAGTATCTAGTCCCTCTGTTGCTTCAGCTGTTTCTTCCATAGCTTCATCTAACTCTCGCTCTCTCTCCACAGTCTACTTCCGTCTCAGCTCTCCAGCTGTCCAGGTCTGGCACCCGTCTTCCTCATCCTTCACTTGTGGTTCTGCCTTCCAGGTTCCCGTTATACTGTTCCCCTTCCTTCCTTGTTTTCTCCCTAGCTCTTGCCTTTCTTTGCTCCTGAGCCGCCCCTCTTGGTACGGCCACCATGGTATAGTGACCTCTGGGCTTGCCCCTGACGGTCCCTGTATAGGGGTCGGTGTCTACTAGGTCCGCTCGCCCAGGGGTAGGTCTTTTCCACGGTCCAGAGGGTCCACTCTAGTTCCTTTTTCCGATCTTGTTATAGTACAATCAGGCCATGGACCCCGCCGGTACCGCATTCTCTGCCCAGAAGGAGCTGGCCCACTTGCGCAAAAATCAGCAGCGCATTATGTCTTTTATGAAGACTATGGTTCTCGCTTGACTTCTTTACAGGCAGCCGATCCCGTAAATGCTACCCAACTAGCGGGTCTTCAGCAGGAGCTTTCTCAGCAGCGTGATACTCAGGCTCGCATGCTGAGCTATATGGCTTCAATTGATGACCATCTGTATAGCTTGTAGTCCATTCCTGTGGCCTCCGCTCATATAGTCTCCCAAGATTCCAGCTTGACTCCCTTACCTCATCCACCACCTCGTCTTGGTAAGCCTCCCAGGTTTAGTGGGGATCCCAAACTTTGCAGGGGGTTCCTGAATCAATGTCGTCTCCACTTTGAGCTTCATCCCCAACAATAACCCACTGATCGGGCTAAAGTGGCTTTTATTGTGTCCCATCTGGAGGGAGAGGCTTTGGCCTGCATCAATCCCCTGTGGGAGTGCGATGACCCCTTATTCTCCCAGTTAGACGGTTTTCTAGAGACCTTTTGTAGGGCTTTCGACGAGCCTGGACAGTTGGCCTCTACCACAGAGTCCCTCTTTAACCTTCATCAGGGTTCTCTGTCGGTAGTCCAATATGCCATTTGTTTTCGTACTCTGGCCTCCGAACTGGGGTGGAATAATGAGGCTTTAGTTGGCGCATTCTGGCGAGGTTTGTCGAGCTGGATAAAAGATGAGCTTGCTGGACGAGATAAGATCCTCTAAGGAAGTTGGGTTATCTCCCTGTCCACATGCATCGACCTATGCTTTCAGGAGCAACCTCATGAATCAGCTAGAGAGAGGAGACCTATTCGTTCCACGCCTCCCGTCCGCAGTTCGGCTAGTCCTCAACCCTCTGCTTCCTCTACTGCATTCGAACCAGAACCCATGCAAGTGGATCGAGTTAAGATGGCGGAGCAGCGTTGTAAAGAGAGACATACTCAAGGTCTCTGTTTTTACCGTGGGAGCGCCTCCCACTTGCTGCACAGCTGCCCTGAAAGGCTGAAAAACTCCTCTGACCTAGGACAGGTAAGAGAGGCCTCCCTAGGTGTCCCTGATTCCTCTCAACCCTTGGCACTGCCTGTCTTATTGGTCCTCAATCAGAGGCATTGTTCCGAGGTCGCATATGTGGATTCGGGCGCGGCAGGTAGTTTTGTCAGTCTTGAGGCGGCTCGTAGGCTTCGCATTCCAGTTCTCACTTTGGAAACTCCACGTCTTATTGCATTGGTGGACGGGAGACCTTTGCAAGAGGCCATCGCCATGGTAACCAAAGAGGTTGAGCTATGGATTTGGGCTCTTCATCGTGAGAGGATTGCTTTTTATGTATTGCCTAACCTCACCCATGCTTTTTTACTTGGCTTACCGTGGCTCCGGACCCATGAGTTAACCCTTGACTGGCATTCGGGGGACATACTTCATTGGGGACCCAATTGTCAGAAACACTGCCTACAGTCTGTCTGTCCTGTTGTCCCTCCACAGTCCATTTTGGTTCCCTCTGGAATACCTTCTCCTTATTGGTCCTTCATAGACGTCTTCAACAAGAAAGAGGCTGAGAATCTTCCTCCGCATCGCTCCAACGATTGCCCGATTGAGCTCCTCCCCGGTAGCGTACCGCCTAGAGGTAGAATCTACCCGCTATCTCCTGTGGAGACCCAGGCTATGTCCGAGTAAATACAGGAGAATTTAGCCAAAGGATTCATTCGAAGATCTTCCTCCACCGCAAGAGCGGGGTTTTTCTTCGTCAAGAAGAAAGATGGCTATCTTCATCCTTGCATTGACTACCGGGGTCTGAATAACATCACTGTTAAGAACAGGTATCCACTACCCCTCATTCTGGAGCTCTTTGACTGACTTAGGGGGGCTCGTATCTTCACTAAACTTGACCTGCGAGGTGCTTATAATCTCATCCGTATTCGCTCCGGTGACGAGTGGAAGACCGCCTTTAACACCCGGGACCGCCATTATGAATATTTGGTCATGCCATTTGGTCTTTGCAATGCCCCCGCAGTATTCCAAGAATTCATCAATTATATTTTTCAAGACCTTTTCTACTCCTGTGTAGTGGTGTACCTGAATGACATTCTTTGTTTTTTCGGCAGATTTACCGTCTCATAGAAGAAGTGTTCGATTGGTCCTGCAACGTCTGAGAGAGAATCGTCTTTATGCTAAGTAGGAGAAATGTCTCTTCGAGCAAACTACCTTGCCTTTTCTTGGATACATTATCTGGGACTCCGGCCTTAAGATGGATCCCGAAAAAGTAAACGCCGTTCTCAATTGGCCACGACCCTGCGGGGTGAAAGCCATCCAGCGATTTCTTGGTTTCGCCAACTATTATAGACAATTTATATCTAATTTCTCCTCTGTGATCCAGCCGCTGTTGTCTCTCACCCGTAAAAATTCCAACTCGAAAATATCGTCTCCGGAGGCAGAGAAGGCCTTTGTACTCCAAAAGCAATCATTTTCCACTGCTCCGGTGTTACACCATCCTGAGGTTAACAAACCTTTCATTCTAGAAGTGGACGCCTCTTCCACGAGTGCCGGAGCGGTGCTCTCTCAGAGGACTTCTGAAGGTCGAATGGTTCCATGTGGCTTCTTCTCTAGAGCGTTTCTGCGTCCAAACGTAATTATACCATTGGAGATTGGGAGTTGCTGGCCATTAAATTGGCATTAGAAGAATGGAGGTATCTTCTGGAGGGAGCCGTACATCCATTTGTAATATTTTCTGACCATAAGAATCTAGCCTATCTCCAAACTGCACAAAGACTGAATCCTCGACAGGCCAGATGGTCCTTATTTTTTTGCCCATTTCGAGTTCGAGCTTCGTTTCCGACCAGGCAACAAGAACGTTAAAGCAGATGCGCTGTCTAGGTCATTTCAGCCAGGGGATAAAGAAGACGAACCAGCATACATTGTGGATCCTTCTAAGATCATTTCTGTGGCTCCTCTAAGGATGATCTGTCCACCACCAGGTTAAACCCTTGTATCGGAGAGTGACAGAGAGAGGGTGTTAAACTGGGGTCATTCCTCTAAATTGGCTGGTCACGCTGGAGTCAAGAAAACTCTCCTCATCTCTCGCTACTTTTGGTGGCCTACTTTACGTCTTGACGTCAAAGAATTTGTCGCTTCTTCTCCTTCCTGTGCCAAGAACAAGGTTCCTAGACACTTACTTTATGGAGTCCTGCTTCCTCTTCCAGTTCCGTCTGTGCAGTGGCAGCATATTGCCATGGATTTCATTACCGACTTACCAATTTCTTCAGGCTGTAAGGTCATCCTTGTGGTTATGGATCGGTTCTCCAAAATGGCTCATTTTGTTTCTCTGCCTGGGTTACCCTCTGCTCCTGAATTGGCGAAGATCTTTATCATAAACATCTTCAGACTCCATGGTTTCCTTCAGCACATTGTGTCCGACAGGGCAGTTCAATTTACATCTCTTTTTGGAGGGCTTTATGCAAACTCTTGAAATTGTCCCTGGATTTTTCTTCAGCTTACCACCTTCAAACTAATGGTCAGGCAGAGCGGACTATCCAAATTTTGGCTGCCTATCTTTGACACGTAAAATGAACAAGGAAACCAGTATCACTCCAATTATGCACACCACGTAATCACAATAAAGCATAATGTTTGGAATTATACCCCTGCCTGCATATAAGGGACTACGTGGAAATCATGAATGGTAATAATGGAGAAACACCAAGCTTAACCAACACGGGGCAAATAACCACCTGAACGGTACCCAATGCATATGTGGCTCATGGGACGCTAGTATAAATACAATATAAATCAACCCAAGAGTGAAATCCCAAGGCACAGGAGGTGGAAGGAGGGCAGAAAGCCCAAAAGTCACACCACCAAAAAAACACACCCAGAATGTACTAGGGCAGGGGTTACCACAGAGCGAGGTGAACTACGATATGAAGTCCGTAAGGAGGCAGGCAGGCACAGGCAGGAGAGGGGCCAATGCAGCCACAAGCGTATCGCCCTTTGAAAGGGCCAATGCTCATCAAAATGATTGAGCCAGTTTGCTTCCTTGGGCTGAGTTTGCTTACAATAATCATTCCAGTGAGTCCTCTGCAAAAATTCCTTTCTTTATTGTTTCTGGACAACATCCAGGTATGCCTCTTCCGGTGTATCCAGCCTCTGGGGTACAAGGCATCTTTAAGGATGAAAAGGCATGCCGACAAGAGGCGTTTAGATTCTCCTCCTTTCATGCCCGGCTACAAGGTGTAGCTTTCTCCAAGGTTCATCAGACTCATGATACCATCTTATAAACTTGGTCCACCCTACATTGGTCCCTTTGAGATTCTGAGTCGAGTCAACGATGTTGCCTACAAGCTGAGATTGCCTGCCTCGCTCCGTATTCTCAACACCTTCCATGTATCTCTGCTTAAACCCGCTATCTTTAACCGCTTTCATCCTTCTCCCTGTACCTCGCCTCAACCTGTTAGTACTGATAACATTTTTGAGGTAAGGGATATTTTAGTTATGAAAAAGGTCCATGGGAGAGACTTCTTGATTGATTGGAAGGGTTTTGGTCCTGAGGAGAGCTCGTGGGAGCCCTTAGAAAATATCAATGTACCTCGTATTTTGAACAAGTTTCTTTCCAGTCTGGGTAGGGGGAGTTGTAAGGAGGGGGTACTGTTACCGCTTCCCCTGCTGGTGCTCCTCCCCACTGCTCCGGGTCCAGGCGTGCTGGCCTCGCTTCTTCTGCGGTGGTCCCTGCTCTCCCTGCCGCTGCCCGTCATCGCCACCTCTCTTCCCGGTTCTGGCGTGCTTGCCTTGCCTCCCCTGCTGTGGTGCCTGCTCCCTCTGCTGCTGCTCGTGCACGCCGCTCTGCTTCTGGGTCCCAGCGCATTCATCCTCATTCAGCCTCATCCTGTTTCCAGTTTCTAGCTGTGCTCCGAGGGTTAGGTGTCTGTGCAGGCGCTCTGGGTTCCTTAGAGGGCACATGCACACCTCCCCTGTGCCCTCTTCCCCTGAATGCTTGGATCCGGAAATCCTCTACAGCCAATCTGGGTAAGTTATACAGTATATCAGGCTGCCTCCCCTGCATGGAGGTGCCTGATTGTCACATAGCTTCTGCTAGTGTCTCCGGCCCGCACGCTCTTTCTCGTGCTCTGTGTCCTGTATCTCTTTTGCTCAGTTAGCCCTATCCTTTTGCTCTGCCTTGTCCGATATTACCCTGTGCTCAGTCTTGTCAGTACCTAGCCCCTCTGTTACTTCAGCTGTTCCTTCCATAGCTTCATCTAACTCTCGCTCTCTCTCCATAGTCTCCTTCCGTCTCAGCTCTCCAGCTGTCCAGGTCTGGCGCCCGTCTTCCTTGTCCTTCATTTGTGGTTCTGCCTTCCAGGTTCTCGTTATACTGTTCCCCGTCCTTCCTTGGTTTCTCCCTAGCTCTTGCCCTTCTTTCCTCCTGAGCTGCCCCTCTTGGTACGGCCACCGTGGTTTAGTGACCTCTGGGCTTGCCCTTGACGGTCCCTGTATAGGGGTCGGTGTCTACTAGGTCCGCTCGCCCAGGGGTAGGTCTTTTCCATGGTCTAGAGGGTCCAGTCTAGTTCCTTTTTCCGATCTTGTTATAGTATGCATTGAAGTGCCTAGCTTCTGTGATTTGAAACCCAGAAAGCGGGTCCCAGCACAGATAATGCTGATTTTTCTGTTAATGGGTGTGGATTTTTAGGTCTGGGTTTTAGGAGCAGCTGAAAAGACCCTTTGGTGTTGATCAGATCCTGACAATCTCTGACAATGCAGAAAGTGTATCTGAATGGGAGAGCCCATACTTAAACGGACAGTTTATTTTAATGCTATACCTTTGTGCTGAGAAAAGGCTGTGACTGTTCATGGACTAGTTTTGTCTGTTTCTATGTTCACTATAAGGGAAAAATATTTTAACATTTTATTTGTCCAGATAATTCTGCATGCAGTAATATATATCAAACATGTTTTGGAGGGTTTTTTAGATGTTATTAAATGTTTTATAGTTTTTGTTTTATACTATTTGAAAATGTTTTTTTTATTCACATGCAAACATGTGACGTGCATTAATTCTTACTTTGCATTTAACATTTATGTTGTTTCCCTTTTTGCAATTGAGTCTGGTCAACTCCATTATTAATGTTAAAAAAAACAGATTCACAAAGTATCGTGAGGACAGGTTGGAGAATGGATGTTTATTCAGTGTTTTGTGTTCTTTACAAATAATATTGCCATCTTTACCAAGCCTTTGTCATAATTAATAGAAGTGTTTAATCTGCCTGTTTGCTTTGTGCAAATACATATTTTACCTGCAGGAAACATCTAGACGTGAGTTGGCAAAAATCATTAATAAAATATGACTCTAACAGTGAGTCATATGACAGTGACAATAAACATGAAATCTTTGGAGATTTTTTTAAATGAAAAGTCTTAAATTAAAGTGAAAAGTTCCCTATGCTCAGTGCAGACCACAATCTAATTTCTATAAAACATACAGTTTACACTCTATGGCATATTTCTTGCAAAATTAGTAGACTTGGCAGGGGACCCAAGCGAACATTTACTGAATGGGATCTAGAGATTACAGATTGTAGCCCAGTCTGTGATGAAGAACGAGCAAACCTAAATGGAATCCTGCTAGAATTCTTGAATATAGCTAAACATCTGTAATTGGAACATCGACATGCACATAATTTATCTTGAGACACTGAACATAACATTCTCAGGGGCAATAATCTCACAACGCTGCAGCACACTGCAGCCTAAGGAATCAGTTTTCAAAGATTTCTCTGTAAAATACTTTTATAATTTATGAAGTGCTCTATCTGTCTAAATGGTCATAGAATTAAGTAATAAGGTATGAGGCTGAAAATGCCATCAAATTCCATCTGTGATTACATGTATTGTATAAAACACAAACGTTGAAATTTACAATGAGAATGGAAGAGTTTCTCATAAGGTTTTGGTATTAGCACTCCAACAGATACATGAGAAATGAGAACTGGAATCAAATTGGTTGCAATTGGCAAATAGATGTTAACACAGATCACTTGTATCTGGGATGATTAGTGTTAGGCCGGAGTTTGATGAGCGTATGAAAAATTATCCAATTTTAATCCAGAAAGCGTGGACAATTTTCATCCATATTGTCATCCGCGCTAGTGTGACATCCGTATTTATTCATCAACATCCTAAAATGTACATAATCAAAAACAGCTTCTTAGGTTAATAACTGCAATGTATCCATTAAAATCGGATGCAAAATGGAGGTTCTATATGACATCTGATGATTTTTGGGTACCCACAGACTTCAATGTTAGAGTCTTATCGGAATATACAGAAGTGGATAGCGCATGCTGCAATTGTTTCCCGGTGACTCTCGTTCTGTGTGGAAAAACTATCATCTGAACAGTCCTATTAAATTACATTCATCAGTATGCTGTCTAATTTTTACTCGGACAGCACATGTCTATATAATAAACTTGTCAGAACGAGCCTTTTGGGACACATTGATCTTTAAGTTATGAAGCTCAAGCTCAGTAAAAAAAGAAACATAAAATAAAACTGTTGTGTCCTCAGTATGATCCTTCTAACATAATGCTATTCCTACTGTAATCCCAAGTGAACCCGTGGCCAAAAATGGGGACTCTGCTTCCTTGTATGTCTGTCCATACCCAAATATTTAGAATTGAGAGTCCTCAGTGGTTGATACCTTTTAATAGTTAACTGAAAAGATGGTAACAAATTGCAAGCTTTCAAGACTACACAGGTCTCTTCATCAGGCAAAGACTAATACAAAATCTGAAGAGTCACATACAGAACACAGCACAGAAATAATGTCATAGATAAGACAGGTGACGTGAAGCAGAACTAACATTATGGGAGAGTGATAAACAGTTGTGTCCATAAATATTGGAACAGTTCATAGATAAGGAGTGTGAATGTTTTATTGTCCTCTGATTGGGGTCTGGTTCTGTTTGTGATGCCCCCACAAGGTCTGAGGAGCAAATTCCTTAATTGATGTAAAAAGACATAAAGATTTATGTCTTTGTCTGTGGGTAGGGAGATCAGGCCAGAGAGCTCTCTGACAGTCTTCCAGTGAGCTCTGGTGGTGGACTGTCTCTTTAAGGAACTCAGCCTGACTACAGTGTTCTCCCTGGTCTGCCTGGACCCTTACATTTGGCGTAGTGGCAGCAGGATGGACCCCCGCAGCCTTATAACTCTGGGACTGATGGATGGAAGATATGGTACTTGTGATTGTGCATTGTTGTCTGCCATGGAAAAGTGAAGGTGGCAGCTTACTGTGACTGTGAAATAGATTTATGTGATAAGCTGCCTGTACTGGAGGATATGGAGCTGCCAGAAGACAGCGATGCTGATTTTTTTGACTGTGAACTTGAGATGTTGCCTGCCATGGCCAAGGGAAAAATGGCGGATGTGATGGACTTAAAGATGGCGCTGACCGCTGTGGAGATGGCGGTTGTTGGTGCCAAAAGTGAAGACAAGGATGGGTGTCGTGGGCATCACAAAGAGAATTTGGAGCCAGAAGAGAGAAAGTTACACCCCGTTGTAGGAGAGGCCTGCCCAAAATGGGTGCGGGCGAAGAGAGAGCTCCAGCCCCCGTAGCTGAACTTAGTTTGAGGCATTGGTGGATAGAGGATGTGGAAGAGTGGTCTTTATCCCGACGGCCGCTCCTGATACCTGCAGAACCTGATGGCAAGGACCGGAGCCTGGTGATGCCCCGAAGGAAGACACTACAAGCGGCCCTGCAGAGCATGATGTCGGCCGCGATCAGCAATGTGGGTGGCTGTGCCAAAAGACTATCAACGGCTGAGGCGGTGAGTGAGGAACCCCTGACCCACCATCCCGCTGCCCTGCCCACGGCCTTTTTACCTCCTGTGGCTCCGCTGTCATCCCTGGAGATGCCCCGATCATCTGCACTGCCACTGTCAGCAGAGGTTCCCCGACCGCAGTCTCCACCATCGCCTGTTGCAGTAATGGATCCTGCGCTTCCCCGAGCCACCCCCATTTCGGCCACTGTCCAGGCTGAAGCGGTGGAGAGGCCCAATGTAGCTGTGAAGGAGCCTTACGTACCAACAGAGGCCGAATGGAAGCATAATGTAATCCGGGAGAAACAGTGACGGGAGCGCCGCATCCCCAAGGAGCTGCAGCACCCAGGCGAAGGAATAGCAGCAGGCCGGATGATCTGCATCCTTGTCAGGTACCTGAATTGGCACAGGGGCTTTGGTTTTGTACAGGATCTGGAGACCGGGGCCAAGGTCTATATAAATGCTGGCTCCCTCATGTTCAACGGCCCACTTCGGACCTCGGGGGTCCTACGCAGTGGCCATCAAACTGGCTCCTGATCAAGAAACCGGTCCACCACAAGGGACCCCACAGGTAGAATGGCCGGATGCTGTGGCTGCAATTGCCCCGGCTGCACAAGAGCCAGTGGTGCCTCAGAGCAGGGAGGCAGCCGCCAATGCTTTCACAGAGCCAGAGGCTCAAGGAGTTGCAGGACCACCACTGGAGGGAGTGCGGAGCCAGAAGAACAGTGGGGACTCCTCCTCCTCCTCCAGTAGTTCTTCATCAAGTGTATATGTGGTTGTTCAAGGGCCTCATGCGGCCTATTATGCATCCTAGAGGCCGTTTACAGACTAAATGGCCCCTTTAAGAAAGGAAATTGCTGTTGGAGCCAGTTGCACCCTATGAAGTAATCGGGAGGGACTGTTTCGCATCCCCATGAGGACAATGGACCTCACATGGTTGCCAAAGACAATGCGATTTATAGTGGCCTCATGTTAATTGCCACCCTTGTTGTGCTTTCCCCTCCTCCCAGTTTTTTGACAACCATTGGTGTTCCCCCTGCTGGATGACGGGACCAAGACCTCATGGGGTTAATGACGGTGGGCTCTGGATGGGGCTGCTGGACTGAACTGTGCTATCCCTGAACTGTGTCCCATATCTGCCGTTGGACTGGCCCCATGTTTGAAAGCAGCCCACTACTGTCAAAAGGGGCCTGTGATCTGCTAAAAGGAGGGAGGGGGAGACTGTCCCCAGAAGGACCAGGGTCATGTAGACCCTTACACACAGAAAGACTGTCGGGTCTAAGTGAGGCCCATTCCAAAGACTGTGTCCGCCCGCGTTAAAAGGGATGACTGGCCATTATAGGACGACACGTGCATTATAAACTGTGTTCTTTGTGCATTTTGCCCAAGTTGCCATGGCCAGGGACAGCCATGTTTATAGAAGGGAGGAGAGTAAATGAGTGGCAGGTCCCCTCAGTTGCACCCTCTCCTCCTCCATTTGACCCTCCCATGCACATCATGGAATATATGTGTTATTGCATTAACTGTACTGTGTAATGTTCACTATATGTCTTATATGTAATGTTATGTACCATTTATGCACTGTTATTAGCCTGTATTGTAATATGCTGTGTTTGCCCTGCACATGTTAGAGGCAGGGATAGGAAGGGTTACTAGTGTCAGCGGGACTTACAGCCACGAGGTGAGGAGGTAGCTGCGAGCTTCCTCAGACCTGCCTGGGGCCTGAGACAGGCAAGAAGTACATGAGCACCGGGCATTGCCAGAACTCGAGTAAGAGAGGGAACTGCTGCCCTGGTCGGAGGGCTAAATGGCTGGATGAAACTCACAATATGGGCCTTGGATTGCCAAGGCCCCCGCTTCTGTAGGGCTACGCCTGGCGTGTGGAATCCCACTGTAACTGGACTGATGCAACTGCTGTGAGTGCAGTTGCAGAACAGGACAGGGTCTGCATAGGGAAACCGGTATTGCAGTTCTGTGTCTGCTATGTTCTCCTGCTGTGTATATAAATTCCCGTTTTGTTCCCTGTTGGAATACGTTGCATTTGTGGATACTTTGTCAACTGGACGGATGGAATCAAAACATCAAAGGTAAACAGGAGTAAAGAGACTATGTCTTTCTCTGTGGGTAGGGAGATCAGAGGAGAGAGCTCTCTGACAGTCTTCCAGTGAGCTCTCGTGGTGGACTGTCTCTTTAAGAAACTCGGCCCCACTACAGTGTTCCCCCTAGTCTGCCCTGACCCTTACACATGTACTGTTCTGTCACTGACCCGATCACTGGATCCACTCAGCTTCAGTGTCCTTACACGCTCTGATGCTGCAGAGACAAAGCTGCCTCTACTTGCTGCATCAGAGAGTGCATAGGTTGGATCAGCAGTTCAATGATACTGGGGTTGTCCAGGTAAAATAAGTTATCCTATCAAGAGGATGGGTGATTTATTGCTGATCGCTGGGTGTCCCACAACTGGTACCCACACCATTAGGGAGATAGGGCAATTTTTATCCCCAATGGAGAACTTTTATCCCTTTTACAACATGATGTGGCTGGCCAGGTGTCCGACCGTCCCTCAATACATTCTCTATGGGGCTACAGAAAAAGTTAAGCACAGACCTCGCAGTACCATACAGAATGAATGGATCGGTAGTAGGCCTTGCACACTGCTGCTCAATGCTAGAAGGGATAAAAGTTCCCCATTTTGATGATCGTTGCAGTTGCAATGGTAGGGCCCTCACCGTACAATTTGTTTTAACCGAACAAATCCTAGAAACTGGGCCAGCTGTCTTCATGGAAGGGCATGTCTAAACTTAAAATCCTGTAAAATGAAACAATTTTTTTGTGAAACACTACACTGATCTCCTGCGTGACATTAGGCATGAATTTCGTTGAAGACCAGAATTTGAATCTTTTTTTTTACTCTATTGGATATTAATAAATTCATGAGGAATCTCACCATCAGAAGACATTATTGGAAGCAAAAATCAGAATCCACCACAACCAATCAGGAAGCTCCTGTCAATTAATTTCTTAATTTAGACTTCAAAGATTATTGTATACATTGCAGAAATTGGATGCAGCTCAACAAATTGATGGAACTCAAGCTAATCAATCTTCTACAAAAATTGACAATATCACTGAGAGAGAAAAAACAGCCATACTTGCAATATCATGTCCTGACACAAATGCACAAACAGGCTGCATCAGGTCCCTCAAGATAAAGGCAGGGGCAGCACAGATGCAAAATACTGAAAACAAGCCACTTTTCAATTGCACACATCTGCATAGGGTGTTGTTCACACCATTACATGAGATGCACCTCTATGCGTATAGCAGCTTATTACCGACACCCCTCCTATTACATCAGGTAGGCTACCCATAGCCTATCTGCACTTAGAGGCTAGACACCCCACATTACCCAGCCACCACTGGAAAGACCCGGCCCGCACCCTGCAAAAAAATTGTGCCAAAAGATATAAATAATAAATGTGGTATTTGTCATTATTTTGGCCAAAATACACACATTCGCAAACCAAGTCAAGGGTCTTCATTATCTTGCGAGTCCTACACTAAACCCTTCGCTAAGGTCAAAAAATTCACTGAAAGAAGAAAAGAAAATTAACAATATCACTGAGAGAGAAAAAACAGCCATTGAAATTCTAGGCAGCTGCCCCACAGATGTTTGGTGGGTTAGTAAGTGGCTTGTTTTCAGTATTCTGCACCTGTGCTGCCCCTTCTTTTAACTTGGGGGACCCGCTGCATCCTGTTTGTGCATTTGTGTCAGGAAATGATATTGCAAGTATGACTGTTTTTTCTCTCAGTGATATTAATAAATCTTCTACATTTAAAACTAAAAATCCATTCTTCTATCCAATTCAGTTGAGAAGTGAATGCATGGATCGATTTCAGGAAATAATGGAATGTGAGCTTAAACAACTGAATGAACAACATACATACAAAAAACTCTCTAATTTGATGCTTGAACAACAATGTGCCCTACAAGAATTAAAGGAAATGATGTACATTACCATTAAAATGTCAGACAAGGGTGGTGCAGTTGTAGTCATGGTATCTGATAAATACAGTGCACTAATTTTTTATCTCTTGTCTGACAATACCACTTATACTAAGCTAACAAAAAAATCTGAATTTGTGTTTTAAACAGACTATATAAAAAATTGTAGAGGAGGGTGTGGTGTTAGGGGTATTAACTAAACAACAAGTAGAATATTTGGTAGTTCAACACCCTATCCTACCTATCATGCGCCCCTAACCCAAAGTGCGCAAATCAACTAACCTTCCCCCCATGAGGCCCATTGTCTCTGGAATCGGATACATGAATGAGCATCTATGTGAGTGGCTGGACTCATTGTTACAACCGATGGTACAGGTTGTTCCAGGATATATTAGGGATTTCAGGGATATTTTAGAGCATTTTTCATGTAAAAGATGGTCAATTTATTAAATTTATTATACGTGGCTTAGCTGTGATGTAACATCATTATACATATCAATTCCACATAGTATTGCTAAGTAAGCTTTGAAATTTCATCTTAACAATTATGGTCATTATTCAGAGGATCTACAACAATATATCTTGCAGCCACAAAAATATCCAAAACACATATAAACATAGTTATAGGGGTTTGCCCATCATATAAAAATTAATAACCTGTGGGATCTACTAACATATACAACCAAAGTCAGGGTACAAAGGACCCAGAAAAACACCACTCAAAAGAGTATAAAATATAATTGTTTTATTAAGGATTAAATGTAAAAAATACATGAACCAGAGAGTACATGGGACATGTAAGAGAATTCAAAAGGGGATCAAATCAAGTAGATAAAGTTGGGATAAAGGTGGGAGGGATTTTCACAAAAAGTAAAGGGTAGCAAGGTAGCCTATTTCAGACAAAGCAGGGAGTATTAATAATAATCTTTATTTTTATATAGCGCTAACATATTCCGCAGCGCTTTACAGTTTGTACACATTATCATCACTGTCCCTGATGGGGCTCACAATCTAAATTCCCTATCAGTATGTCTTTTTTTTGAATGTGGGAGGAAACCGGAGTACCCGGAGGAAACCCACGCAAACACGGAGAGAACATACAAACTCTTTGCAGATGTTGTCCTGAGTGGGATTAGAGTGAGAGAAAAAGAAATGTTTTTGGACAGATCGATTATTTCTTTGCAATACAGTCCCCAGTTTAATAGAAATACAATAGAGATTTTCACCAATTCTAACAGAGGATGAAACTTTGGGTACCATGCTACAAACTGGGTGCAATGTGATAGCTGGGAGGGCCCCTACTTTGGACAATATATTATCTCTGAGTTTATTTCTTTCTATGAAACCTAATAGAACATGGTTACATTGTGAAGGTTTCTACAAATATGAAAGAACACGGTGTAATATTTGTAAGTACACAATTAATACAAAAACCTTTAATGACATTGACAATTATGTGGCGTTTAATATAAAACATGCTATTAAGGGTAATTCTCACAATATAATATATATTGTTCCTGTGTAACATGCTGTAAAATGTATATTGGTTGTATTTCTAGAAAATGTAAAGTATGCATATCTGAACATCTGCATGACATTACAAATTTGAGAAGTGCTCACTGCAGTATCTCATCACCATGTAAGCACTTTATTACGAGTCACCAATGGAATGTGTCTTCTTTTCAAGCTTTCAGAATTAAAAGCGTCAACCAACCCTTCCAAAACAGAGAGATATGAGAAGACATTTCCTCACACAGGAGGCATTCTGGATCTATAAACTCGGAGCAAGATTCCTTATGGGTCTTAATAGACAAAACAAAATCATGTTTCAATACTAATTTCATTAATATATAATTTTATCTTTATTAATTATCTTGTGCAGAATTTTGTTTCTTTTTTTTCTTAACTCAATGAACATATGTAATGGGTGTTGGTTCCGTTGGTGGATTCTTTGAGGACCCTTTGTCCTTTAATCAAGTGATTGTGTATACCTTCTGTGATTGGTTCTTTCACGTATTTAATCTGTATGAGCATGTGGAGAGATTAGCTCAGATAAAGACCGCAGTTGAAATGCATCACTTCTTCTCCTTATCACAAAGCCTAGTGCATTTATCAAATAAAAATACTTTTTATATTTTATTCTGGAGCTAGAACTCAATTCTTCTTTTTTCCATACAACACGTTTGATCAAAACAGAGTTCCATGCACCTGGAAGATTCAAGTTGGCGAGACAACTTTTCCTATAGTTTGTGACACAGTACTGTTCTTCTAAAAATAAATTACTTGAATTAAATGCAAAACGCCAAATCGTTAAATATAAATCTTCCTTTATGTGCCTTAATCTTTTGCATAAATGTATTATAACCACATACATTATCCAGGTATAATTTTTTTCATAGTAAATTTTCATTAGAACAAAGGGTTATGTATGTCTTGGTATTAGTGAACAAATCTTAAGGTCTAGTTTCCATCTTGTGGTCTGTCTCATACAGAGAATCCAAACTGTTAGATCAGAAAAACCCTTCATATACTGTATATGTATATTAATTCCATCTGTGCACCCGTGTTATTGCACTGTATGGCATAATCTGCAAAAGTTTCACAAAACAGATGAAGACTACTGATCACAGTCTCTCACCCCCCACATTAGATATCTGTGAGCAGAACAATTATTCAACTTACAATGGTTGATGTGGCTGAGCGTTACTATGATTCCGCTGCCAGATTCCTAATTCAGCATCTTATCTCCTAGAGAACAAAAGCATTGGCCTTTGGAAACCATCGTGCTGGAGGGGAGTCGGAAGGTCCCATACACGATAGTCTTGACCAACTTTAGTCTAATGTGTACGTGAGTCTTTACTTATCAATAACTGTAGTCATCAACTTCTGTTCATGAGCTAATCATGATTTATCAGACATCGCTCACAAGTATCTTCCAGCATTGTAAAGTACACATGTAGAGCCACTATTATTCTAATGAACAATATCTAGCCAGCTACTGGAACTTCAGATTTATAGTTAAAATCACTTAGAAACATGTGGCATAACTATGGAGTGGCATAGCAAGTGGCATAACTATGGAGGTGGCAGTGGCATAACAATGGAGGTGGCAGTTGTGAGTAATCCCCATACTCCAGGAGGTCAACAGGCTCCCATGCGACCTCAGGATCTTTAGAGCTCCGTACACAATCATGGAGGTACATCAGGATGTTGTGGGTTGCAAAGGACATGAGAAGATGCAGCTGCAAGTTCAGAGGTCAGACTCCTGGTAAGCTGCAGGAAATTCCTTGTTTGACGCCCATTAATCTATACACTAGTGAACTGTTGTCTAGTTTATGTGCATCAGTCATGAAGCTGGGGCTGTATGTGAATGATAAAACATGGCAAGTATGGAGGTTGACAGCTTTAGAATCTATGCCGTGGGGGGGGGGGGGCGAAGGCTAAGGAAAACTGTGGGCTTTATATGCAACTGCTGTTGTGAACTCTATTTTTGGGCTCCCTCTAGTGGTCACAAGCGGTACTGTGTAGTGTTGTCTTTCTGCAGGTTGCAGCATCAGCTGGTTCGTTATCCTTGGTTGGTTTCCTATTTAGCCCACCTGGATACTCAGTTCCTTGCCTGCTATCAATGTATTCAGTGCTCTTCAGATTCCTTGTGTCTACCTTGCTCCCAGTCTCTCCAAGACAAGCTAAGTTTTTGTTTGATCATTTTTTGATTATCAGTGTTCATTATGTTTTTGGTCCAGCTCGCTAAAATGTGATTTCCTCGCTTGCTGGTTGCTCTAGGGGACTGAGTTTCTCCCCCCACACCGTTAGTTGGTGTGGGGGTTCTTGAAATCTCAGTGTGGATATTTTGTAAGGGTTTTTTACTGACCGCATAGATTCCCTTTTCTATTTTCTGCTATCTAGTATTAGTGGGCCTCATTTGCTGTATCTGCTTTCACCCCTGTGTATGTGCCTTCCTCTTACCTCACCGTTATTATCTGTTGGGGGCTTCTATATCTTTGGGGATTATTTCTCTGGAGGCAAGAGAGGTCTTTCTTTCTCTCTAGGGGTAGTTAGTTCCTCAGGCTGGCTCGAGACGTCTAGGATTTTTAGGCACGTTCACCGGCTACTTCTAGTGTGTTTGGATAGGTTCAGATTTGCGGTCAGTCCAGTTTGCCACCTCCCTAGAGCTTGTCCTACGTTTGTTACTTAGCTGGAGTAATTTGTGATCCTCAACCACTAAGGATCATAACAGTATAGCAGGCCAAAAAGTGTTTAATGCATCGCAGAAGTGGGATAAAAAGAAGACCTGAGTACATTTTTTTTTCCTTCCTCCCGCTTTTCCTTTGCTGCAGTCTGTTTAGCTTCTTTCATTCCCTTGAACTCTGGGTGGTTTTGAGCTCAGCTGCAGACATGAATGTTCAGACTCTGACTTCTAGTGTGGATCATCTTACTGCACGGGTGCAAAGTATTCAGGATTTTGTTATTCGTAGCCCTATGTCAGAACCAAAGATACCCATTCCTGAGTTGTTTTCTGGAGATAGATCTAGGTTTCAAAATTTTAAGAATAATTGTAAGTTATTTCTATCTCTGAGACCTCATGCCTCTGGTGATTCCACTCAGCAAGTTAAAATTGTTATCTCCTTGTTGCGTGGCGACCCTCAAGATTGGGCTTTCTCTCTGGCACCAGGAGATCCTGCTTTGCTTAATGTAGATGCATTTTTTCTGGCTCTTGGACTGCTTTATGAGGAGCCTAATCTTGAGAATCAGGCAGAAAAAGCGTTGCTGGCTATCTCTCAAGGTCAGGATGAAGCAGAGGTGTATTGTCAAAAATTTCGGAAATGGTCGGTGCTTACTCAATGGAATGAGTGTGCCCTGGCTGCAAATTTCAGAGAAGGTCTTTCTGAGGCCGTTAAGAATGTTATGGTGGGGTTTCCCACCCCTACAAGTCTGAGTGATTCTATGGCTTTAGCCATTCAGGTTGATCGGCGTTTGCAGGAGCGCAAATCTGCTCATCCTTTGGCAGTATTTTCTGGACAGAGACCTGAGTCTATGCAATGTGACCGAACTCTGACCAGAATTGAGCGACAAAGTCATATACGTCAAAATGGGTTGTGCTTTTACTGTGGTGATTCTACTCATGTTATCTCAGCATGCTCTAAACGCTTAAAAAAAATTGCTAAACCTGTCACCATTGGTACTATACAGCCTAAATTTATTTTGTCTGTTACTTTGATTTGTTCTTTGTCGTCCTACCCGGTTATGGCTTTTGTGGATTCGGGTGCTGCCCTGAATCTGATGGATTTGTCGTTTGCCAGGCGCTGTGGTTTTGTCCTGGAGCCTTTGGAATTTCCTATTCCTCTGAGGGGAATTGATGCTACGCCATTGGCTGAGAATAAGCCTCAGTATTGTATGCAAATGACCATGTGCATGACTCCCGTACATAAGGAGGTGATTCGCTTTCTCGTTCTGCATAATTTGCATGATGTTGTCGTTTTGGGTCTGCCATGGCTGCAAGCTCATAATCCAGTTTTAGATTGGAAAGCTATGTCTGTGTCAAGTTGGGGTTGTCAGGGAATTCATGGCGATACTCCGTTGGTGTCTATTGCTTCTTCCACTCCTTCTGAGGTCCCTGAGTTTTTGTCTGACCACCAGGATGTATTTGATGAGCCCAGGTCCAGTGCCCTGCCCCCTCATAGGGATTCTTACTGTGCTATAAATTTAATTCCTGGTAGTAAATTCCCTAAGGGACGACTTTTTAATTTGTCTATACCAGAGCATGCCGCGATGCGGAGTTATATAAAGGAGTCTTTGGAGAAGGGACATATTCGCCCATCCTCTTCCCCTCTTGGTGCAGGATTTTTTTTTGTGGCCAAGAAGGACGGTTCTTTGAGACCTTGTATAGATTATCATCTTCTGGATAAAATTACAGTCAAATTTCCATATCCTTTGCCACTATTGTCTGATTTGTTTGCTTGGATTAAGGGTGCCAGTTGGCTCACCAAGATAGATCTCCGTGGTGCGTATAACCTTGTGCGCATTAAGCAGGGAGATGAATGGAAAACAGCATTTAATACGCCTGAAGGCCATTTTGAGTACTTAGTGATGCCTTTTGGACTCTCTAATGCTCCTTCTGTGTTTCAGTCCTTCATGCATGACATCTTCCGAGAATATCTGGATAAATTTATGATTGTTTATTTGGATGACATTTTGGTCTTTTCTGATGATTGGGAGTCCTATGTGAAGCAGGTCAGGATGGTGTTTCAGGTCCTGCGTGCTAATGCTTTATTTGTGAAGGGCTCAAAATGCCTCTTCGGAGTACAGAAGGTCTCCTATTTGGGTTTTATTTTTTCTCCTTCTACTGTGGAGATGGACCCAATCAAGGTCCAGGCTATTCATGACTGGACTCAGCCCACGTCTGTTAAGAGTCTTCAGAAGTTCTTGGGTTTTGCAAATTTTTACCGTTGTTTCATCGCTAATTTTTCTAGCGTGGTTAAACCTTTGACGGATTTGACCAAGAAGGGTTCTGATGTGACTAATTGGTCTCCTGCGGCCGTGGAGGCCTTTCGGGAGCTGAAGCACCGGTTTTCTTCAGCTCCAGTCTTATGTCAGCCAGATGTCTCTCTTCCCTTCCAGGTCGAGGTTGATGCTTCTGAGATTGGAGCAGGGGCTGTCTTCTCGCAGAGAAGCTCTGATGGCTCTGTGATGAAGCCATGTGCTTTCTTTTCAAGAAAGTTTTCGCCTGCCGAGCGGAATTATGATGTTGGTAATCGGGAGTTGTTGGCTATGAAGTGGGCATTTGAGGAGTGGCGACATTGGCTCGAAGGAGCTAAACATCGTGTGGTGGTCTTGACTGATCACAAAAATCTGATTTACCTTGAATCTGCCAAGCGCCTGAATCCTAGACAGGCTCGTTGGTCGTTGTTTTTCTCCCGTTTCAACTTCGTGGTCTCATACCTGCCTGGTCCGAAGAACGTGAAAGCTGATGCACTTTCTAGGAGTTTTGTGCCTGACTCTCCGGGAGTTTCTGAGCCGGCTGGTATTCTCAGAGAGGGAGTGATTTTGTCTGCCATTTCCCCAGATTTGCGACGAGTGCTGCAGAAATTTCAGGCGGATAGACCTGACCGTTGTCCACCAGAGAGACTGTTTGTCCCGGATAGATGGACCAGCAGAGTTATTTCCGAGGTTCATTCTTCGGTGTTGGCGGGTCATCCTGGGATTTTTGGTACCAGAGATTTGGTGGCTAGGTCCTTCTGGTGGCCTTCCTTGTCGTTGTCGATGTGCGTTCCTTTGTGCAGTCTTGTGGGATTTGTGCTCGGGCTAAGCCTTGCTGTTCTCGTGCCAGCGGTTTGCTTTTGCCTTTGCCTGTTCCGAAAAGGCCTTGGACGCACATTTCCATGGATTTTATTTCGGATCTTCCAATATCTCAGAAAATGTCTGTCATCTGGGTGGTGTGTGATCGTTTTTCCAAGATGGTCCATTTGGTGCCCTTGCCTATGTTGCCTTCTTCCTCCGATTTGGTTCCTCTATTTTTTCAGAATATGGTTCGCTTGCACGGCATTCCTGAAAATATTGTGTCTGATAGAGGATCCCAGTTTGTGTCCAGGTTTTGGCGGACTTTTTGTGCTAAGATGGGCATTGATTTGTCTTTTTCGTCGGCCTTCCATCCTCAGACTAATGGCCAAACCGAGCGAACTAATCAGACGTTGGAAACTTATTTGAGATGTTTTGTTTCTGCTGATCAGGATGATTGGGTGACTTTTTTGCCTTTGGCCGAGTTTGCCCTTAATGATCGGGCTAGTTCTGCTACTTTGGTTTCACCTTTTTTCTGCAATTCTGGTTTCCATCCTCGTTTTTCCTCGGGTCAGGTTGAGTCTTCTGACTGTCCTGGGGTGGATTCTGTGGTGGATAGGTTGCAGCAGATTTGGAACCATGTGGTGGACAATTTGAGGTTGTCACAGGAGAAGGCTCAGCGCTTTGCCAACCGCCGCCGCGGTGTGGGTCCCCGACTTCGTGTTGGGGATTTGGTGTGGCTGTCTTCTCGGTATGTTCCTATGAAGGTCTCCTCTCCTAAATTCAAGCCTCGCTTCATCGGTCCTTATAAGATCTTGGAAATCCTTAACCCGGTGTCTTTTCGTTTGGATCTCCCAGCATCGTTTGCCATTCATAATGTGTTCCATAGGTCTTTGTTGCGGAGGTATGTGGTACCTGTGGTTCCTTCTGTTGAGCCTCCTGCTCCGGTGCTGGTCGAGGGCGAATTGGAGTACGTGGTGGAGAAGATTTTGGATTCTCGTATCTCTAGACGGAGGCTTCAGTATTTGGTTAAGTGGAAGGGCTATGGTCAGGAGGATAATTCCTGGGTTGTCGCCTCTGATGTTCATGCGGCCGATTTTGTTCGTGCCTTCCACGCGGCTCATCCTGATCGCCCTGGGGGTCTTGATGAGGGTTCGGTGACCCCTCCTCAAGGGGGGGGGGTACTGTTGTGAACTCTATTTTTGGGCTCCCTCTAGTGGTCACAAGCGGTACTGTGTAGTGTTGTCTTTCTGCAGGTTGCAGCATCAGCTGGTTCGTTATCCTTGGTTGGTTTCCTATTTAGCCCACCTGGATACTCAGTTCCTTGCCTGCTATCAATGTATTCTGTGCTCTTCAGATTCCTTGTGTCTACCTTGCTCCCAGTCTCTCCAAGACAAGCTAAGTTTTTGTTTGATCATTTTTTGATTATCAGTGTTCATTATGTTTTTAGTCCAGCTCGCTAAAATGTGATTTCCTCGCTTGCTGGTTGCTCTAGGGGACTGAGTTTCTCCCCCCACACCGTGAGTTGGTGTGGGGGTTCTTGAAATCTCAGTGTGGATATTTTGTAAGGGTTTTTTACTGACCGCATAGATTCCCTTTTCTATTTTTTGCTATCTAGTATTAGTGGGCCTCATTTGCTGTATCTGCTTTCACCCCTGTGTATGTGCCTTCCTCTTACCTCACCGTTATTATCTGTTGTGGGCTTCTATTTCTTTGGGGATTATTTCTCTGGAGGCAAGAGAGGTCTTTCTTTCTCTCTAGGGGTAGTTAGTTCCTCAGGCTGGCTCGAGACGTCTAGGATTTTTAGGCACGTTCACCGGCTACTTCTAGTGTGTTTGGATAGGTTCAGATTTGCGGTCAGTCCAGTTTGCCACCTCCCTAGAGCTTGTCCTACGTTTGTTACTTAGCTGGAGTAATTTGTGATCCTCAACCACTAAGGATCATAACAACTGCACTATTTTAGTCCTAAAAGTATAATCCAGGACTAAAATAATTATTGGAGACCTAGCTACTGCTTTTCATAGTGTATGGAGGAGAACTGGGCCGTGGGTACCTGTCCTGTGCCGGGTCCATAACTGTTGGGACTGTCTCCTCTGTTGTCCGGGGGAAAGAGTAAGAGACCGGACAGACATTTTCACTTGTAAGCTGGGGGTGTGTCTAAGTGTCAGCAGCCACAGCGCGCGCGGAAGCAGGCAATCTTGGCGGGAAGCACACAGCACAGAGAGAGGAGTGCTCTGTCCCTGGAGCACCGAGACTGCATCGGCCCGCGTCTGTGTACTCCCACCGTCACCAGCGGGGATTCTAGAGAGAGAAGTGCAGTGTACCCGATAACTGGCAGAGAGCGAGGTGCCGTGCGCTTCATGACCGTGAGTACAGCGCACGTACATAGAGAAAACCGGGTACTGGACAGACATTTGCGGCCCTCCTTACAAGGATTTACCAGCCCGCTCACGTTGAACCCTGATAGTGCTGCGGCCTTGTTTGTTCCAGCCGCATATACTTATGGACTAGGGGCTCAGCGGAAGGTGCTGGAGACCGACCGCTGCTGCCAGAAGACGGACCTCCATTACTAACAGAACCTTTGTTTTTGGACAAACACCACGCCAGCTGTTGTTGGCGCTACTAACCCCCAAGTAATATCTGCAGTCTGAGGAACTTCTGACAAGATAAGTGTTCAAGAAGAACTGCCCTTACCATGTTCATTAACTCTGCATATCCTTTGCAATTGGACTGTTTATTCCCTTGCTTAACCCTTCATCTCCCTGCGAGGAGTTAACCTCCTGTTCAATTAAACCGTTAAAAAATTGTTAACCCTTGCTCTGCCTCCTGTCTGTCACTGCATCCCGACCCTGCTCACAATAGTACAGGTCATCAATAAATGCTGCTCAAAAAAATAAAGGGAACACTAAAATACCACATCCTAGATATCACTGAATGAAATATTCCAGTTGCAAATCTTTATTCTTAACATAGTGAAATGTGTTGAGAACAATAAAACAACAATGCTCAATGTAAATTAAAATAGATATCCCATGGAGATCTGGATTTGGAATGATACCCAAAATCAAAGTGGAAAATAAAAGTACAGGCTGATCCAACTTCAGTGGAAATGCCTCAAGACAAGGAAATTATGCTCAGTCTTGTATGTGGCCTCCACATGCCTGTATGACCTCCTGACAACACCTGGGCATGGTCCTGATGAGGTGGTGGATGTTGTCCTCAGGGATCTCTTCCCAGACCTGGATTAAAGTATCAGTCAACCCTTGAACAGTCTGTGGTGCAAAGTGGCAGGCCAGTCCATAGCATCAATCATACATGAACTGCTGACACACTTCAGCCACATGAGGCCTAGCATTGTCATTCATCTGAAGGAAACCAGGGCCCAGAGCACCTGCATACAGTCTCAAAATGGGCCTGAGGATCTCATCCCAGTACCGAATGGCAGTCAGGGTACTTCTGACTAGCACATAAAGGGATGTGTGGCTCTCCAAAGAAATGTCTCCCGACACCATTACTAATCCACTGCCAAACTGGTCAGTGTGAACCTGCTCTCATCCATGAAGAACACAGGGCACCAATGTTGAATCTGCCAATCTTGGTGTTCTTTGGCTAGTGACAATCACCCCGCACGGTGTTGGGCTGTAAGCACAGCACTCACTTGTGGAGGTCAGGACCTCATACCACCCTCATGGAGTCTGTTTCTGACAGTTTGAACAGACACATGGATGTTAGTGGTCTGCTGTAGGTCATTTTGCAGGGCCCTTGCACTGCTCCTCCTTGCACAAAGGAGGAGGTAGCAGTCCTGCTACTGGGTTGTTTCCCTCCTATGGCCCCCTCCATGTCTCCTGGTGTACTGGCCCAGAGTCGGACTGGAGCACCTTGGCCCACCAGAGAAAATCATTCTTGGGACCCACTATGTAGCTACATAGAAATAAATACAAGATCACCAATTGTGTGATTAAACACGCTAATATAAGGGTACAATATAAGGTATTGCATGTCTTAATTATGTAGCAGGGGTTGGGGTAGCCCCCTCATAGAATATAAAGTAGCCCCCACATAGAATATAATGTATCCCCCTCATAGAATATAAAATAGCCCCCCTCATAGAATATAATGTAGCCTTCCTCATGGAATATAATGCACCCCCATAGAATATAATGTAGCACCCTCATAGGGTATAATGCAGCCTCTCCCACCACCCCATCAGCGCTCTCTCCATCACCCACATCATTGCCAATCTCCAACACACACAGCACCACACCACTCTCTCACACACACACACACACACACACACACACACACGCATGCAGACAGACAGACGCACAGTACCACTCACCTCTCCGCACATTACATGCAGCCGAATCACATCCCGGAAGCATTTTCGTCACTGGCAGCTTTCTCTCTGAAACAGCCTCACGCTGAATGATGATGTCATACAGCCACGTTGTGTCAGACCGGAAGCGCTGGGCAGGAAGCAGGATGGCATCGGATTCCTGCAGCTCCACTCCGCTGCCAAGCTGCAGGGATCGCTCCCTGCCTGTCGATTGCCCTCAGGGTTAGCCACCCTGCAGGGGCCCACCTCTGGGGTCCACATGCAGCAGCTCCGGCTTTACATGTGGCAGTGTTAGCCTCAGCCTGTGGCTAACACTGCCCGCTATTAAAGTGAAATGAGTTTTCACTCTTCTCCACACCCATGGGGGCGTGGGGAAGCGTGAATATTAATTTCTCTTTAGCAGCGGGGACAGGCTCCTGTCTCCAGCTGCTGCTCAGCTGGCACCGGGCAGCCCCATTGCTGCTGGGTGTACCGCTATTAGTGACATGCCACTGGTTGGGGGCTCCTGGAGCAGTGGGGGCCCTAGGCAGCTGCTGGCCAGTATGTAAGCAGGTGTCAGTGCCTTGGCCCACTGGAGAATCCTCCGGTTCTCCAGTGGGCCAGTCCGACCATGTACTGGCCTGTCTCCTGGTATCTGCCCCATTCTCTGGACATTGTGCTGACAGACACAGCTACCTTTCTTGTCACAGCTCGCATTGATGTGCTATCCTGGATTAGCTGCATTATCTGAGCAACTTCTGTGAGTTGTAGATATCGCCGCATACTACTGTACCTCTAAGGCTGAGGGCAATGACTAAATACAAAAGTGACCAAAACAACAGCCAAAAAGGATGAGAACAGAGAAATATTCTGTGGTTACCTTATCTGTTGTAAGTTCCATTTGCACAGCAACAGACAAAATCGATTCACAATCAGTGTTGCTTCATAAATGGACACATTAATTGTGATTGACTTGGAGTTACTTTGAGTTGTTTAAGTGTTCCCTTTATTTTTATTTTTTTTGAGCAGTGTATATACTGTATGTGAGTCCTGGACAACATATTTAAAGACAGGGACTACTTGGCCTTGGCTCTTCCTCTGCATTGGTACTCAGACATCGGAAAGGCTGTAGCTTAGAAAGAGAAAGTCCTGATATCACATTCCACAATGCAACCTCCTATAGAGCTCCTTTTGACTCCAACCTACAGTTACAACTAGAGCCCAGATGAATGATAGGCATGAAAAACTCAAACATCACCTCGCAACACACAAGAGGTGGCACATTTTTATTTAAATAGAAAATATTATTTCAGCAATGCACCTGTCATCACTGACCAATAAGTGCACCAACTAGGACCTGTAGAAGCATTGTTACGCTGAAAACATCCATCATCCATAGCGCAAGCCGCTTCCTCCCCAGCATGTTTTAATTATGTCAAAATACACTGTGTTCCAAATTATTATGCAAATTGGATTTAAGTGTCATAAAGATGTAATTGTTTTGTTTTTCAAATAAACTCGTGGATGGTATTGTGTCTCAGGGCTCAATGGATCACTGAAATCAATCTTAAACACATGTGATAATTGGCTTTCCAGGTGATTCTAATTAAAGGAAAACTACTTAAAAATGATGTTCCACATTATTAAGCAGGTCACAGTTTTCAAGTAACATGGGAAAGAAAAAGGATCTCTCTCCTGCTGAAAAGCATCAAATAGTGCAATGCCTTGGTGAAGGGATGAAAACATTAGAAATTTCCCAAAAACTTAAGGGTGATCATCGTACTGTTAAGAGATTTGTGGCTGTATCTGAGCACAGATGTGTTTGTGCTGATAAAGGCATCATGAGGAAGATTTCTGCCAGGCAAGTTCATAAAATTAAGAGAGCAGCTGCTAAAAAGCCATTGCAAAGCAGCAAACATATATTTGAAGCTGCTGGTGCCTCTGGAGTCCCTCGAACCTCAAGGTGTAGGCTCCTTCAAAGGCTTGCTGTGGTGCATAAACCTACTATTCGGCCACCCTTAAACAGTGTTCACAAGCAGAAATGGTTGCATTGGGCCCACACATACATGAAGACTAATTTCCAAACTGTCTTGTTTACCGATAAGTGTTGAGCAACCCTGGATGGTCCAAATGGATGGAGTAGTGGATGGTAGGTGGATGGCCACCATGTCCCAACAAGGCTGCAACGTCAGCAAGGAGGTGGAGGAGTCATGATTTGGGCCGGAATCATGGAGAAACAGCTGGTAGGGCCCTTTAAGGTTCCTGAAGGTGTGAAAATGACCTCTGCAAAGTATATAGAGTTTCTGACTGACAACTTTCCTCCATGGTATAAAAAGCAGAAATGTGCCTTCAGGAGCAAAATCATCTTCATGCATAACAATGCACCATCTCATGCTGCAAAGAATACCTCTGAGTCATTGGCTGCTATGGGCATAAAAGGAGATAAACTCATGGTGTGGCCACCATCTTCCCCTGACCTCAACCCTATAGAGAACCTTTGGAGGATCATCAAGCAAAAGATCTATGAGAGAGGGAGGCAGTTCACATCAAAACAGCAGCTCTGGGAGGCTATTCTGACTTCATGCAAAGAAATACAAGCAGAAACTCTCAAAAAACTTACAAGTTCAATGGATGCAAGAATTGTGAAGGTGATATCAAAGAAGGGGTCCTATGTTAACATGTAACTTGGCCTGTTTGGATGTTTTGGAGTTAAATAGCTTTTTTGTTCAGTGAATGTGACCTCCTAATGCTGCAAATTCTTCAAATGAGCATTTTCAGTTCTTTAAAACATATCAAATGTTTAGAAATACTACTGTGCCTAATAATTTGGAACAGTGCATTTTAAGTTTTTATTCATTTTGGAGATTATACTGTTATCATTGGGAGGTTTCTTCAATAAAATTCGATGTATACTCTAACGGGTGATGACTTTTATTAGACTGACTGTCATTTGCACCGACCATTTAGGAAAATCCGATAAAATGTAATTTGCATAATAATTTGGAACATAGTGTAAAGTGATTTTTTTATGGATGGTGAGTGCCACTTTTTCTATTTTTGAAGCACCTATAACAGCTAACCTTATCAAAGGCTTCATATGACACCTGACAGCACAAAACAGCCTGCAGACATTTGAGTATTTTTTCAAGTTCCGGAGTGCTGCCGCTATTTATACTGTTGTCAGGGGCTGGAGATTGATGAGGATAGTGGCTGATAAGCAAGCTCCTGATCACTGGGTGCAGGGTTGCCAAATGTCCGGTTTGGCTATTATGCTAAGTCATGTGACAAGGCTCGTTAAAGGGTCGACATTGACTTGTAGGATTCCTACTTCCAATAGGTGGCACTAGAGTTCTAGTTCTCTTCCTCTCTGAAGGGACAATTTGCATAATTAGCATATTTCCCAGAGGAGCATTGCGGCTTTAAGTCCCCTCATCTCAGCATGCTTAGTATGTCAATCTCTGCAAGGAGAAACAATACTTCTTGGAGGACTGTACATTAAAATTGGGCTCTTTTTGTCACTCTGTAAAATAAAATGGCATCCATGATTTTTTTGAAACTGAAGAAACTTACACAAATTATTTTGACGGGTTATCAACATAGTATTTGTTATAAAAATTATTCATATCAAGTATTCATATCAAAATTACCTGCTGTAGACATGGATCACTTATAATTAATTATGATTTATTATGGTTTTCCAATGTGTCTGTAAAGAATATTGTCTGTCATTTTTGTTAAGCTGTCCAGAAAAATGCTTGTGCTTTACTTCAGGTTGGTGCAATTTTGCAGTGCAGTTAAGATGTTTCCCCATGAGAACAAAGCATGTCCCATGAAAGCAAAGGATAGAACTTGTCAAAACCCAACATGCCTGACCCTTCTTTCTTTTAACATTGTTGTCAAGGAAGAGTTGGGCACCCCCTCATATACATGTCAGTCTCGCTCAACTAATGAAAGCTTATGTGATGGTGGGGCTTCAATGTGCCTAATTTGTCTAGCGCATCAAAACCCCTTGTCCAGACTCCTGTTTACAAGCCTGTAAACCTGAAATGTGAGCAGAGAAAAGCTAGTCTAATACATAAGAAATGTATCTGCAGATCCTTGGCAGATTCAGTTTAGAAACATCTGCTGTTAATCTTCTGTATATGACTCCCACACGCTTCAGATTCTCAGAATATCTCCAATTTAGTTGCATCTGTCTATGGTCTGCAGAGCACATGAGTATCTATGAAAAATGGCAAATTTGAAAATTGGCTTTTGTTGTTAGTTGGTAGGGCATGTCGTGAGAGCAGATGGGCCAAGCTAAGCACTACACCATGGCGCATGAGCGTTTCTCTACACCTCTGAACACGGAGATGTATTTCATGCTGTTCTAGATTACTTGTAGAAGACGTCTTCTCAGTATTTGTCTGTTATTTTCACAGCCACGGTCTGAATTCAGATGAGGTAGACCTCTC
This sequence comes from Ranitomeya variabilis, assembly GCF_051348905.1. NCBI lineage: Eukaryota > Metazoa > Chordata > Amphibia > Anura > Dendrobatidae > Ranitomeya > Ranitomeya variabilis. The sequence continues at coordinate 160,360,169 of NC_135234.1, forward strand.
ATTGTACATATGAATGTCACAACCAAAAGAAAATTACTTACGATCCAGCCAATTCATACTCACCAGGAGCTGCTAATGAGTCGGAAGAAGCTTACATTCCTTCATAGTTTGGAAGGCAATTGCAGAAGGTTTCAGCAGTCATACTTTCACAGGATTACAGACTCATCATTCCCAAGTAGAATTTCACTTCAAGATGCTTGGAATGAAGGCCATGCTTTACATAGGTGTGATTTTCATTGTATTCATTCATCTATTGTGTACACGTAAAATCTATAAGTATTGCAATTTTCTGTATTTATATTTTGTTTCGACAATTCTTCACCTTCACAAGAATATGTTTGTTCTTACATTGTAGATTTCTGCTTCTGTTCTATTCATTCGAATATGGCTTGTAGAAATCTATGTGCTTGCCTGCTCCCGTCCCCCAAAAATCAGTTGAATAGAGCAGTTTTCAGGTTTCGGGTCATGTCTGCAACAAATCTGCCACATGTAAATATACCTTTAGGGAGTTACAAAGACATTCAACTTGACAAAACTCGATTTCAATTTATGTAAGGGCTCATACTCACTTGCGAGCAAAATGGACGAGTGCAATCCGATAAAAATCAGATTGCACTCGGACCAATGTTAGTCAATAGGTGACATCTCATTTGCGATTTTTTTTCTCAGCCGAAATCGGACTGAGAGAAGAATCTCAGCATGCTGCGTATTGGTGCGAGAAAAAAATCACACAGCACTCGCACCATGCGAGTACTGTCCGATTTTTATGCATCGGTGTTCTTTGAAAAGCCGGTAATTCAGCGCGGTGTACAGTAAAATCACACTGACAGGTTAGAATAGAAAAGATATATACACATAGTATAGGTAGATATATATATGTCAGTGAGACACACATATACGTATGTATATATATATATATATATATATATATATATATATATATATATGCAGCGCCCCAGAGTCCCAGAGTCCTGGTCGTTGCAGTACTGGCACTTCGCCGCTAAGGGGAGTGAAGGTACGTCTGATGGCACTTAAGGAGTTCACCTGACCAGGTATCACAGTCACACTTTACACTTCACATTCTGGCCACCAGGGGGAGCAAAGGGTTCTATGTATTAGGCCACTCCTCACAATCTGGTAAAACTGGGGGCTGGATAGGAAGTTAGTCAGAAGCTGACTGGGTTGGAACCAGGCAACATCCTGTGGCAGAAGGTGTTGCAGGGGAAGATTCAGGGGGGTCTCTGTCAGGGGTGGGATCCTGACAGTGGCCTAGCGAACAGAACAGAACGTTATGGAGCCGCGCCTGCACTCGAATGCGGTGGCATTCTAAGAAAGGAAAAGAAGCGAGGTTTACTGTGGAGAAGTGAGAAACGAGATCGCAGCAAAAAGGAGATAAAGCCAGTAGGAGTCGTGCCGTAAGATCGAGGAAGTATTAGGCTCCAAGCAATACTTGAAACAGCGTCAGGACAGTTAATTGTAGGTTGGCTGTCTCACCTAAATCACCTAAGCAGACATAGGGGGCAACTGTGGGAGAGGGGCGTCACTAGGGTCCCGGAAGAACTCCAGGCCTACCCGTCATACGGGTGCGTCCTATCCATATCATCTGGGGGACGGAGAAGAACATCAGAATAGATACGAGTTGTGAGAAAGAACATCAGAAACAGACACAACAGTTGTGAGGACTATCCCGTGGTGCTCAGCAGGTAGGTACTACAACACACAGGTGCTAGTAGGTAGGCACTGATTTCCACCTGCAAAGGGAACTCTGGATGTGCCTTCGGACCGGCCGGTCTCAGCCAGCCCTGTTAGCAGTGCTCTGGATTGCGGATCCCGAAGCCTTCAGTAAAGAGGTAAAGAGACTGCAACCCTGTGTCCTCGTTATTCATCGCGACCTGCACCACGCACCATCATCTCATCTTTCATTGGACGCCCCTTAGCAGGGTCACGGACCGGGTCCAGCCACCGTGACAACCCCAGGACTGAGACAGAGAGGCCCGGTACCGAGTACCCCGCGGCCCTGCGTCTGGGGGCGCTCCATATATATATATATTTATTTAATGCAGCGCTAGATAGCAGAAAAGCTGGTAATTCAATTGCCGGCTTTTGCTATCTCCTTCCCAAACCCGACATGATATGAGACATGGTTTACATACAGTAAACCATTTCATATCCCTTATTTTTTTACACATCCCTCACTAATAATGTTACAAGTGTCTGTGTGTAAAATTGCATTAGCAGGCTCCTGGTTGTAAAATTATTTTACCCCTTCTGATGGATTTACATCATGGGCCATGACTGTAGCGGCAGAGAGTTATGGGATATTGTTGTTTGTTTTTGTTACCTTTTTTTACAGAAGACAAGGGTTGTCATTTGGAATGAGCGTATGCTAAACATATTACAACACCCTGTGTCTTTATTTCATTAAAATACTTTTATCCTAATGTGTGTGTTTTTTTAACCCTTTATTACTATAGGATTAATAATGGATAGGCGTCTTATTGACACCTCTCCATTATTAACCAGGCTTAATGTCACCTTACATTAGCAAGGTGACATTAACCCTTTATTACCCCATATCCCACAGCTACAGGGGAGTGGGAAGAGAGTGGCCAAGTGCCAGAATAGGCGCATCTTACAGATGAGCCTTTTCTGGGGTGGCTGGGGGCAGATGTTTTTAGCCAGAGGGGGGGGGGGGGCAATAACCATGGTCCCTCTCTAGGCTATTAATATCTGCCCTCAGTCACTGGCTTTCCCACTCTGGCGGAGAAAATTGCGTGGGAGCCTACACCAGTTTTTTCCGTGAATTAACCCTTTATTTTAACAGCTACAGCTCCCATATTTTGCACACAGACATTTGTAACATTATTAGTTAGGGATATGTAAAAAAAGGGATATGAGATGGTTTACTGTATGTAAACCATGTCTCATATCCTGTCGGGTTTGGGAAGGAGATAGCAAAAGCCGGCAATTGAATTACCGGCTTTTCCGCTATCCAGCTCTGTATTAAATATAAATATAAATATATATATATATATATATATATATATATATATATATATGTGTGATATATGTGTCTCACTGACATATATATATATATCTACCTATACTATGTGTATATATCTATTTTATTCTAACCTGTCAGTGTGATTTTACTGTACAGCGTGCTGAATTATCGGATTTTCAAAGAACACCGATGTGTAAAAATCGGACTGCGAGTGCTGTGCGATTTTTTTTCTCGCACCCATTGACTTGCATTGGCGAGTCTTGTCCGAGACTTGTGCAAATCGCAGCTTGCTGCGATTTTTTTCTCAGTCCAATTTCGGCTGAGAAAAAAATTGCAAATGAGATGACACCTATTGAATAACATTGGTCCAAGTGCCATCCGATTTTTTATTGGATGCACTCGTCCGTTTTGCTCGCAAGTGAGTATGAGCCCTAAGGGTATGTACACACGTACAAGGGGCATAGGGTGGTAGTCATGGTCGAGGGGCTACTGTTTTCCCACGCCCTGACACACCCTGCTAAAAAGTAATGTCCTGTCTGTGGTTAGTGCAACAACAAATCCCATATATTATACATATAGGACAAACAAGAGATCTCAACAATTAGAGTATAAAAACAAAATTTTTTTTATTGCTCATCTTTTAAAAAAACATATACAGCATGTAAAAAAGCAAAATGCCATCTAGGGGACACTAGAGCACACAATATTAAGAGATTAGATTTCAAAAGGGATATTAAATAGTATAATACAAAAAATAGCTACAAAATCTCAAAATTATGAGTAGCGGGCCATATTCTATTATAGTCAGTTAGATTTAGAATATTCACATAAATATATTGGCTCTCTCGTATGTATCCAACAAGATAAATAAATAAATCAATAGCAGTATTATAGGTAACAATTCCCAATAAAAATGACCCCTTCTGGAAAAGGTAAATGAATGAAAACTCCAAAAAATCTCCGGGGGCGTGTCACGCACGTCGGACGCCATGAGCACTACTGTATTCCACCTGGTAATTATTTCCTCCACTATGATTTATCACCCGGTATAGTTATATTGATTATCAGTATTGCCTATATATAACGTATATACACATCAGTAGCAGTATTACCTATATAATGTATATAGACTGCTGTATATGCAATATATAAGTGATACTGGCTGCTACTGCTGTATATAATCACAGTATCACCTATATAATGTATGCACAGTGTACAGCAGTCTATATACATTATATAGGCAACACTGCTACTGATGTGTATATTTGTTATATAGGTGACACTGCAGTGTGTGTGTGTATGTTTTATGTTTTATATATACATATACAGTATATATATACTAGAAATAGGCCCGATGCTATTGCATCGGGAGTGCGGTGAAATGAACATCCCCCTGGCGCTCAGCCAATGAGCGGCGCGGGATAGTACATCATAGCGATCGGCCGCGCTTATGGGGGAGCGCGGCCGATCGCGGCCGGGTGTCAGCTGACTATCGCAGCTGACATCCGGCACTATGTGCCAGGAGCGGTCATGGACCGCCCCCGGCACATTAACCCCCGGCACACTGCGATCAAACATGATCGCAGTGTTCTGGCGGTATAGGGAAGCATCCCTGAGACCCTCGGAGCAACGCGATGTGATCGTGTTGCTCCGAGGGTCTCCTACCTCCTCCTTCCTGCAGGCCCTGGATCCAAAATGGCTGCGGGGCTGCATCCGGGTCCTGCAGGGAGGTGGCTTACCAGTGCCTGCTCAGAGCAAGCGCTGGTAAGCCTGCAGGAGTGCACATCAGATCGCTGATCTGACACAGTGCACAGCAAAGTGTCAGATCAGCGATCTTACACTATAACATGATGCCCCCCCTGGGGCAATGTTATAGTGTGAAAAAAAAATATACACATGTGTAAAAAAAATAAAAAATAAAATCCTAAAGAAAAAAAAAATATTGGTCCCATAAATACATTTCTTTATCTAAATAAAAAATAAATAAAAGTACACATATTTAGTATCCCCGCGTCCGTAATGACCTGACATATAAAACTGTCCCACTAGTTAACCCCTGCAGTGAACACCGTAAAAAAAAAAAACGAGGCAAAAAACGCTTTATTATCATACCGCCAAACAAAAAGTGGAATAACACACGATCAAAAAGACGGATATAAAGTACCATGGTACCGCTGAAAACGTCATCTTGTCCCGCAAAAAACGAGCCACCATACAGCATCATTAGTGAAAAAATAAAAAAGTTATAGTCCTCAGGATAAAGCTATGCAAAAATAATTATTTTCTCTATAAAATAGTTTTTATCGTATAAAAGCGCCAAAACATTAAAAAAAATCTAAATGAGGTACCGCTGTAATCGTACTGACCCGAAGAATAAAACTGCTTTATCCATTTTACCAAACGCGGAACGGTATAAATGCCCCCCCAAAAGAAATTCATGAATAGCTGGTTTCTGGTAATTCTGCCTCACAAAAATCATAATAAAAAGCGATCAAAAAATGTCACGTGCCCGAAAATGTTACCGATAAAAACGTCAACTCATCCCGCAAAAAACAAGACCTCACATGACTCTGTGCACAAAAATATGGAGAAATTATAGCTCTCAAAATGTGGAAATGCAAAAAATATTTTTTGCAATAAAAAGCGTCTTTTAGTGTGTGGGGGGTTTCTACTTTTTAGGTACATTAGGGGCTCTGCAAATGCAACGTGACGCCTGCAGACCAATCCATCTAAGTCTGCATTCCAAATGGCGCTCCTTCCCTTCCGAGCTCTCCCATGCGCCCAAACGGTGGTTCCCCCCACATATTGGGTATCAGCGTACTCAGGACAAATTGGACAACAACTTTTGGGTCCAATTTCTCCTGTTACCCTTGGGAAAATACAAAACTGGGGGCTAAAAAATAATTTTTGTGGGAAAAAAAGAATTTTTATTTTCACGGCTCTGCGTTATAAACTGTAGTGAAACACTTGGGGGTTCAAAGCTCTCACAACACATCTAGATGAGTTCCTTAGGGGGTCTACTTTCCAAAATGGTTTCACTTGTGGGGGTTTCAATGTTTAGGCACATCAGTGGCTCTCTAAACGCAACATGGCGTCCCATCTCAATTCCAGTCAATTTTGCATTGAAAAGTCAAATGGCGCTCCTTCCCTTCCGAGCTCTGCCATGCGCCCAAACAGTGGTTTACCCCCACATATGGGGTATCAGCGTACTCAGGACAAATTGTACAACAACTTTTGGGGTCCAATTTCTTCTCTTACCTTTGGGAAAATAAAAAATTGGGGGCGAAAATATCATTTTTGTGAAAAAATATGATTTTTTATTTTTACGGCTCTGCATTATAAACTTCTGTGAATCACTTAATGGGTCAAAGAGCTCACAACACATCTAGATAAGTTCCATAGGGGGTCTACTTTCCAAAATGGTGTCACTTGTGGGGGGGTTTCAATGTTTAGGCACATTAGGGGCTCTCCAAACGCAACATGGCATCCCATCTCAATTCCAGTCAATTTTGCATTGAAAAGTCAAATGGCGCTCCTTCGCTTCCGAGCTCTGCCATGCACCCAAACAGTGGTTTACCCCCACATATGGGGTATCGGCGTACTCAGGACAAATTGTACAAGAACTTTTGGGGTCCATTTTCTCCTGTTACCCTTGGTAAAATAAAACAAATTGGAGCTGAAGTAAATTTTTTTGTGAAAAAAAGTTAAATGTTCATTTTTATTTAAACATTCCAAAAATTCCTGTGAAACACCTGAAGGGTTAATAACACCCTAGTGCTAAGCGTCTCAAAATTTTTTTTCCTAATGTTCAAAAAGCCATTTTGCTATTCATATTTCATGTATTTCATATTTGACGTGTTTTGGCAAGATAGAGTTCAACCTTTTTTTGTATATTATATATGGAGGTAGCTGCTCCTGGTATGCACCTATTCACACTAGTTTGAATGTGTCAATCGTTTTTCTGTCATTTCTATGTTAGCTTACTGACTGAGCACTCCTCCCTTCACCATCTGGCTTTTAATTACATCTAATCACACTTGGTTCCGGCCAACCCATATGTAGGCTTTGCTGAGAGAGGTGTCCATATTCACCCAAGCATACAGACATTAGCCTTCAGTAAGTGTTCACATTTGGACAGGCAGGTCAGGTACCCATCAGTTTAATGAGACCCTTGACGATGGTTGATGGGCTCACACTATTTGGTCAAATTCTGTGCTAAACGTCTAAAAAAAATTTTTCCTAATGTTCAAAAAGCCATTTTGCTATTCATATTTCATGTATTTCATATTTGACGTGTTTTGGCACGATAGAGTGCAACCTTTTTTTTGTATATAGAGGACAGAGTAGTGTCGCTTGGCTTTGGCAGTCAGTAGGTCATTGGTGACTTTTGTTAGGGCAGTTTCAGTGAAGTGACGCGGTCAGAAGCCAGATTGTAAGCAGTCGAAGAGGGAGCATGAAGAGAGGTGGGAGGACAGTTGGAAATGTACATGTTGTTCCAGTAGTTTTGAGGCATAGGGGAGAAGTTATATGGGGTGATAGCTAGATACAGAGGATGGGGCAAATGAGTGCCTTTTGAGGATGGGTGTGATCGAGGCATGTTTGAAGCATGACGGGAAAACACCAGTTGTTAGTGATAGGTTGAAGAGATGGGTTAGGGTTAGGATGAAGACTGTGGTGAGGGTTGGGATGAAGTGGGATGGGATCGGGTCAAGTACACAATTGGTGAGATGTGATCTCAAGAGTAGGGTGGAAAGTTGTCCTTCTGTAATGGTGGAGAAGCTGGTTTTGGAGGAGGAAGGCTGAGTAGTTAGGAGGAGGGACTCTTGGGGTTGTAGGCCAAAGCTTTCTCTGATGTTATCAATCTTCTGTTTGAAGAATGAGGCAAACACACGCTTAGGGTACTGTCACACAGTCACACTTTGGACGCTACGACGGCACGATCCGTGACGTCGCAGCGTCGTATGAGTATCGCTCCAGCGTCGTAGACTGCGGTCACACGTTGCAATCACGGCGCTGGAGCGATGCCGAAGTCCCCGGGTAACCAGGGTAAACATCGGGTTACTAAGCGCAGGGCCGCGCTTAGTAACCCGATGTTTACCGTGGTTACCAGCGTAAAAGTAAAAAAAAACAAACAGTACATACTTACATTCCGGTGTCTGTCCCCCGGCGTTCTGCTTCTCTCCACTGTGTAAGCAGCAGAGCCGGAAAGCACAGCGGTGACGTCAGACGTCACCGCTGTGCTCGCTTTCCGGCTGGCAGGCGCTCACAGTGCAGAGAAGCTGAGACGCCAGAGGACAGACACCGGAATGTAAGTATGTACTGTTTGTTTTTTTTTACTTTTACGCTGGTAACCCACGGTAAACATTGGGTTACTAAGCGCGGCCCTGCGCTTAGTTACCCGATGTTTACCCTGGTTACAAGCGAACACATCGCTGGATCGCTGTCACACACAACGATCCAGCGATGTCAGCAGGAGATCCAGCGACGAAAGAAAGTTCCATACGATCTGCTACGACGTACGATTCTCAGCAGGATCCCTGATCGCTGCTGCGTGTCAGACACAGCGATATCGTATGGATATCGCTGGAACGTCACGGATCATACGGTCGTAGCGATCAAAGTGTGACTGTGTGACAGTACCCTAAGTGTTTGCAGAAGACTATTCTGCTGCAAAAAAGAGTGTTGGAAAGAAAAATGCTGCATAAAATGTGGACGTTTTTGATACGGTTTGACTTAAAAAAAATTTCATTCTCTTGAATGGGTAAAAAAGTGTAAAAATGCTGAAAGAAGTTATGTTGTTGATTTGAAAAAAAACTCTTTGAAGGTTCCAATACCTTCAAAGTGTCATGTGTATGAGATTTCAGAAATCTCGTTCACTTTCATGAAAGGAAAACCACAACAAAAAAGCAAAAAAGCAATATGTGAATAAGCCTTAAACTTTAAATTTTTTATTGAAAAGAGTTAGGCCCAATGCAAATCAGGACCTAATGACTATTTACAAGGGCTCCCAACTCTACCCTGACAAAATGATGTGGGGAGAAGGCTCTAGCATTTTGAAATGAATTGCCCAATTCTTATATTCTCCCAGCAGGTTTTTAGTATGTAATCTGACAGCAGCAGCGTGAAATGACATTAACCGATTCATTCTAGCGATGTATCTCTTAGTTTACTGAGTGCAGCAGTTGACAACATCCAGAGAGCCCTAATAGAGCGTACATGCAGCATGACAAGGCAAAGGGTGAGTGTGAAAGGGTTAAAGGTTTGAATAAGGGAATAAATAGGTATATTGTTTGGTGATGGACGTCCTGGGAATTGATTGGTCAGAGGGAGATGGAGGGTTGGGTTATAAGGTCAATAACAGGTGAAAAGGGAGCGGTTTACCTCTTCTTGGATACAGCAGGAATTGACATCAGCATCGTTGGAGATGGTGAGGGCGGCATGTACAGTCTATGATCCCGACTTCATCTAGGAGAATCTGCATGTGGCCTGCACACACAGCCTCTGCAGCAGCGGTGACAGTGTCCTCCACCCCTTCATCATGCAGTCGGCTGTCACAGCCACCGGAGTCACAGTCATCAGTTAGGGCCTGCAGAATTTCTCTTGCTAGTGAGTCCTCTTGATGAGCAGCAGGAGGGAGAAGAATTCTGCGCAAATCGAGAACAGTACGTGGTGGCCAGGGAGGCTGACTGTAGACGACATTGGTCAGTCCCTTCAGTAGTCCCCTCTGTGCCTGACTTCGATGCCAGAAGTCCTATGTCCAGTGAGAAATCCCCAGGAGCTTTTGTGGATGGGCAAGCGGACAATGGTGCGACTCATCTGAGGATACCTCTGAGGCAGCCTGGTGAGCAGAATACAACTGTAATTGACTTACCTGTTGTAGGGAATTTTTTCTATTGTTTCAGGGGACAGTAATATTGGGGTAGCTTTAAGGAATAGTCAGGGCCCTAATGTTGGCGCTTTGGATCTGTGAAGTCAGTCATTGACTGACTCCACACAGCAGGGTCGCTTGTGGGTGATTTCCAATGTTTAGGTGCTCTCCAAATGTGAAATGATGCTCGCAGACCATTCCATCAAATTCTGCATTCCAAAACTTCACTCCTTCCCAGCCCTGCCGAGCACCCAAACAATAGTTTTCCTTCATATATCGGGTGTCAGCGTACTCAGGAGAAATTGCACAACATCTTTTGGAGTCCATTTTTGTCCTGTTATCTTTTTTGAAAGTAAAACAAATTGGGGCTAAAACATTTTTATAGAAAAAATGAGAATTTTTTTATTTTTACAACTCAACGTTATCATATTCTGTGAAGCTCCTGGGGGGTCAAGGTGTACACCTCACATCTAGATAAATTCCTTTGGGGGTTCTAGTTTCCAAAATGGGGTCATTGGGGGGGGGGGGGGGTCCACTGTTTAGGCATGTCAGGGGTAAAGATGGGTGAACCCAAACATTAAAGTTTGGCGTCCGTACCGAACCGAACACCTACAGTTCGGGAACGGACACAGAACACGGACTTCACCAGGAAGTCAGTGTTACTGTTCAGCTTCGGCTCCCTGAACACTGGGTGTTTGTCACGCTGTCATGTGCATGACAGCGTGGCAAACAACAATCTGATCGGTGGTAAAATCACTGCCGGTCAGACAGCCACGGTTCCCATGCGGTCAAATTACAGCGTGAGCCTGCTGCTATGATCAGAGGTATAAAGTTTATCTCCAGTCATTGGTGTCAGCTGATGGAACTACTGCTCCCATTTGCCACCGCTAATAACAGTGAGAGCAGGAGCGGCTGATGGGAGTATTCATCAGTCGGCGCCTGCGCTGTAAATAAATGAGAAAAAAAATGGCTTGGGTTCCCCTGTATTTTTGATAACCAGCCAGACAAAACTGACAGCTGGGGCTGCAAGCCAAGCAATGCTGGTTATCAAGAATAGAGTGGTCCCCATTCCAATTTTTTAAATTATATAAATAATTAAAAAGAAAACGGCTTGGGGTCCCCCCCATTTTTGACAACAGCCTTGCTAAAGCAGACAGCTGGGGGCTGGTATTCTCAGGCTGGTAAGTGGCCATGGATATTGGCTACCCAGCCTAAATATAGCAGTCCGCAGTAGCTCAGAAAAGGTACATCTATTAGATGCGCCAATTCTGCCGCTTTGCCTGGCTCTTCCCACTTGCCCTGTAGTGGTGGCAAGTGGGGTTCATATTTATGGGGTGATGTCACTTTTGTATTTTCAGGTGACATCAAGCCCACAGCTTAGTAATGGAGAAGCATCTATAAGACACCTATCCGTTACTAACCCAATAGTTGTATGGTATATAAAGACACCACCAGAATAAAGTCTTTCATTTGAAATAAAACAAAAACACTTTTCAATTTTTATTTAAAAATAACAAACACCGTTATACTCACCTAACGTCCGTTCCATTGAATCTCTCGTCTCCTGTAATAAAACAAAGATTAAAAAACATCCATATCCCTCACCTGTCCATCGTTACAGTTTTCAACCTGGACATTGACAAAATGCGACTGTCCTGGCAGAGAACCACTGATGAATGAGCTGCTGCGAGCGCAGCATCAGTGACTAGCAGTGACGTCATCGATGTTACTGCAGGTCACTGAGGCTGCGTTCCAAGACGGGCAAATGAACTGCAGTGACCTCCGTGAGATCACTGCTAGCACAGTGAGAAAAAGTTTCACGGTGCAGTGGCAAGTTCACCACAGTGAAATTCTCCCGGTGAACACGCCTCTGCACCGAGAGAGTTTCTCACTGTGTGAGCTGTGATCTCACCGACATCACTAAAGTTCAATTGCAGTTTGAGTACAGTGGTCACATTGCAACTCATCAACCCATGTGGTCCTGTACCAGGAAGTTTGAGGTCCTTAGCATAGACTGTAATTCATTTGCAACATTCTACACAAGTAATGTGCCGCCATCCGCAACCAACAGGTGTGAACCTCTGTCTTTCTGTACAGATGAAAAACTTTAGCACTATTCCTGTTATCAATTTTATATATGTTCCAAAACTAGTAAACAAGAATTTATTTTCGTAAACCTGTCTGACTTCTTCATTGTGGAGTTAAAGGGTCCCAGTGTCTCACAAGCTGTGGCAGAACATCATCTCAAGGTGGCAGCAGCAGAATCACAAATATGTGCAAGCACACAGAAAGCCCTATATAGGTTGTTTTGGGACACATAAGTAACCATCGGCCAGTCCTGTCCCTTACAGTATGAGACCATGCCTCAAAGTAGTTTCCAAAAGCCCATGGTCCTTCTAATCCATCTACAGAACTCAATTACAGCCTCCTGTGACCCTACCAAACTGATGACTATATACTGTATCAACATTCCTGCTGATTTGTAGATGTAACCTCTTCAGCCATGCGAAATACTCACTGGCCCACCTACTACATTGGACAATTCTTTCACTCCCAGACCACTTTGCAATAAACGATCAGTAGCATTCAGCATGAAGATTGTATTGAATGGAGAGTGTGGAGCCTATCATTCCTAGTAAGTATAGACGTGTATTCCAGAAAGATGGATTTCTGTCCCTTGCTTGTTGTACACATGAGCAGAATGCGCCTGCCTTTTTTTATTTTTTATGTGTCGGAAATCTGGATATTTTCTATGCTGTTTGATGCTGCTGGTGTTTTAAGTGGAAAACTGTAGGTAAACTGAATATATTTACATACTTTTTATTTATTCAGGTTTTAAACTTTTCTAGCTCAGCTTCGGCTCTGAAGTTCTCACGAGACTCCTCTCTTCAGCTTCTCACAGTCCTCAACATCACATCTCCTGACCTCCATCCACCACCTCCAAAGTCTTTTGCGTCTCTCCAGATTTACTGAAAAGATACAGGTGTACTCCTCTAGATAACCTAAGTTTCAGACTATTGCTGCCCAGACTTTCAGTAGTCTAGTCTAGAACCTAAAATAATGGCATAAAAATGCCTAGTTTTGTGACGTTTTATCAGCCACAGCATGGTGCCACTGCCCATAAATATTATCGACACCAGACAGAACCAGATTCTTCCAGGGCATAGCTGATCCTTCATATACCATATATCCTGTAGTCTTCACCCAGAATACTCCCGTTGCTTTACCCGGTCACAGCACCACACACACACACACAATGGCACTGCAGGTCACCAAGGTCCGTCCTCCTGACAATCTGTGAAATTTATGGAGCGCCCCACAGTAAGGGAAATGGGGTACTCGGTACCGGGTCCTTCGGTTCGGGGGATGTCACGGTGGCCTGACCCGGTCCATGGCCCTTTGAGGGGTGTCCAATAAAAGGAAGAGATTTTATGGGATAATGTTCGTGACGCCACCTGTGGTATTCGGTCAGGGTGACTGACGCTGCTTAGGGGTCCGCTGGGGTGATGTTATGGCAGCTAAATGGTATACCTTCCCACAGTATACCTTCCCACAGGTGAAGTGTATCCCCAGGGCTTCCCAGAGGTGTAGATGGTGGATGATGTAAGGCGTAGTGAATAACGAGGACACAAGGTTGCAGTCTCTTTACCTTTACTGAAGGCTTCAGCATCCACAGTCCAGAGCACCAGATCACAGGGTAGGCAGAGTCCAGCCGGTCTGAAGGCAATTTCAGAGTCTCCTTATCCAAGTGGAAATCAGTAGCCTTCCTCTAGCGCCTGTGTGTTGTAGTACCTCCCTGATGAGCTTCTCAGTAAGGTCCTCACAACTATTGTAGATGGAATGTCTCTTTCTCTCTGTCCCCCAGATGGTATGGATAGGACAAACCCGTATGACTGGTGGCCTGAGGCTTTTTACAGGGACCCTACGACGCCCCAGCCCCCACAAGTTGCCACCGTGCCTCCTGGGTATATGGTCGGGCAGCCAACGTGGAATCGACTGTCCTGTCGGTCTCTGAAGCAAGGCTTGGAGATGATTGCTCCCTTGGTGTCTGGCTACCGGATTCTGCGCCTCAGAAGGAGGCAGCCTTTTACCGGGCAGAACTCCCTCTGGATCCTCTCCTTGTGCTATGACTTAGTTTCTCACCCGCTACAATACAAATCTCTTTCGTGTCCTTCCTTAGGATGCTGCCGCACGTGGGGCAGGCGCAGCTCCGTTGCCCTCTGTCTTGGCCTCTGACAGGATCCCACCCCTGTCAGGGACCTCTCTGTCTGCAGCTGTTTGATGTTCCTCCTTCCCTCTGGCTGCCTGACAGGGTGCTGCCTGGGTGAAGCCCAGTCAGCATCTGCCTAACTTCTATCCAAACCACCAGTTTTACCTAATTGTGAGGAGTGCCCTAATAGATAGGAGCCTAGCTCCCCCTGGTGGACTGGAGTGTGAAGTGTGGTGTATGGTTTGTGATACCTGGTAAAGAGATCTCCTTTATTGCCCTCAGATGTAACATCACTCCCCCTGGTGGGAGAATGACATTACTGCAACGACCAGGACTCTGGGGCGCTGCATGTACACATAAATACAGTGTAGCAAAACATATCTACATGTTATAGTCAATAACATTGGAGCAGTCACTTATATAGCACGATCATAACTCAGGAGTAAATAGCTTATTTTCTGACCAAGTTATCTTATATCCAAGCACATTCTATAAAGCAAGAGTCCATATCTGACGTTGGCACGATGTCACATCATCATCATTAATCATATACAGAAAATAGAATAAAAAATTACAATTCAAAAATAAAACCAGAGGCAAAAAAAGAATGTTTCAATAAGTATTTTAATCTGCTGAGAAATTATATGATCATATTTGCTAAATTACCTCGCCGCTCATTTGCAAGCAAATGGCACCTTTTACAGGCAAAAGCAACTGGCAGTGATAAGAAGGTATCACAAGGGCATAGGCATGCACAATATGGCTCACTGTGTGAGTGGTATTTAGCATCACACATTAGATTGGATACTACCATGGATACTATTATTATCCCCTAAACCGCCTTATGTGCAAGCGTGGGCAGTAAGAGGCAGTTTGCTGAACAAATAAGCCAGTATTTGATTGCAAACTGTTATTTATGATACATACAGTAATATACTGGTGACTTTCAGCTATGTGAGTTCTTTATCCAGCAAATGTGAGAAATGCCGCTATTATCACTGAAAAGTAAGTTTCTACTGTTACAGTGGTTATGTGATTTTATATGTTGTCCCATGAATTCTATCTACTTTCTTCATATTTTGATCCTTACTAGAACTATGTAGTCTATTATGTAGTGATATTTAAATGGAATTTGTTCTTAGAAAAATGGACGGCTTTCAATATGATTCTGTGTTAAATGTATTTTTTTCATATTACAATCTGTATACTGTATATAAAAAATACTAGAAATCTTGCAATTTTCACATTGGCCACCAGGGCTTCATCATGCTTGAACTTGCAGTTCTTTCAGGTAAAGATTTCAGAATTTTCATTGACATAACAGACTGCATTACAATGAAAAGTAACACCTCTATACAGAGCTGACAATACAGGATCCCCCAATCACAGAAGGAGGTGTCACAGCGGACCTTCCCTTCACAATGCCCTGTGCACACTCTCATTAGGTGCTTCACACACAAAATATAGGGGCAGAGACAGTCTTTTGCTGTCTTTTGCAGCTAACGAACATGTAAATTTCCTGAAAGAACAGGAAACAGGAATCTAGAACAGCCCCAATAGCAAGTGTGAAAGTTGAAAGAATTTTAATTTATTTATTTTTTCATGAGAAATTGTGAAATAAAGCATTCTAATTTTTTTTTTCATTTTTCGCCGCTCCTTTTGCTTCAGCTCCGCCTATGTCTGCATGTGTCCTGCGTACTCTATCTTTAACATTGGGTACGCAGGCCATGCGGATATATGCGGATGCCTCCGCATGCGTCATTATGACGCTGCGCTGACCTGCGTCGAGCGCAATATGTTGCATGTTTTTGAGGTCGGCGCAGCGTCAAAAAAACGCGTGCGGAGGCATCCACATACATCCGCATGGCCTGCGTACCCAATGTTAAAGATAGGGTACGCAGGACACAAGCAGACATAGGCGGAGCTGAAGGAAGAGGCGCAGCAGTGGACGGGCTTAGCGGAGGAAGAAGGCTGCCATCCGCAGCCCTGCCAAACGCTAGTGTGAAACCAGCCTTAAGATGGTGACTATTGAAACAAAATCTAATTTCTCCCATATTGTAATTTGTCACTGGCTGAATTTTGTAATAATTGGTAGATTTATTTCGGCGGGAGCTGGATACATCTAACCAATGTTTTCTATTTGAAAGCAATAAAAAAGTGCCTTAAAATTCTATATTACTTATGATTTCAGTAACAGTGAGCTTTTGATCAGTGATCAGTAATATACAGATTGACAAAGACAGTCCCATAAGATGCGACTGGTGCGTGCCAGGCACAGAATAGCATTGCACACATCTACAGTATAATTACAGGGTATTTTGTACAACTTCACAAGCAGCACAATAAATTCAGTGCAGATCAAAGTACAAGCTCAGTCAGCATTAAGGCAGAATATCAATAATATTACTCGTCTCGGTTCACAATTACTGTGTTTAGTTCATGCTTTGATTTTCTGCTTCTGATGGATAATACAGGCAATGTCTTGTCGGCCCTGGTAAATGAAAACAATACTTCATTTCTTAATATGAGACTACACACCATGTAAATAATCAGCGCCTATATGATCTGCCCTCTTTAACCCCTTCGCCCCAAACCTGTTTTCACCTTCCTAACAGGGCCATTTTTTTTCAATTCTGACAACTGTCCATTGAAGTGGTAATAACTCTGGAAAGCTTCAATGGATTCCACTGATTCTAAGAATGTTTTCTCGTGACATATTGTACTTCGTGATAGTGGTAAAATTTATTCAATAGGACTCGCGTTTATTTGTGAAAAAATCGGAAATATGGTGAACAAGTTGAAAATTTAGCAATTTTTACACTTTTAATTTTTATGCCATTAAACCAGAGAGTTATGCCACAGAAAATAGTTAATAAATAACATGTTTACTTTACATCAGCACAATTTTGGAAACATATTTTTTTTGTTAGGAAGTTAGAAGGGTTAAAAGTTGACCAGCGATTTCTCATTTTTACAACAAAATTTGCAAAACCATTTTTTTAGTTACCACATCATTTTTAAAAGTGAATTTGTGGGGTCTAAATGACAGAAAATATACAAAAGTGGCACCAGTCTAAAAATTGCACCCCTCAAGGTGCTCAAAACCAGATTCAAGACGTTTATTAACCCTTCAGGGGCTTCATAGGAATTAATGGAATGTGGAAGGAAAAAGTCACAAATATGATCTTTTAGCCCCAATTTTGTTTTATTTTTAGGCCGGCGTCACACTATGCGTAAGACAATACGGTCCGTTTTTTACGGCCAAAATATGCAGAAATGTTCCCAAAATAGTGATCCGTATGTCATCTGTAGGCAGGGTGTGGCAGCGTATTTTGCGCATGGCATCCTCCCTATGTAATCCGTATGGCATCCGTACTGCGAGATTTTCTTGCAGGCTTGCAAAACCGACATCTAATGGATTTATGGGCTCAAATGTTCGGTAAAACATATATACAGTATATATATATATATATATATATATATATATATATATATATATATATATATATATATATACACTCACCGGCCACTTTATTAGGTACACCATGCTAGTAACGGGTTGGACCCCCTTTTGCCTTCAGAACTGCCTCAATTCTTCGTGGCATAGATTCAACAAGGTGCTGGAAGCATTCCTCAGAGATTTTGGTCCATATTGACATGATGGCATCACACAGTTGCCGCAGATTTGTCGGCTGCACATCCCAAAGATGCTCCATACAAGGCAGGATGGATCCATGCTTTCATGTTTACGCCAAATTCTGACCCTACCATCCGAATGTCGCAGCAGAAATCGAGACTCATCAGACCAAGCAACGTTTTTCCAATCTTCTACTGTCCAATTTCGATGAGCTTGTACAAATTGTAGCCTCAGTTTCCTGTTCTTAGCTGAAAGGAGTGGTACCCGGTGTGGTCTTCTGCTGCTGTAGCCCATCTGCCTCAAAGTTCGATGCACTGTGCGTTCAGAGATGCTCTTAGGCCTACCTTGGTTGTAACGGGGGGCGATTTGAGTCACTGTTGCCTTTCTATCAGCTCGAACCAGTCTGCCCATTCTCCTCTGACCTCTGGCATCAACAAGGCATTTCCGCCCACAGAACTGCCGCTCACTGGATTTTTTTTCTTTTTCGGACCATTCTCTGTAAACCCTAGAGATGGTTGTGCGTGAAAATCCCAGTAGATCAGCAGTTTCTGAAATACTCAGACCAGCCCTTCTGGCACCAACAACCATGCCACGTTCAAAGGCACTCAAATCACCTTTCTTCCCCATACTGATGCTCGGTTTGAACTGCAGGAGATTGTCTTGACCATGTCTACATGCCTAAATGCACTGAGTTGCCGCCATGTGATTGGCTGATTAGAAATTAAGTGTTAACAAGAAGTTGGACAGGTGTACCTAATAAAGTGGCCGGTGAGTGTATATATATATATATATATATATATATATATATATATATATCATTGAGACACATGTATATATATATTTATATTTAGTTCAGCGCGATATAGCAGAAAAGCCGGTAATTCAATTGCCGGCTTTTCATTTCTCCTTCACAAACCCGACATGATATGAGACATGGTTTACATACAGTAAACCATCTCATATCCCTTTTTTTTTTGCATATATATATTTGCATAATAAAATATTAAAACACCCTGTGTCTTGATTTCATTAAGGTACTTTTCAATAATGTGTGTATGTATTTTATTAACCATTTCGTACTATTGGATTAATAATGGATAGGTGTCATAATTGACGCCTCTCCATTATTAATCTGGCTGAATGTCACCTTACAATAGCAAGGTGACATTAACCCTTCATTACCCCATATCCCACCGCTACACGGGAGTGGGAAGAGAGTGGCCAAGTGCCAGAATAGGCGCACCTTCCAGATGTGCCTTTTTTGGGGTGGCTGGGGGCAGATGTTTTTAGCCGGGGGGGGGGGGGGCAATAACCATGGACCCTCTCTAGGCTATTAATATCTGTCCTCAGTCACTGGCTTTACCACTCTGGCGGAGAAAATTGCGCGGGAGCCCACGCCAATTTTTTCCGCGATTTAACCCTTTTTTTTTTCAAGCTACAGCGCCAAAATTTTGCACATAAACACTACTAACATTAGTAGTGTGGAATATGCAAAAAAAAAGGGATATGAGATGGTTTACCGTATGTAAACCATGTCTCATATCATGTCGGGTTTGTGAAGGAGAAATGAAAAGCCAGCAATTGAATTACCGGCTTTTCGATAGAACACCGCTGCGTATTTCTCACAAGTCACACTGCTGGTCCGTGTGGAATCCGTATTTTTCTCGCCCCTCATTGGCATATTTTTTGCGCAATACACTGACAAACGCAGCATGCTGCGATTTTTTACGGCCGTACAATACCGTATATTACGGATGCGTAATATACGGCTGATAGGAGCAGCCCCATAGAGATTCATTGGTCAGTGTGTAATGCGTATTTTACGGACATATTTTCTGCGCTCATACGTCCGTAAAACTCGCTAGTGTGACGCCGGCCTTACAAGGGTAATAGGAAAAAATGAACACCAAAAGTTAGTTTGCAATTTCTCCTGAGTATGTTGATACCTGACATTTGGAGGGAAACCACTAATTGCGAGCACGGCAGGACTCGGAAAGGATGAAGCACCGTTTGACCTTTTGAACACAAAATTGGATGGAATTGAGAGTGGACACCATGTCGCGTTTGGTGAGCCCCTGATGTGCCTAAACAGTGGAAACTCCCCACCAATTGACCTCATTTTAGAAACTAGACCCCTCAAGGAACTTATCTAGATGTGTGGAGAGCACTTGAAAGTCTGCTTCACAGAAGTTTATAACGTAGAGCCGTGGAAATAACAAAATCAATTTTGCACAAAAATAATTTTTAGCCCCATTTTTTAATTTTCAACAGGGTAACAGAAGATTATGGATGCCAAAATTTGTTATGCAATTTCTCCTGAGTACGCTGATACCCCATATGTGGAGTAAAACTACTGTTGGGGGCACGGCAGGTCTTGAAAGAGAAGTAGTGACATTTTGGAATGCAGACTTTGATGGAATGGTCTGCGGGGGTCATGTGCCATTTGGAGAGCCCCTGACTAGAGATGGGCGGACACCTGGATGTTCGGATCCGGTGGGTTCAGCCAAACAGTTGCAAAAAATACAGTACTAGTACCCAAACCTGAACCCAGACCCCATTCATTTGAATGGGGGGCCCGAGCATCCAGTGTTTGCCACGCTGTGATGTGCATGACGTCATTATCGCTGGTCAGACAGCCATGCTTCCCACACTGTCAAAAGATAGGGTGAACTCGCAGCTGTAATCAGAGGTATAAAGTTTAACTCCGGTCACTGGTGTCAGCTGATGGGAATAATGCTTCCATCAGCCGACGCCTGCTCCCACTAATAATAGTGAGATTAGGAGCTATTGCTGCGAGTATTCATCAGCCGGCGCCTGTGCTCTCAGTAAATAATTCAGAAAAAAAAATGGCATGGTTCCCTGTATTTTTGATAACCTAGCTCGGGGCTGCAACCCTCAGCTGTCAGCTTCTGCAAGGCGAATTAACAAGAATACAGGGGTCCCTACTCTGATTTTTTTAATTATTTAAATAAATAATAGCAAAAAATGTTGTGGAGTCCACCTCATTTTTTTCAGCCAGCCTTGCTAAAGCAGACAGCTAGTGGCTGGTCTTTTCAGTCTGGTAAGAGGCCATAGATATTGGCCCCACCAGCCTAAAAATAGCAGCCCGCAGCCACCCAGAAAAGGTGCATCTATTAGATGCGCCAATTCTGGCGTTTTGCCCTATTCTTCCCTCTTGCTCTGTAGCAGTGACAAGTGGGGTTCATATTTGTAGGATTGATGTCACTTTTGTATTGTCTGGTGACATCAAGCTCACGGATTAGTAATGCAAAGGCATTTATAAGACACCTATCCATTACTAATTCTTTAGTTGTGTTGTAAATAAAGAGACAGCCAGAATAAAGTCTTTTATTTGAAATAAAACAAAACACACTTTTCCATTTTTATTAAAAATAACAAACAGTTATACTCACTTAATGCCCATTCCATTAAATCCCATTTATCCTGTAATAAAGCAAAAATAAAAAACAACAATATCCCTCACCTGTTTGTCATTCTGTCCCACACTGTAATCCATGTCTGGGGGATAAACAGTTTTCAAGCTGGACAGTGTCAAAATGCGACTGTCCCGGTTTAGAACCACTGGGGAATATGCTGCTGCGAGTGCAGTATCAGTAACTAGCGGTGACGTCATTGAGGTTACTGCCGCTTCTCCAATACTAATCTGTGGGAATGATGTCACCAGACAATACAAAGGTGACATCAACCCCACAAATATTACCCCACTTGTCACCGCTACAGGGCAAGTAGGAAGAATTGAGCAAAGCGCCAGAATTGGCCCATCTAATAAATGTGACTTCTCTGGGTGGCTGCAGCTGCTATTTCTAGGCTGGGGGTGTCAATATCCATGGCCCCTTATCAGCCTGACCATACCAGCTCACAGCTGTCTGCTTTAGCAAGGCTGTTTGCCAAAAATAGGGGGGACCCCACGCCATTTTTTAAAATGTATTTAATTAAAAAACAGTGTGGAGAACCCTCTATTCTTCATATCCAGCCTTACTAACATTGACAGCTGAGGGTTGCAGCCCCCAGCTGTCAGTTTTGCCTGGCTGGTTATCAAAACTACAGGGGAACCCACGCCATTTTTTAGATGTAATTTATTTATTACTCCCATCAGCTGCCGCCTGCTCTCGCTGTTATCAGTTGAATATAACTCTTAACATTCTTCCCTGATAGCGCCGATCACAGCGCGTGCAGGGGAGAATGAGGAGAGCGGTCTTCGGCACCCCGGACCGGGGACCAGTGCTAGCTGTGCCGCTAATTCCCATATGCCAGTTCTGGCACTGGTTTTTCTGGTACTGGAAATATCAGGAAGTGTGAAACAGGCCTAACTGATAGGCACATCCTCCTGTCAATGTAAAATGCTGATAGGCTGACACTTATCAAAATGAAGAAGGCCTGAACATAAAGCCAATTCAAATGTTTCTTTCTGGTGCATTTCCATTATCCCCTTTCTACCCAAAAAGGTTATACAGTTCACGGTTCATGGTTTCTTCGTTTTCTTGTCTCCACCACCATATCATCATGCGGCCCTCATTCCACATTTTTAGAGGGTCATCGTGAGGTCCTCGAGCATAGTATTTAGAGGGTCACCCACCATGCGACCCTTGCTCATAATTTTTAGAGGGTTGTGCAACTCTCACTCTTAATTTTTCCAGAGTGTATATGATGCCCTCCTTCATAATTACTGGATGTGTATGAGACCTACCTCTACAATTTTCTTACATATGTATATCTCTATACCCCCCAGAGGTAAATATTTTTCAGCCCTTGCACTTAATGCATAGGCTTTACCGATCTAGGAGTCCCACTCCTTAAAAATGGGAAAAAAATGTTTTCTGAGCCCCCACTACATTTCTTCCAGGATGTATTGCAGTCCATCCTTCTAATGTTTGATAGCCCTTGCACTTAGCATGACTCCTAGACTCATAAAACCTATGTACTAACAATTTTAACAGAATGTATATGAGACCCTCCTTTATGTTTAATACAGTGTATATCTGCCTATTTTTGGCAGTTCTTGCAATGTCCGCATAGGCTTTGTTAGTTTCAGACTCCCTCCTTCATAAATTAAACAGAATGTGCCTTACCATGTCACACACACCACATGCCCAGATAAGGTAGTAAAATGTTAAAATTACATTTACCGGTGACTACCGGTTGGTGTAGCTTTATTTCCCCTCTACTATGTCATCTACTGCATAGGCAACGGGGAAATATGGTGAGAGATGGCCCATCTATTAACCCCTTTGCCCCGATGCTTGTTTTCACCTTCCTGACAGGCCAATTTTTACAATTCTAACCTTAATGAGGTTATAACTCTGAAGTGCTTTAATGGATCCCACTGATTTTAAGATTGTTTTCTCGTGACATATTGTACTTCATGATGGTGGTAAACATTTCCTTGATATGAATTGTGTTTATTTGTGAAAAAAACGGAAATTTTGGGAAAATTTTGAACATTTCGCAATTTTCAAACTTTTAATTTTTATGCCCTTAAATCAGAGAGTCCTATCACACAAAATAGTTAACACATAACATTTCCCACATCTCTACTTTACATCAGCACAATTTTTGAAATTATTAATTTTTTTTGTTAGGAAGTTATCAGAGTAAAAAGTTGACCAGCGATTTCTCATTTTTACAACGAAATTTGCAAAACCATTTTTTTTAGGGACCACCTCACATTTGAAGTGACTTTGAGGGGCCTGACAGAAAATTCCCAATTCTGACACCATTCTAAACACTACATCCCTCAAGGTACTCAAAACCATATTCAAGAAGTTTATTAACCATTCTGGTGCTTCACAGGAATTTTTGGAATGTGGAAGGAAAACATAAACATTTACTTAACTTTCACAAAATTTTCCTTTAGTCTTAATTTTTTTTTACTTTCGCAAGGGTAACAGGAGAAAATAAACCATACAATTTGTTGTGCAATTTATCCTGAGCATGCCCATACCCCATATGTGGGGGAAATCTACTGTTTGGACACAAGGCAGGGCTTGGAAGGTAAGGTGCTCCATTTCACTTTTTGAAAGTAAAATATGCTGTAATAATTAGCGGACGCCATGTCATGTTTGGAGAACCCCTGATGTGCCAAAACAGTGGCAACCCCCAACAAATGACACCATTTTGGAAACTAGACCCCTTGGGGAACTTATTTAGATGTGTATTGAGCACCTTGAAACCACAGGTGCTTCACAGAAGTTTATAACGTAGAGCCATGAAAATAAAAAAATCCTATTTTTCCCACATAAATCTTTTTTTAGCTTAAATTTTGCATTTTCATAAGTATAAAAGGAGAAATAGCTTCATACAATTTGTTTTGCAATTTCTCCTGAGTGAGCAGATACCAATATGTGGAGGAAAACAACTGTTTGGGTGCACAGCAGGGCTTGGATGGAAAGGAGCGCCATTTGACTTTTTAAATGTAAAATTTTCTGTAATAATTAGTGGATGACGTGTCACGTTTGGAGAGCCCCTGATGTGCCTAAACGGTGTAAACCCCCAACAAGTGTAAGGAGATAGACCGGACCACGGGTACTTGCATTTTGGGTCCGGAACTGAAAGGGCTGCATTCTATGTTTTCTTTCATATTTTTTACTCTAATATAAGGAAGAAGCAAAACAGTATAGTTTATTCACCTTTATTATTATTATTATTAATATTATTATTGCTAATGAAGCTTCCTACTTGCTTGGCAACAGAAAAGTTTTTCTATTATTAAATAACAGGTTTTCAGTAATTTTCCACTGTTCTATCACAAAAATTACTCTGTTACAAAGAACATTTCCCAGTGTCTCTTTATTATTGAGATTTAATACTATGCGTGCATGTAGTATGAATCTGGTTGATAAAAAATCATATATTTTTAAGGGTTTTCACTGGCAAATAAATTTTAGGAGTAAATTTATTAAATACAAAGAGAAAAAAGATAAAGCTCACCCAGGCTCTGGAAGTGTTGAAGCACAGAATCCAAAGGACGAATTGTAGTAAGAATGTCTGGGCGCCGTCTGTGTGAATATTATGCACTGACTTTTTTATCTACTTTTCAATAAATTCTGCAAATTTTAACCCCTTTACCCCCAAGGGTGGTTTGCACGTTAATGACCGGGCCAATTTTTACAATTCTGACCACTGTCCCTTTATGAGGTTATAACTTTGGAATGCTTCAACGGATCCCGGTGATTCTGACGCTGTTTTCTCGTGACATATTGTTCTTCATGACAGTGGTAAAATTTCTTTGCTATTAGGCTAGTTTCACACTAGCGTCGGGACCAACCCGTCGCTGTGCGTCGGGCCGACGTTCCCGACGCTAGGGTGGTCTCCGCCGCACAACGGGGGCAGCGGATGCATTTTTCCCACGCATCCGCTGCCCCATTGTGAGGTGCGGGGAAGTGCGGGAAAGTGGGGGCGGAGTTCCGGCCGCGCATGCGCGGTCGGAAAAAGTGGACCGTCGGGAGCAAAAAACGTTTTTTTTCTCCCGACGGTCCGCTACCACACGCCCAAGCGTCGCAAAATGGACGCGACGTTTGGCAATGCGTCGCAAATGCGTCGGTAATGTTAGTCTATGACGAAAAAACGTATGCAGCAAGAACTTTTGCTGGATGCGTATTTTCGGCAAAACGACGTATTTGCGACGTATTGCAGTTAACGCTAGTGTGAAACTAGCCTTACCTGCATTTATTTGTGAAAAAAATGGAAATTTGGCGAAAATTTTGAAAATTTCGCAATTTTCCAACTTTGAATTTTTATACAATTAAATCACAGAGATATGTCACACAAAATACTTAATAAGTAACCTTTCCCACATGTCTACTTTACATCAGCACAATTTTGGAACCAAAATTTTTTTCTGTTACGGAGTTATAAGGGTTAAAAGTTGACCAGCAATTTCTCATTTTTACAACACCATTTTTTTTTAGGGACCACATCTCATTTGAAGTCATTTTGAGGGGTCTATATGATAGAAAATACCCAAGTGTGACACCATTCTAAAAACTGCACCCTTCAAGGTGCTCAAAACCACATTCAAGAAGTTTATTAACCCTTCAGGTGTTTCACAGGAATTTTTGGAATGTTTAAATAAAAATGAACATTTAACCTTTTTACACAAAAAATTTACTTCAGCTCCAATTTGTTTTATTTTACCAAGGGTAACAGGAGAAAATCGACCCCAAAAGTTGTTGTACAATTTGTCCTGAGTACGCCGATACCCCATATGTGGGGGTAAACCACTGTTTGGGTGCATGGCAGAGCTCGGAAGCGAAGGAGCGCCATTTGACTTTTCAATGCAAAATTGACTGGAATTCAGATGGGACACCATGTTGCGTTTGGAGAGCCCCTGATGTGCCTAAACATTGAAACCCCCCACAAGTGACACCATTTTGGAAAGTAGACCCCTAAGGAACCTATCTAGATGTGTGGTGAGCACTTTGACCCACCAAGTGCTTCACAGAAGTTTATAATGCAGAGCCGTAAAAATAAAACATCATATTTTTTCACAAAAATGATCTTTTCACGCCCAATTTTTTATTTTCCCAAGAGTAAGAGAAGAAATTGGACCCCAGAAGTTGTTGTCCAATTTTTCCTGAGTACGCTGATACCTCATTTGTTGGGGTAATCCACTGTTTGGGCGCATGGCAGAGCTCGAAAGGGAAGGAGCGCCATTTGACTTTTCAATGCAAAATTGACTGGAATTGAGATGGGACGCCATGTTGCGTTTGAAGAGCCACTGATGTGCCTAAACATTGAAACCCCCCACAAGTGACACCATTTTGGAAAGTAGACCCCCTAAGGAACTCATCTAGATGTGTTGTGAGAGCTTTGAACCCCCAAGTGTTTCACTACAGTTTATAATGCAGATCCGTGAAAATAAAAAAAAATTTCCCACCAAAATTATTTTTTAGCCCCTAGTTTTGTATTTTCCCAAGGGTAACAGGAGAAATTGGACCCCAAAAGTTGTTTTCCAATTTGTCCTGAGTACGCTGATACCCAATATGTGGGGGGGAACCACCGTTTGGGCGCATGGCAGAGCTCGGAAGGGAAGGATCGCCATTTGGAATGCAGACTTAGATGGATTGGTCTGCAGGCGTCACCTTGCATTTGTAGAGCCCCTGATGTAACTAAACAGTAGGAACCCCCGATAAGTGACCCCATTTTGGAAACTAGACCCTCCAAGGAACTTATCTAGATGGGTTGTGAGAACTTTGAACCCACAAGTGTTTCACTACAGTTTATAACGGAGAGCCGTGAAAATAAAAAAAAAATTTTTACACAAAAAATATTTTTTAGCCCCCAGTTTTGTATTTTCCCAAGGGTTACAGTAGAAATTGGACCCCAAAAGTTGTTGTCCAATGTGTCCTGAGTACGCTGATACCCTATATGTTGGGGTAAACCCCTGTTTGTGCACGCGGGAGAGCTCGGAAGGGAAGGAGCACTGTTTTACTTTCTCAAGAATTGGCTGGAATTGAGATAGGACGCAATGTCGTGTTTGGAGAGCCCCTGATGTGCCTAAACAGTGGAAACCCCCCAATTATAACTGAAACCCTAATCCAAACACACCCCTAACCCTAATCTCAACTGTAACCCTAACCACACCCCTAACCTTGACACACTCCTAACTCTAATCCTAACCCTATTCCCAACCGTAAATGTAATCCTAACCCTAACCTTAGCCCCAACCCTAACCTTAGCCCCAACCCTAACTTTAGCCCCAACCCTAACCCTAACTGTAGCCCTAACCCTAGCCACAACCCTAACCATAGCCCTAACCCTAACCCTAGCCCTAACCCTAACCCTAACCCTAACCCTAGCCCTAACCCTAACCTTAGCCCTAACCCTAACCCTAGCCCTAACCCTAGCCCTAACCCTAACCCTACCCCTAACCCTAGCCCTAACCCTAGCAGGAAAATGGAAATACATTTTTTTAATTTTTTAATGTTTCGTAACTAAGGGGGTTATGAAAGGGGGTTTGATTTACTATTTATAGCGTGCTTTCTAGCGGATTTTTGATTGGCAGCCGTCACACACTAAAAGACGCTTTTTATTGCAAAAAATGTTTTTTTCCGTTACCACATTTTGAGAGCTATAATTTTTCCATATTTTGGTCCACAGAGTCATGTGAGGTCTTGTTTTTTGCGGGACGAGTTGACGTTTTTATTGGTAACATTTTCGGGCATGTGACATTTTTTGATCGCTTTTTATTCCGATTTTTGTGAGGCAGAATGACCAAAAACCAGCTATTCATGAATTTCTTTTTGGGGGGGCATTTATACCGTTCCGTTTTTGGTAACATGGATAAAGCAGTTTTATTCTTCGGGTCAGTACGATTACAGCAATACCTCATTTATATCATTTTTTTAAGTTTTTGCGCTTTTATACGATAAAAACTATTTTATGGAAAAAATAATTATTTTTGCATCGCTTTATTCTGAGGACTATAACTTTTTTATTTTTTCGCTGATGATGCTGTGTGGCAGCTCGTTTTTTGCGGGACAAGATGATGTTTCCAGCGGTATTATGGTTATTTATATCCGTCTTTTTGATCGCATGTTATTCCACTTTTTGTTCGGCAGTATGATAATAAAGCGTTGTTTTTTTGCCTCTTTTTTTTTTTTTTTTTACGGTGTTCACTGAAGGGGTTAACTAGTGGGACAGTTTTATAGGTTGGGTCGTTACGGACGCGGCAATACTAAATATGTGTACTTTTATTGTTTTTTTTTATTTAGCTAAAGGAATGTATTTATTGGAACAATATATTTTTTTTTATTATTGATTTAGGATTTTTTTTTTTTTTTACTTTGCCCCAAGGGGGGGGGGGGGGGGCATCACAGTAAAGTGACAGATCGCCAATCTGACACTTTGCTGTGCACTGTGTCAGATCGGCGATCTGACGTGCACAGCTCCAGGTGTTGTGAATTAGACTTTTTTGGCTCCCTCTTGTGGTCACTAGTGATATGACTCTGGGATTGTCTTTCCTCAGTTTGGCAACCACCTGGGTCGTTAGTCCAGGGGTGTTGCTATATAAACTTCCTGGATCCTCAGTCCAGTGCCTGGCATCGTTGTAATCAGATCCTTTCTGTTTGCTCCTGTCTGCTGGTCCGGGTTATTGCAAAATTAAGCTAAGTCCTGCTTCCTTGTTTTTTGGTTATCTGTATTGCTCTTATTTTCTGTCCAGCTTGTACTAAATGTGATTCCTGATTTTGCTGGAAGCTCTAGGGGGCTGGTATTCTCCCCCCGGGCCGTTAGACGGTTCGGGGGTTCTTGAATATCCAGCGTGGAAATTTTGATAGGGTTTTTGCTGACCGTATAAGTCATCTTACTATATTCTGCTATTAGTCAGTGGGCCTCTCTTTGCTAAATATCTAGTTCATTCTTACGTTTGTCTTTTCTCCTTACCTCACCGTTATTATTTGTGGGGGGCTTGTATCCAACTTTTGGGGTCTTTTCTCTGGAGGCAAGAAAGGTCTATCTTTTCCCTTCTAGGGTTAGTTAGTTCTCCGGCTGGCGCGAGACGTCTAGAACCAACGTAGGCACGTTCCCCGGCTGCTGCTATTTGTGGTGCTAGGATTAGATATACGGTTAGCCCAGTTACCACTGCCCTACGAGCTGGTTTTTTATGTTTGCAGACTTGGTATGTACTTTTGAGACCCTCTGCCATTGGGGTCATAACAGTATGCCAGGCCTAAGTTGAATGTTTAATGCATTGCAGAAGTGGGATAATAAGAAAGGAAATTCTGAGTTTTTTTTTTTTCCTCTCTTTGTTCCTCCCCTTTACCTCTGAGTGGCTTGTGCTTGCTGCAGACATGAATGTCCAGACCTTGATTACAAGTGTGGATCAGCTTGCTGCTCGTGTGCAGGGCATACAAGATTTTGTTACCAGTAGTCCAATGTCTGAACCTAAAATACCTATTCCTGAACTGTTCTCTGGTGACCGATTCAAGTTTAGGAATTTCAGGAATAATTGTAAATTGTTTCTATCTCTGAGACCCCGTTCATCTGGAGACTCAGCTCAGCAAGTTAAAATTGTTATCTCTTTCTTACGGGGCGACCCTCAGGATTGGGCCTTCTCGCTAGCGCCAGGAGATCCGGCATTGGCAAATATTGATGCGTTTTTTCTGGCGCTTGGATTGCTTTACGAGGAACCCAATCTTGAAATTCAGGCAGAAAAAGCCTTGCTGGCTATTTCTCAGGGCCAGGATGAAGCTGAAGTGTATTGCCAAAAATTTCGGAAATGGTCCGTGCTTACTCAGTGGAATGAGTGTGCTCTGGCCGCAAATTTCAGAAATGGCCTTTCTGAAGCCATTAAGAATGTGATGGTGGGTTTCTCCATTCCTACAAGTCTGAATGATTCCATGGCGCTGGCTATTCAAATTGACCGGCGTTTGCGGGAGCGCAAAACTGCTAATCCTCTGGTGGTGTTGTCTGAACAAACACCTGATTTAATGCAATGTGATAGAATTCAGACTAGAAATGAACGGAAAAATCATAGACGTCAGAATGGGTTGTGTTTTTACTGTGGTGATTCTACACATGTTATATCAGCATGCTCTAAACGCCTAACAAGGGTTGTTAGCCCTGTCGGCATTGGTAATTTGCAACCTAAATTTATTTTGTCTGTGACTTTAATTTGCTCATTGTCTTCCTACCCTGTTATGGCATTTGTGGATTCAGGTGCTGCCCTGAGTCTTATGGATCTGTCATTTGCCAAGCGCTGTGGTTTTGTTCTTGAGCCTTTGGTAAATCCTATCCCTCTTAGAGGTATTGATGCTACGCCATTGGCGGAAAATAAACCGCAGTTTTGGACACAGGTAACCATGTGCATGACTCCTGAACATCGGGAGGTGATTCGTTTTCTTGTTCTGCATAAAATGCATGATTTGGTCGTTTTGGGTCTGCCATGGTTACAGACCCATAATCCAGTCTTGGATTGGAAGGCAATGTCTGTGTCAAGTTGGGGCTGTCAGGGAATTCATGGTGATTCCCTGCCGGTGTCTATTGCTTCCTCTACTCCTTCGGAAGTTCCTGAGTATTTGTCTGATTATCAGGATGTATTCAGCGAGTCCAGGTCCAGTGCTCTGCCTCCTCATAGGGACTGTGACTGCGCCATAGATTTGATTCCAGGTAGTAAATTTCCTAAGGGAAGACTATTTAATTTGTCTGTACCTGAGCATACCGCAATGCGTTCGTATATCAAGGAGTCTCTGGAGAAGGGGCATATCCGTCCATCCTCTTCCCCTCTTGGTGCGGGATTCTTTTTTGTGGCCAAGAAGGACGGATCTTTGAGACCTTGTATTGACTATCGGCTTCTGAATAAAATCACTGTTAAATTTCAGTATCCTTTGCCTCTGTTGTCGGACTTGTTTGCCCGGATTAAAGGTGCCAAGTGGTTCCCCAAGATAGATCTTCGTGGTGCGTACAACCTTGTGCGCATTAAGCAAGGAGATGAATGGAAAACTGCATTTAATACGCCCGAAGGTCATTTTGAGTACTTGGTGATGCCTTTTGGGCTCTCTAATGCTCCTTCAGTGTTTCAGTCCTTTATGCATGATATTTTCCAGAAGTATCTGGATAAATTTATGATTGTTTATCTGGATGATATTCTGGTTTTTTCTGATGATTGGGACTCGCATGTAGAGCAGGTCAGGATGGTGTTTCAGGTTTTGCGTGAGCATGCTTTGTTTGTTAAGGGCTCAAAGTGTCTCTTTGGAGTACAGAAGGTTCCCTTTTTGGGTTTTATTTTTTCCCCTTCTGCGGTGGAGATGGACCCAGTCAAGGTCCGAGCTATTCATGATTGGACTCAGCCCACGTCAGTTAAAAGTCTTCAGAAGTTCTTGGGTTTTGCTAACTTCTACCGTCGTTTTATCGCTAATTTTTCTAGCGTTGTTAAACCTTTGACGGATATGAACAAGAAAGGTTCTGATGTTGCTAACTGGGCTCCTGCAGCCGTGGAAGCTTTCCAAGAGTTGAAGCGCCGGTTTACTTCGGCGCCTGTTTTGTGCCAGCCTGATGTCTCACTTCCCTTTCAGGTTGAAGTGGATGCTTCTGAGATTGGGGCAGGGGCCGTTTTGTCGCAGAGAGGCCCTGGTTGCTCTGTAATGAGACCATGTGCCTTTTTCTCTAGGAAGTTTTCGCCTGCTGAGCGGAATTATGATGTTGGCAATCGGGAGTTGTTGGCCATGAAGTGGGCATTTGAGGAGTGGCGTCATTGGCTCGAGGGTGCTAAGCATCGTGTGGTGGTCTTGACTGATCACAAAAATCTGATGTATCTCGAGTCTGCTAAACGCCTGAATCCTAGACAGGCCCGCTGGTCATTGTTTTTCTCCCGTTTTGACTTTGTGGTCTCGTATTTACCAGGTTCAAAGAATGTGAAGGCTGATGCTCTTTCAAGGAGCTTTGTGCCTGACTCTCCTGGAGTCATAGAACCAGTTGGTATTCTTAAAGAGGGAGTTATCTTGTCAGCCATTTCTCCGGATTTGCGACGTGTGTTGCAGAGATTTCAGGCTGGTAGACCTGACTCTTGTCCACCTGACAGACTGTTTGTTCCTGATAAGTGGACCAGCAGAGTCATTTCCGAGGTTCATTCCTCGGTGTTGGCAGGGCATCCGGGAATTTTTGGCACCAGAGATCTGGTGGCTAGGTCCTTTTGGTGGCCTTCCTTGTCACGGGATGTGCGGTCATTTGTGCAGTCCTGTGGGACTTGTGCTCGAGCTAAGCCTTGCTGTTCTCGTGCCAGCGGGTTGCTCTTGCCCTTGCCTGTCCCGAAGAGGCCTTGGACACACATTTCCATGGATTTCATTTCAGATCTTCCGGTGTCTCAGGGCATGTCTGTCATCTGGGTGGTATGTGATCGCTTTTCCAAGATGGTCCATTTGGTATCTTTGCCTAAGCTGCCTTCCTCTTCCGATCTGGTTCCTTTGTTCTTTCAGAATGTGGTTCGTTTACACGGCATTCCTGAGAATATTGTGTCTGACAGAGGATCCCAGTTTGTTTCCAGGTTCTGGCGATCCTTTTGTGCTAAGATGGGCATTGATTTGTCGTTTTCGTCTGCCTTTCATCCTCAGACTAATGGACAAACGGAGCGAACTAATCTGGAGGCTTATTTGAGGTGTTTTGTTTCTGCAGATCAGGATGATTGGGTGACCTTCTTGCCGTTGGCTGAGTTTGCCCTTAATAATCGGGCTAGTTCCGCTACTTTGGTTTCGCCTTTTTTTTGCAACTCTGGTTTCCATCCTCGTTTTTCCTCGGGACATGTGGAGCCTTCTGACTGTCCTGGGGTAGATTCCGTGGTGGATAGGTTGCAGCAGATCTGGAATCATGTGGTGGACAACTTAAAGTTGTCACAGGAGAAGGCTCAGCGTTTTGCCAACCGCCGCCGCGGTGTGGGTCCCCGACTTCGTGTTGGGGATTTGGTATGGCTGTCTTCTCGATTTGTTCCTATGAAGGTCTCCTCTCCTAAATTTAAGCCTCGCTTCATCGGTCCTTACAAGATATTGGAAATCCTTAATCCTGTGTCCTTTCACTTGGATCTTCCGGTGTCGTTTGCCATTCACAACGTGTTCCATAGGTCTTTGTTGCGGCGGTACGTTGTGCCTGTGGTTCCTTCTGTTGAGCCTCCTGCTCCGGTGTTGGTTGAGGGCGAGTTGGAGTACGTGGTGGAGAAGATCTTGGATTCTCGTCTCTCCAGACGGAGGCTTCAGTATCTGGTCAAGTGGAAGGGCTATGGCCAGGAGGATAATTCCTGGGTGGTTGCCTCTGATGTGCATGCAGCCGATTTAGTTCGTGCCTTTCACGCTGCTCATCCTGATCGCCCTGGTGGTCCTGGTGAGGGTTCGGTGACCCCTCCTTAAAGGGGGGTACTGTTGTGAATTAGACTTTTTTGGCTCCCTCTTGTGGTCACTAGTGATATGACTCTGGGATTGTCTTTCCTCAGTTTGGCAACCACCTGGGTCGTTAGTCCAGGGGTGTTGCTATATAAACTTCCTGGATCCTCAGTCCAGTGCCTGGCATCGTTGTAATCAGATCCTTTCTGTTTGCTCCTGTCTGCTGGTCCGGGTTATTGCAAAATTAAGCTAAGTCCTGCTTCCTTGTTTTTTGGTTATCTGTATTGCTCTTATTTTCTGTCCAGCTTGTACTAAATGTGATTCCTGATTTTGCTGGAAGCTCTAGGGGGCTGGTATTCTCCCCCCGGGCCGTTAGACGGTTCGGGGGTTCTTGAATATCCAGCGTGGAAATTTTGATAGGGTTTTTGCTGACCGTATAAGTCATCTTACTATATTCTGCTATTAGTCAGTGGGCCTCTCTTTGCTAAATATCTAGTTCATTCTTACGTTTGTCTTTTCTCCTTACCTCACCGTTATTATTTGTGGGGGGCTTGTATCCAACTTTTGGGGTCTTTTCTCTGGAGGCAAGAAAGGTCTATCTTTTCCCTTCTAGGGTTAGTTAGTTCTCCGGCTGGCGCGAGACGTCTAGAACCAACGTAGGCACGTTCCCCGGCTGCTGCTATTTGTGGTGCTAGGATTAGATATACGGTTAGCCCAGTTACCACTGCCCTACGAGCTGGTTTTTTATGTTTGCAGACTTGGTATGTACTTTTGAGACCCTCTGCCATTGGGGTCATAACATCCAGGCTTCCCAGCGCCTGCTCTGAGCAGGCGCTGAGAAGCCACCTCCCTGCAGGACCCGGATGCAGCCCCGCAGCCATTTTGGATCCGGGGCCTGCAAGGAGGAGACGCTCGGTACAAGGTGAGCACATCGCTTTGTACCGATCGACTCAGGGAAGCCTGCAGGGAGCCCCCTCCCT
The DNA here is from genome assembly GCF_051348905.1 of Ranitomeya variabilis. Classification (NCBI taxonomy): domain Eukaryota; kingdom Metazoa; phylum Chordata; class Amphibia; order Anura; family Dendrobatidae; genus Ranitomeya; species Ranitomeya variabilis. The sequence goes on from NC_135234.1 coordinate 160,394,695, forward strand.
GCGCGATGCTTCCTTGTACTGCTGGAACACTGCGATCATGTTTGATCGCAGTGTGCCGGGGGCAGTCCGTGACCGCTCCTGGCACCTAGTGCCGGATGTCAGCTGCGATAGTCAGCTGACACCCGGCCGCGATCGGCCGCGCCCCCCCCCCCCCCCCGTGAGCGCAGCTGATCGCGCTGGACGTACTATTCCGTCCTTGGGAAGTAGGGCCCACCCCACATGGATGGAATAATACGTCCAGTGGCAGAAAGGGGTTAAGAAGCAGGAGTTTTTCTATATAAATTTAGTAAAATTGTCTCTTTTTCCCCATTGCACCCAAAGACTGCTCAGTTTTTATTTCTCAGTCACAGCGGTTTGTACCTGTTCACATTTCCTGTATTCTGTTGCTGGTCAGTTTCTTGCTCATTTGTAGTAAACTATTTTCATCAAAAAAAATGGCCCAGTATTACACACTGGTTTTCTGTGGCACACAATGAGAGACAGATGCCACACACAGCAATGGCACAGAGGCAGACTTGCCAATCTTTATCTCCCACTATTTTTTTTTTTTTCAGGGAGAATTTACAAAAAAAAATAATGGCCCAGTATTACACACTGGTTTTCTGTGGCACACAATGAGAGACAGATGCCACACACAGCAATGGCACAGAGGCAGACTTGCCAATCTTTATCTCCCACTATTTATTTATTTTTTTTAAGGGAGAATTTACAAAAAAAAAAAAATGGCCCAGTATTACACACTGGTTTTCTGTGGCACACAATGAGAGACAGATGCCACACACAGCAATGGAACAGAGGCAGACTTGCCAATCTTTATCTCTTACGATTTATTTATTTTTTTACAGGGAGAATTAAAAAAAAAATTAAATGGCCCAGTATTACACAATGGTTTTCTGTGGCACACAATGAGAGACAGATGCCACACACAGCAATGGCACAGAGGCAGACTTGCCAATCTTTATCTCCCACTATTTATTTATTTTTTTTCAGGGAGAATTAAAAAAAAAAAAAATGGCCCAGTATTACACACTGGTTTTCTGTGGCACACAATGAGAGACAGATGCCACACAAAGCAATGGCACAGAGGCAGACTTGCCAATCTTTATCTCCCACGATTTATTTATTTTTTTACAGGGAGAATTAAAAATTTTATGGTGATTGCCTCTTTGGTTGGCAGTGCTCTCCACACATCAGTTAAAGGGATCATTCGCATGTCAGTTTTTCTCATGTATGAGATAAATGAACATGTCATCCAAGATTTTCATCTGCGTTCCATCAGATCATCAGAGTGTCATCCAAGTTTGAATCAGAGTTTTGTCAGAGTTTGATCAGTTTTTCTCTTATCTAATACTCCGTGAAAATTTTACTGCACTCCAATGGCATCCTTGTGCTGTCTGATTGTTTTCTCGGATCCACAGACTACAGCCAGTTACCAAGAAATTTTAGAGCACTTCTGCAGAAAAGCTTACTGAAGATAGAAATTTCATTCTCCAGCAGGACTTGGCACCTGTCCACACTGCCAAAAGTACTAATAACTGGTTTAAAAACAACAGTATCCTGTGCTTAATTGGCGAGCAAACTCGTCTGACGTTAACACAATAGAGAATCTATGGGGTATTGTAAAGAAGAAGATGAGCGACACCAGACCCAACAATGCAGACAAGCTGAATGCTGCTATCAAAGCAACCTGGGCTTCCATAACACCTCAGCAGTGCCACAGGCTGATTGCCTCCATGCCACGCCGCACTGATGCAGTAATTGATGCGTAAGGAGCCCCGACCAAATATTGAGTGCATTTACTGAATATAAATTTAAGTAGGCCAACATTTTGGATTTTAAAATCATTTTTTCAAGCTGGTGTTATAACGTATTCTAATTTACTGACATAATGACTTTTGGGTTTTCTTTGGCTGTAAGGTCACAGAAATAAACACTTGAAATACATCACTATGTTTGTAATGACTCTATCTAATATATGAGTTTCACTTTTTGTATTGAAGAACTGAAATAAATTAACTTTTTGATAATATTATAATTTTGTGAGATGCACCTGTATATGTGAAGATGCAAAAACTATTTTTTGCAATAAAAAGCGTCTTTTAGTGTATGAAAACAGTCAAATATAAAAAAATATATAAATTTGATATTGCTATAATTTCACCGACCCAGACAATAAAGTCACCTAATCACTTATACCGCATTAGTAACGGCATCAAAAATAAATAAAACAAATTCTTCACCTGCTGCTGATTTTTTTTTCATTCTGCCTCCCAAAGATCAAGCAGATGAAGCCACTGTGGATGTCGTCTGACCTGTGATCCGGCAGTGTCCATCTTTTTAGGCGTGCATAAAAGCGTGGTACGTCATAGTTTTGTGCATTTCTGAAAAGAAGGACAACGCTGAACAGAGGTCAAATGGAATCCAGAGTAACTCTGCTGCCTCATTATAGTGAGTGGCTCGCTCTTGTGTTTCAGCCAAATCATGTGTCTCACCGATTAAGATGGAAACCCCTATATAAATGCTCAGTGAAGAGCACTGGATAAATGTGATCCCATTTGTTAATTGTTATGTAAAATGTTCCCAATAAAAGCTTCAACTTAATCCACAAAATAAGCAAGTCCCCACTCAGGTCCATCATCTGTTAACAGAAATATAAGGGGCTTCCACATTACTGGTAGTACAAAGGCTCTGGAAAATCACTATGACTCCTTGTCACAAAACGAAAATCAGCAATTTCTGTGCTCCCAATTTTTGCAGGAAAATTTTATTTTTTCTATTTTCAAGGCTCTACGTTATAAACTTGTGTGAAGCACCTGGGTACTTAAGGTGTTCACCACACATCTAGATACATTCTTTGAGGACTGTAGTTTCCAAAATGGGATCACTTGTGGGGAGTTGCCACTGCTTAGACACTTCAACGGCTCTCCAAACCTGACATGACTCCCACAGACCATTCCATCAAAGTTTGCATTCCAAAACATCACTCATTCCTTTCTGAGCCCTGTCATACGCGCATACATTAGTTTTCCTCACATATGGGATATCAGAGTGCTCAGGAGAAATTGGACAACACATTTGATGATCATTTTCTCCTGTTACCCTTGTGAAAATAAAGAAATCTGGTCTAAATAAAATTTTTGGTAAAAAAGTAAAATGTTCATTTTTGTTCCTGTGGTTTTGAGCACCTTGAGGGGTACAGTTTTCAGGATACTGTAACTTTTTGGTATTTTCTGTCATATAGACCCATCAAAGTCACTTCAAATGTGATGTGGTCCCTAAAAAAATGGTTTTATAAATGTTGTTGTAAAAATTAGAAATCGCTGGTTAACTTTTAACCCTTCTAACTTCCTAGCAAAGAAAAATTATGTTTTAAAAATTGTGCTGATGACAGGTAGACATGTGGGAAATGTTATTTATTAACTATTTTGACATACCTCTGATTTAAAGGCATACAAATTAGATTAGAAGTTTGAAAATTGCAAAGTTTTCTAAATTTTATCCAAATTTCCATTTTTTTCACAAATAAACGCAAGTCATATTAATTACATTTTACCACTATCATGAAGTACAGTATGTCCCGAAAAAAACAATCTCAAAATCAGTGGGATCCATTGAAGAATTCCAAAGTTATTACCACATAAAGTGACACTGGTCAGATTTGTAAAAAATGGGCAACAAAGACTGTTAGACAGTTCTAGTAGGTCTGCACTTTTCAGAGGACTAGAAAATATACAAAACATAAAAAAGCAATTGGTAATATGCATGCATATTAGTGCCCCATCTCTTTATGGCCCATTCAGACATCCATTTTTTTGCATATGAGAAAGTTGAAATATTTTTTGTCAGTTTTGAATCCAATTTTTATCTATTTTTGTATCCATTTACCATCACTGTGACATTCATTTTACTGGGGAGAAAAAATGTCTAGCTTTTCCTACTCATTAGGCCACAAAAGAGGACAGCACTTGGGTGACACATGGATATTCTATGCATTTGTAACACCCCAGGGTTCTGGTTGTTACAGTGGCATTGCTTTCCTCATGGGGAGAGTGATGTCACGCTTGGAACCGAGGGAAGATCTTCTTTATCAGGTAAACACAATCATACAACATGTTCACACTCCAGGCCAGAAGGAAGAGCTCTGATCCAGCTTGTGGGTGGCTTCCCTATATATATATATATATATATATATATATATATATATATATATATATATATATATTCTGGTCTGGAGGGAAAGTTAGTTCGTGCCAGACAGCAGACTGGAGCAGTCTGAGGCAGAGAGCAGTGTGAGGGGCTGTGCAGCCAAGAGGGCGCTGCAGTTCCTGGATAGAGAGATACAGAAAGAGAACACATTGAAGAGAGCATGCACGAGAGTGGAGCAAAGGAGAGAAAGAACTGGGGAGAATAGCTTCGACTGAGCTACCTTCTTGCAGAGCGCATACACCGGTAGCTGGAAGACTGAGGTTGTGTCGGACTCCACGAGGCACAGCAGAAACCAGCAGGACAGCTGGACTTCACACCACCTGTCTGCCCTATTACCTGGAAACACAGTGGTGCATAGAGCCCGGGTCGTGATAGAGACCCTGTAAAAAGGCTTGAGCCACCTGTCATACAGGTTTGTGTCCTACCCTTTAAGGAGGACAGAGAGAACTGTGAGGACCTTGACAGAAGCCATAGACAGCAAGGGACTACACCACCGTGCTAGTAGGAAGGCCTTTAACTCCACCGGGTAAAGGGGACTCTGAACTCGCTTCCAAGCCGGCTGGACCCTGCCTGTACCTGTGATCTGGTGCCCTGGACTGTGGCTGCCTGAAGTCTTCAGTAAACCAGGTAAAGAGACTGCAAACCTGTGTCCTCCATTTCTTAATGCACCACTCACCATTTCCATCTACACACCGGGAGCTCTGGGGACCCAACTTCACCTGTGGGAAGTTATACCATCCTAGCTGCCGTAACATCACCCCAGAGGACCCCTTTTAGCAGCGTCGGTCCCCTCTGACCGAATACCACAGGTGGCGTCACGAACAAACTTTATTTCACAAATCCCTTTAAAGGGACCGGGTTGCAGCCACCGTGACATCCCCTTTGAGTACCGGACCCGGTATCGAGTACCCCACGGCCCTGGCGGGCGTTCCACATTATTTTGATGGACCCATGCACTTGAATGATTGATACACCAATTGGATCAAAGACAGTCATGTCTTTGTTAGTATTTTTGCAGACAATTAGTTTGTAAAAAAAATGCATTTCCAAAAATTTCCATAGATGATAATGGGTACATGTTCATTCTGTGGAAAACACGGAAATAACAAACCTGACTAATATAATGTAACATATAACTGACATCTCAAGGAAGCTTGACATAGAGAGTTGATCTTTCGCTTCCCTATATGGTTTACGTTATTCACAAAGGAACATCATTTATATACAGTTGGAAGAGCATAATGAATTGTGCCAAACAGGGTTGCCAGCCGTCCAGAAATTCCATGACAGTCCAGAAAATAGGGCATTTTTTTTGCCCTGTCAGCAAAAAAAATGTTTCTGACTGTAATAATCATTTTACAGTTTACAGTGAATGCCACAGATGTCTAATATCAGAATTATGAGCTGTAGAGATGAATCATGTCATGGGTTAACCGGAACAGAGAGGAGCCAGAAGACCACAGCGTCTAATTCCGCCTACGCCTGCACTGGTTACAAGCACTTCACCTTCATATTAAATGGTGTAAATTTCTTTTAACAGTGCATGGATTAATCTGCTAGGTTGACAGATCCTGGAAGCTGTCCTGCATTAAGGATCTCAGCTGTGCACTGTTAGCCACTCCCTATATAATCTGGGCCCTGGCTAGCACTCATTGTCAGAGGTGTTGCATGGTTGGAGATTGTTTTTGGTGGTTATATGAGTAGGCATTTTGTGGTTTTATCTGTGACTGTTACTAGGTTTTGAGCATGTAATAATTCCCTTTCTTCTCCTATTTTGGTTTAACCCCATCCTCCACTCCCCAGTGCATTACTCTGTTGTATGTTTGAGTATATTTGTATGTTTGGTATTTTTCATTACCCTTGTTTGTATTACATTGTTAGTCTGGTTGGTGTATTACAGTATACTACTACTCCCCTCCTTCCTGGGTGGGGGAAGCGTACAGACTGAAAGCGGATTCAGGAGCTAAGTCAAGGGATGTTGCCACCGCCATCTTCACCATCAGAAGTACTTTGGGGAACAGGGTGAGCCAGGTCGCCCCTAGGGTTAGGGACAGGGAAGGAGCCCCTGGTCCTGGGACACCCAACAACAAAGTTGTGACAGATCATTTATAATCATAATGATTTATTATGGTTTTCCAATGTGTCAGTAAAAAGAATTGTCTGTCCATGATTTTTTGATAAGCTGTCCAGAAAACATAAAAAGTCAAGTTGGCTAAATGACAGTTTCAGCTTATCAATATACTTTAGTGTTTCCATGTGACAATCGAGGCACCTTTTTGGGAGTACTATGGGGAGTTTTGTGACTACCACTCAAATCCCCATTTTTTTACTTTTTAAAATTTGAATAGAAAAATTTGAAAAGAAAGAACTAATCTTTAAGAATTAACATATTAAAATTAATGGCCAACTATGCAATGCACGGACAAGTGTGGTCCCAGAGGATAAGTGCCATTCTCTGTTAGCGGCTATCCATTGTGGCTAATTAAAAGGAATCGTTAGTCGGGGACCTTCTCTATGATGGACAGCCCCTTTATGAAACAGTGTGAAAAAGGGAAACAGTGTGGAAATAATTGAAATGCATGTTATGCTTTATTTTACTGCTTTCAATACAGTAAAAAAAAAAATTAAAACAGCTTAAACTAAATATTGTTTAATGCTTGGAAATGGTCTTTATTGGAAAATGTTGGGCAGTCACTCAATATACTGCAAGGGAAGCTTGATTTACCTTGGCTGATATGGCAAATGGGAATATCCATCAATCTAAATAGGGAACCAGATGTGTTATTACTGTACCATACTGGCTGCTGCTACAAAGGACATTTAGGGTATGTGCACACGCTGCGGATTTTGCTGCAGATCCGCAGCATTTCCACAGCTGCGGATCCACAGCGTTTCCCATGCATTTACAGTACCATGTAAAGCAATGGGAAATGAAATCCGCAGTGCACATGCTGCAGAAAAAAAGCGCGGAAACGCAGCGGTTTATTTTCCACAACATGTCAATTCTTTGTGCGGAATCCACAGCGGTTTTTCACCTGCTCCAATAGAAAACCCGCAGCGGAATTCGCAATAAAAACAGCGATAAATCCGCATGAAAAACCGCAGCGGTTTTGCACTGCGGATTTATCAAAACCGCTGCAGAAAATTCTGCAATGTGCGTGTGCACATACGCTAAGACCATCTGCTAAAATGCTGGAGAATAGATCATTCTATGGTATTAACTCTGTAAATTGCAATAACAGAATGGATTTTCCCCTAAAAGACATATTTGACATAATGTGGTAGAAAAAAATGCTATACTTATCTCAATATAACAATAAAATAATGGTTTAATGCACTATTTTATCCTCCCATTTTTTTTTTATAGAAATGTCAGTATTTCCATTTGTTTAGCTAGCCAAACAGGCTAACACATGCAATTATTAACTTTCAACTGATTAGTAGAAAGAGTGCAATTGATACCACTTGAACAAAAGTGGCAAACATTAAAGGGGTATTCCGGTCTCCAAGATCCTATCCCAACATGTAATAGGTGTAATAATAATAATATTAGCAAATACCTTCAATTAGAAATGTAGTTTAGTTCTTCTGATTCACTATGTCCCTTACCCCCATGTCCAGGGCATTGCAGTAGCTTAGATATCTTTTTTTACGACCACTCATGTAGTGACAGTTAGTCAGCTGTCAGTGATCATAACCATGGATATTTATTTATTTTATTCTACTCACTTACATAGGCACACCAGCCTGACTAAAGAACTGAGATGGGCTACCAGGGTTGCTGAGCGGAGATGAAAACGATTCCACTCCAACGAGCATTTCACCGCATTCAATTCTCTCCTCGGTCCCCCAACACCACCCCCCTCTCCACTCATCTTGGCTGAAGACTTTGCCTCATTTTTCAAGCAGAAGATTAATAACATCAGTGACAGTTTTGGTCGACAAATCCCAGAGCCCTTCCTCCTAACTGCTCAAGAATAAGCTCTGCAAACTAAGCAAAAAAAGTGCAAAAAATATTACCTCCTAGTGGGTGATGATGCCCCAGATGAAGGCGGATGCCGAAACGTACATTGGGGCTGGACCATCATCCACTAGGAGGTAATATTTTTTGCACTTTTTTTGCTTAGTTTGTAGGGCTTATTCTTGTGCTCTCTGGAGGGACACCATGACCGCATGGTGCCTCCACTCATTGGGGATAGAGGGCCATTATTAGATGGATTTATCATGTGCAGCCTCCTTATGGCTTTATAGTGGGTAAATAGTGCCATTTTGTGGTTTCCCATTCTTTTAAACCTTGTCTTTTTTATCTGATTTGTATGTGTTTTTCTACTTTGACTGTGATGGCCGTGGAGCTCCAGGAAAGCTGCCTAAGCCAGCAAGATGTGCAGCGCAACCCACCCCTGCCCCTGGGTCCTGGTGAGCAGAAGCAAAAGAGGGGGGTGCGGACTGGGTCCAGGCTCTCCTTTTTGCTTCTGCTAACCGGGCCCCATACATCTGCACGAGTATTAGAAGAGTTGATACATTATTATATATCATTATATATTTGTGGATTAGCTGTTTAATGGGTAACCATACTTTCAAGAATAAGCTGTCCTGTGTGTATATATGAGAAATAATTATTTTACTGGCCATTATATGACTTTTATCTTGCAATTTGGCTTTCCCTTAGCAGGATATATCTCTAATTTGCAATCAAGTCTGAGCTGGTGAGAGGGATTCCGGTTCTTCATTCTTTTTTTGTAGCAGGAATTTATACAGAGGTCCTGAGCAGTGTGGATATGAATCTAGCTGGTTTAAGGCAGAAGGCTTGTTAGAAAGCTCTCCTTTCCGTGTCTCCCTTAGTCAGTTGTTTCAGTATTTTCTTCTCTCCTCAATTCCCCTCTGTCAACCTGTCTTGTCTGAGCAAGATGGAATTGAGCTGTTTTTTTTTTCAAAGTTTTAGGGGAAGGGAGAAGTGAAAGAGTTGTTGATACATTTGGGTTACATTTTGCATGCAAATAAATTACATAAATGAATATCTATAAAAATTGGTTGAGATTGTGAAGCTTTACCCTCTTAACGAACTCTGATATGCATAAAAACGCTGACCTTATTCCCTCATCAGTGTTGTAAAATCTCAATCAGGAGTGAATAGTGCCACCCCGTGGCTGAAATTCCCAAGGTTGACAGCTGTACATGACAGCTGACATCCTGCCTAATTAATTACTGAAATCCTGCTGTCAATCCCGATAACGGTATCTAAGATGTTAAAATACCCCCTATGGCATGATTGTTCCCCCGCAATCGTAATCATGGGTGCCAATTAGTGATGAGCAAGTATACTCGTTGCTTGGGTTTTCCCGAGCATGCTCGGGTGGTCTCCGAGTATTTGTGAGTGCTCGGAAATTTATTTTTTGTCTACGCAGCTGCATGATTTGTGGCTGCTAGACAGCCTGAATACATGTGGGGATTCCCTAACAACCAGG